>NC_092336.1:166981666-167328333 GCF_046630445.1 Rutidosis leptorrhynchoides
AGGTTATAATAAGGTTAGTCTGTCTAAAAAGTCGAAGTTGACTTGCTGGAGCTGTGACAAAACTGGCTACTTTGAATAGGAGCCGCAAAGTTATTTTTGCTAATAAATGCCAAAGAATCTGACGCGGATACGTTGTTTAAACTTTTACTTTGGTTTCAAGAGCTTTTCGGGTACATAACTGTGGGTAACATGTGGTTGTATCATCATCTCCATTGTTCATCATTCGAAGTGTCTTCAGAAATTTTCGTAGGGTTTGAACACAGATTGTAATCGTTAACATACATTTGATGTTCTAATACAGTTTTGAAGTCAAAATATAGCTTGTGAAAGATGTAAGGATCTAAGAGTAATGATTCTGGTCATATCTCAAGTTGAATTTTGAGATTTCAAAATCAGAATATGTAATTAAATTTTGAATGAGTATGGTTGTTTTGATTTCTATAAAAGAATGTATATTGTTGTGAAAGTAGGGAGTATAATGGATGATTTGCTGAATCAGATTCGAAGAATGTAACATATTAATTGTGAATTTATATATCTCTCGAGTATTACCTACCCGTTAAAAAAAAATTTCACAATTAATATTTTGTACAAAAAAATTTTATTACAGTCTTTATGAAAATATATATATGTATAATTTCTTCAGATGTAACATAGATTTAATGAGTTAATGTTAAATTAAACTCATTTGATTTACGGTTGAAACTAGAATTGAAAAAATCTCTAAAGGCTTTAAAAAGTACATAACTTTTACGCATTATTTCTTTAATGACATTGAAATTATGAATCAATAATTAGTTATTTGTTGATGTATGATGTTCGGTTCGTGGAATTCTTGTGAATTTCGCAAAGTACGAATGATGTTATCTGAAAAGTTTTGGGTACATCGATGATGAAAGTGTAAAATCAAATATATACTTGATTTATTATGAATTGGAATTTATTGAATTGCGACAGAGATTGTAGTTAACGCTGGTTAAGTTGCGGCCGAAGAACGTACATTATTGTATATTTGTAATATGAATTAACCGAGTAGTTAAGATTCATACACAATAGCTTAGCACGGAAAGATTTATTTCAATATATATATATATATATATATATATATATATATATATATATACATATATATATATATATATATACATATACATATAATTTCTTCAGAGGGAATGAGTTAATTCTTCATAACTCGTTGATACAATATACATGTTATTGATTCGTAATGATGTCCACAGTGATTCTTGAACTGACGGAGTTTGTGATGTTATCGGTGTTGTTGATTCGGATGTTGACTGTACTGACGATGCTGGTAACGCTGACGGTACTGTTGATGTTGTTGGTAAAGCAAGTTTAGCTTGTTAATCACACACCATTTTTGTCAGGGTTTCTACTCTTCCTTCTATCATTTAGGTTCGCTTAACTGATTTATGGTTAGGGCTAGATTAGATAATCTCTAAGACTTTAGAGATTACATAATCGCCGCGGAATGTTTCTCCAATGAAGTTATGAATTAATACTTCGTCAGTTATTGTTGTTGGTACTCCTTGGTATCTATGGTGCGTATGACGTTGATGCGCGTGGGACAGATTGTGAAGTTGAGGTTTACGACGCGGTTGTGGTTGGAGGTAGTAATGGTACTGTTGGTGTTGATGATGGTGGTACTGGTTATGCTGCTGATGCTGCTGCTGGTGTTTGTAATCTCTGCAACATATTCTCCAAACCCACTACCCGAGCGCGAAGCTCGTTGACTTCTTCTATTACACCGGGGTGATTGTCGGTTCGGACGAGTGGATAAATAAAATCTAAAATTTGATGTAATATATAATCGTGACGTGATACTCTGGAAATGAGCGAGAAAATGGTGTTTCGGACAGGTTCGCCGGTAAGTGCTTCAGGTTCTTCGTCAAGAGGGCAATGTGGTGGATGGAAGGGATCACCTTCTTCTTGTCTCCAATGATTGAGGAGGCTACGAACCCATCCCCAATTCATCCAGAATAGGTGATGACTGATTGGTTGATCTATTCCGGTCACACTGCTTTCGGAGCTTGAATGGGATTCCATTTCGGAATCTGAGTGACTTGAACTGATGACGAATTCCATTTCGTACGATTGGATAAAGGATTTTTTTTCGATATGAAATGATTTTGGCTAACGGATGGTATTATAATTACATAGAATATATATATATATATATATATATATATATATATATATATATATATATATATATATATAGATCAAAAGATTTCGTAGATTACGGAGGACTTTGCAGGATATGTCAGGCAAAGTTTAAAGTAACAGATACGATAAGATATGATTTAGCAGATATGCTAAGATATAAATTTTTGTCTATACACTATTCATGCAATCAATGCAGCAAGACGTGTCTTAGACTAAAAATGATAAGCAGGTAATTTCCTGAGGATGATAAGTAGTTAATTTTCGACACAAAATGATAAAAAAAACTTTAGACACGCAGACACGGTCGAAGTCCAGACTCACTAATGCATCCTATCGACTTATCAGTTAGACACACTAATGCAGACCTGGTTCGCTAAGACCACCGCTCTGATACCAACTGAAAGGACTCGTTCATATACATTATAAACGATTCACAATAGTTGATTATATTGCGAGGTATTTGACCTCTATATGATACATTTTACAAACATTGCATTCGTTTTTAAAAGATAAACTTTCTTTACATCAAAAATTGACAGGCATGCATACCATTTCATAATATCCACTATCCAACTATAAATTGATTTAATAATAATCTTTGATGAACTCAATGACTCGAATGCAACGTTCTTCGAAATATGCTATGAAAGACTCCAAGTAATATCTTTAAAATGAGCAAATGCACAGCGGAAGATTTCTTTAACACCTGAGAATAAACATGCTTTAAAGTGTCAACCAAAAGGTTGGTGAGTTCATTAGTTTATCATAATCATTTATTTCCATCATTTTAATAGATCACAAGAATTTCATTTCTAGTTCTCATAAATATACGTCCCATGCATAGAGACAAAAAATAATCATTCATATGGTGAACACCTGGTAACCGACATTAACTAGAAACATATAAGAATATCGCCTATCATTCCGGGATCCTCCTTCGGACATGATATAAATTTCGAAGTACTAAAGCATCCGGTACTTTGGATGGGGTTTGTTAGGCCCAATAGATCTATCTTTAGGATTCGCGTCAATTAGGGTGTCTGTTCCCTAATTCTTAGATTACCAGACTTTAATAAAAAGGGGCATATTCGATTTCGATAATTCAACCATAGAATGTAGTTTCAATTACTTGTGTCTATTTCGTTAAACATTTATAAAAGTGCATGTATTCTCAGTCCCAAAAATATAAAGGGTAAAAAAGGCAAATGAAACTCACCATACTGTATTTCGTAGTAAAAATACATATAACGTCATTGAACAAGTGCAAGGTTGGCCTCGGATTCACGAACCTAAATTAATTATATATATTTATGTGTTGGTCAATATTTGTCTCACAAATTAGGTCAAGTCATAGTGTACTACCATCCTAATGCTCGAGACTAATATGCAAAAGTCAACAAAAGTAAATTTGACTCAAAATAATTTCCAAAAATCTATACATGATTAATATATAGTTTAAATATCGTCGTTTTATATTTTTAAAAGATTTATTAGAGTAAATAATATAATTTATTTATTAATAAATAAAATTTTATATTAAATTTATATAATAAAATATACTTTTATATATATTAAGTAATAAAATTTATAGGGTTCATTTAATATCAGAAAGATAATATGATAGGTATTATTAAAGTAAGTTATTACACGTAGTAAAATATGTTTGTATCACATATTTATTTGATAAAATAATATCTATAATGATAGTAAGTAAAAGTTGTATTATTTTGTAATAATAATTATTATTATAAAAATATCAATATTTATAATTACTAAGATGACATTATGATAAAACGATAATTCTAATTATGATAACTTTAATATTTACGATAATTTTAATATTATCTTTAAAATAATAATTCTATTTAAAATAATAATAATAATGATATTTTATAGTAACAATAACATTTCTATTAAAATGATAATTTTTGTTAAAATGATAGTTTTAATACTAACGATACTTTTAATAATAATAGTAATGATAAAAATAATAAGAACGATAATTTTATCTAAATCAATATCTTATAATATTTTAATTTCATCATGATACTCTTACTCATTATTTCCTAATCGTTTCGTTTAATAGCTTTTAATCGTCTTTTATATCGTGTTCATAATAATGATAATAATAGTAATCAAAATAATTAGGTATTACAAATATTTGTTTTAATTACACTAATATTAATAATGATAGTTACTATAACATTATTAACGATAATACTAATAATTATAATTATCTTAATGATAATATAGTAATAATAATAACAATCACAATAACCATTTTTAAATAATGATATATATATTAATAATGATAATAATAATAATAATAATAATAATAATAATAATAATAATAATAATAATAATAATAATAATAATAATAATAATAATAATAATAATAATAATTGGATAATAATAATAATAATACTAATTATAACTTTAACGATAATAACGATAGTAATAATAAAAAAAAATAACAATTTTTAATGATAAATCCCTTTTATTGATAAAGATAATAATAATGATAATAATAAGATAAAACTAGAACGACGATAAAAACGACGATAATAATAATCATTTTTAATAAAAATATCGAAAATTCAATTGATTATAACTTCTAATCCGTTCATCGAAACCATTCGATATCTAAAGGAAAAGTTCTTAATTTTTCGCTAGCTTTCCAAGGACATGCATATCTTATACCTTATCTCAACCGCAAGTGTAACTAATTCAACATTCAACCTAACCTGTCTAAGGGCAATATTAAAAGTACAAGCATGCATAATCCTAAATACTCGAGCACTAGTCAGGAATACACTATTAGTATATAAAAGTTAAATTATGAGTACTCACGTATCAATATTGAGATTCAATATTGCAGGAAAGGTACGTAGACGCACCGGAAATGATAAACACTATATTGACCTCACGAGCATACCCATGAACCATACTCAATCACCTCCATAGCTATAACCCATAATTTCCTTAATCCTATCCCACTCGAAAAACAATTTCGAAATCACTCGGACAGCACTCCGTCGTAATATTTTATGTATACTAATAATATCTTGAAATAATACGGAGTAAATATATATATGTAAATTGATTGAGAGAGTTTAGAGAAAAATATTTTCAAGTTTCTATGAAATAATGAAACCTATTGAATTCTATTTATAATAGATTTTTGAATTATTAAAGTGAATTATTAAAGTATGAATTATTAAAGTGAATTATTAAAGTATGAATTATTAAAGTGAATTATTAAAGTATGAATTATTAAAGTGAATTATTAAAGTGAATTATTAAAGTTAAAGTAAAGTAAAAATAAAGTAAAGGTAAAGTTTAAGTATAGTAAAAGTATAAAACTATGTACGTATAATACGCGTATAAATATATATAATATTAATTTAAATCGTTATATATATTTAATAAAATAAAATATAAATATCGTTATCTTTATCATACTAGTTAAGTAATGAGTTGTCAAAAGTGGTTCTAGATATTTATAAAAGTTATATATGTTTTAATAATAAAGTTCTTTTTAAACTGAAAATGTTTTTGTACGTTTGAAACTAAATAGATAAATCGAGTCTTTATGAGATTCAATCTTCCACTATCCTTTGTCTAGTTCTCAATGATTGACAATTTGTTCTTATTTATAAATCACTTTACCATTTTTCGAATATTATTAAAATGGAAAGATTTCTCAAATCAACGTGGGCCTTTCAACAGAGACTTGTAATCATAATTCAATATATCTGATAATTCAATCATTTGATCTTATCTTCTAGTTCCATTGATAAACATTTTGAAACAGATACAATCATATAAAGTATTTAATCTAATATTTTGTTTACGTTTCAAGTTATAATATATATACACATATACATATATAATCATATTCATTTAATGGTTCGTGAATCGTTGGAACTTGGTCGAGGTTGAATGAATGTATGAACATAGTTTAAAATTCTTGAAATTTAACTTAACAAATATTGCTTATCGTGTCGGAAACATATAAAGATTAAAGTTTAAATTTGGTTGGAAATTTCTGGGTTGTCACAGTGTTATTATCTGTTTTTTATTTTAATTTAATATTTATTATTATATTATTTAATGATGTGGTTAGGATCAGTACGTGACAAGGGTCACAGAATGTGATGACCCGGGAATTTCCGACCAAATTTAAACTTAATATTTATATGATTTCGACACGATAAGCAAAGTCTGTAATGTGAAGTCTCGAAAACTTTGGAACTATGTTCATATGTTCAATTGACCTTTTGACGATTCTCGACATTTCACGAACAATTGTGTGTAATTAAAAATATAAAATGATAATAATAATTAAGTATTATTAAAATAAATATATATATATATATATATATATATATATATATATATATATATATATATATATATATATATATATATATATATATATATATATATGATTCCTATTAACCATTATATGGTAATATATATAAAATGTATAAATGTTAAATATTCAATGTAATTACAAGTTAAATATATATTTGTTATAATATTATTATTATTACTTTTATTATTACTAATATCAGTATTAGAATTATTAATGTTATGGAAACATGTAACTCATTATATCTTTATTTTATTATTATCATTAGAATGTATAAAACCCATTATTGTATAATATGTATTAAATAGTTATATTACATAATCTATAATATGTAATACTGCTTAAATACAGTTGTTATAATATTATTATTATCTTTATTATTAATATCAATACTAGTGCTATTAACATTCTTATAAAAATATGAAAATTGTTATATATAAATATTATTGCTAATATTATTATTATTATTAGTATTAGTATTATTATAATTAATAATATTATTATCAACTTCAATAAAATTATTATTGTGACTTACTATTATTATTACTCTTATTATTATTATTATTATTATTATTATTAATTATTATTATTATTAGTATTAGTATTTTTTATTATTGATAATATTATCAATATTATTAGCATTATCTAACATTACTATGAATATTATTATTAATGAGTATTATTATTATTCATTATTATTTAGGGTTATTACTATTAATATATTTATATTTATTTATTAAAACATGTAGGAACAAAAATCAGTTACCTAATTCAATCAATTGGTCTTGTTCTATTCTGTCTTCTATTTACATGTGAATATATGTCGATATTTTTTTTTATATCAACTCACTCATAATAATACTCAATGATCTCTACTACACATATATCTGTTAGTAATTCTTCTAAAAAAAAAATTATTTATCCTTGTATTCTGTTCGTGCCATTTCAAGTCCACAATGTTCAAATCAAATTCTAAAGCTTTTCAATACAGATTCATCACTGTAATTCATCCACTTTATGATTGCTAACCCACTTAAATCAGCAATACATCATTACAGAATCTTATCTCATAGAATTCAATTATTTTCTTTATTTATTTATTTAATTTTTTTTTACATCTGTGTTCTTCGATGACCCATTTAAACACTAAACTGATTCGAAACGATTTGAAGAAAAATAGAAATGCAGAAAGGACTTCAATCAAGTCGTGAGTCTCCCTGTAAATTCTCAAGTCCTAATTCGAAGAATCCAAGAGGAATTCGTGAGTCAAAGTTTTGAATTTTAAAAGTCAAACATTTTTCTTTGATCAAATTCGAGTTTATATTCATGTTTCAAGTTTAATCAATAATTTTCAGAGTTTATACGAAGTATTTTGAACATAATTCATGTTATAATTATTGACTAATACGCTCTCAAATTCAAAAACCCATTTTTTTTACAATGCTGCGACAGCAGCTTATTTTTTTCTGCTTTATTTGATTTTTTTTTAATTCGTTTGCCAGTCAATTCAAATACACTACTTCTAGTTCTATAATTGTTTACAAGATCTAAATGATAACTTAATCTATAATGATACATTTACAAAAAATCAATTTTTTTTGTTTTCCAACAGCGACGAGCAACTCCTGTTTTGTTTTTAATTTTTTTTTATATGTCTGTTGAGTTAATTTTTCCAAATGTAAGTCGTTATAATTAAACCTCAATATCTTAAATCTTATTTGAAATTCGTTTGATGATTATGGTATTCACTGGTTGAAACAATTTAAAGAAGGGGGCGAGGAAGGAACAGAAATATAGAATGAGTTATATTTATATTCTTTGGGTAGAATTCCAGAAAATCATGGTTGGAAGAGTGGTCTTGGGTATTGATGGGGGTAGCGAGTGGTCTCGGGTTCGAGCCCGTCTCAGGGCAAATTTTTTTTAGAAAAGAGCTTTGAAGGTAGTTTCCACTTTTAAAATTTCTATTTTGATTATAATTGTTATTATTATGAATTTTTATTATTGTTGTTATCATTATTATTGTTACTATTATTATTGTTACTATTATTATTATTATTATTATTATTATTATTATTATTATTATTATTATTATTATTATTATTATTATTATTATTATTATTATTATAAGTAGTAGTAGTTATCATGTATAATTATAATTTTCATTATGGTGATTATTATTATTATCACTAATATTATTACCATTAGTAGTAGTAGTAAGTAATATTGTTATTAATATTATCATTAGCAATAAGATCGTTATTATTATGTAGTAGGTATTATTATCAAGAGTATTATTTTTATTATCTTAGTAATAAACTTTTCATCTTTATTAAAAACTACTGTTATTAATGTTATTAATATTATTATTGTATAAGTATTAAGTATTATTATTTTTATTATTATCATTAACACATTATTATTAACAATATTATTATCATTATTATAATTATTAACATTATTATTATTATTAAGTATATTAATATTAATATATATACTTGCTTAATTGTTACTATAGGTTTTAATATATATATAAATGATATAAGTTCGTGAATCCGAGGCCAACCCTGCATTGTTCAATTATTCAATATAGTCATATGTATTTTTACTACAAAATACATTAGGTGAGTTTCATTTGATTCCCTTTTTACTCTTTACATTTTTGGGCTGAGAATACATGCAAATGCTTTATTAACTGTTTTACAATATTTATATGCGTGAGTTTCATTACTCCCTTTTTAAATGCTTTTGCAATATATATTTTTGGGACTGAGAATACATGCGCTTTTATAAATGTTTGGCGATATAGACACAAGTAATTGAAACTACATTCTATGGTTGAATTATCGAAATCGAATATGCCCCTTTTTATTAAGTCTGGTAATCTAAGAATTAGGGAACAGACACCCTAATTGACGCGAATCCTAAAGATAGATCTATCGAGCCCAACAAGCCCCATCCAAAGTACCGGATGCTTTAGTACTTCGAAATTTATATCATGTCCGAAGGAGGATCCCGGAATGATGGGGATATTCTTATATGCATATTGTGAATGTCGGTTACCAGGTGTTCAATCCATATGAATGATATTTTTGTCTATATGCATGGGACGTATGTTTATGAGAAATGGAAATATGAAATCTTGTGGTCTATTAAAGCTATGAAATGATTATTTATGTTAAACTAATGAACTCACCAACCTTTTGGTTAACACTTTAAAGCATGTTTATTCCCAGGTACGAAAGAAATCTTCCGCTGTGCATTTGCTCATCTTAGAGATATTACTTGGAGTCATTCATGACATATTTCAAAAGACGTTGCATTCGAGTCGTTGAGTTCATCAAAATTATTATTAAGTCAATTATAGTAAGATATATTACGAAATGGTATGCATGTTGTCAACTTTTGATGTAATGAAAGATTGTCTTTTCAAAAACGAATGCAATGTTTGTAAAATGTATCATATAGAGGTCAAGTACCTCGCGATGTAATCAACTGTTGTGAATCGTTTATAATCGATATGGATTTCATCCGGATGGATTAGGACGGGTCTCTACACAGAACATGTTTTTTTTATTGAATTTGGACTCTGTTAGGGTCGCCTAATGATGTACTGATATCGCTCGAATTACACATATTTATTCTCGCGATATCTTTCTCCATTTGTTCGTTTTGAAGGATTTATCAATCGTAAGTGATGGATTGTTGGTTAGAGGATGGTTCAAGGCAAAAATAGTCCAAAAGTCCAAATTTATTCAAAAGATTCAAGATTTGAGCCTAAGAAATGAACCAAGTGAAGTTTTGGAGTGCAAATGAAGTTCCGGGGTCAAAAGCGGCGCTCCTATGTGCTAAAATGAGAATTAAAAAGTCAGTGACCAAAAGCGGCGCTCCTTCCTATTGCGGCACACCCTATTGCGACGCTTTTGACCCTATAACGACGCTCCTGACGTTGATTCAGCCCAAAAATTCAGCCGGCCTATAAATATAAAATGAGGGGTTTTTGAGTGGGAGAGTTGCAATATGGTCCGAAATGGAACCCCAAAAGGGTCCATTTCATGATTACATGAAGATCAAGGCTCAATTGAAGATCCAAGTTGAAGACCCATGAAAGTATAAGCTAGATCTCCATCATCCATTCCATTTCTTGTAATTTCCTTTCTATTTTGGTACTAGTTCTTCACCATTTTGATTGTAATGATGAATGCTTGTTATTTCTTTGATTTTGTTCTTGTTTATCTTATGATGTTAGCTTAAATTTGTTTGTGTTCACTTGATTATGAAACTCAATGCTTGGATTTTGCCCTAATCTATGAAACTGATGTTTGAATGAGTTGATGATTATTGTGCTTGATTGATGATCCATTGCTACGCATTTGTTTTAGACTTTACTTTGATTACATAGATTGTGTAGCTTTTCTAAGTGATTTTATTAGTGAAACAAATTGTACTTCAACACCTTGTGTGATCTAGACAACTAAATTGGGGATTTCAAGTGATTGTGTTCTTGGTTGGGTTGGTTTTCAATTGGTCTTTAGTCAACATAGTGGTGTTTGATTATCTTAAGTGATTTTGATAATTAAAGGATTTTAAGTGATTTTAATCCAAAATCGAGTTTAAAAGATCTCACTCAAAACATAGTTTGATCTTTTGAAATGAGTCTACGTGAGTTAACGAATTTCATTTGGTTGAGGATTTATGGAAGTTGACGAATGAAAATGAAACTATATGTTTAAACATTGTTGTGTAATGAATGAGTTGGGCAAACCATGGCAAAAGGTGGAACACTCAAGTGGACACTTTTTATCTTATTTGTTAATCTCTCTTAGGTTAATATTTGCTTAATCAACACTTTATCAAAACCCCTCAATCAACTTAGGATAATTACTAGTATTTTGAGATTCATGTAAATTGCTCCCTGTGGAACGAACCTTGACTGAATACTTGCTAGTTGCTATAATGATCGGGTTATTGTTTCCCGGGCGTTTGTGTTAATTGGTTAAGTGTTTGATCATTGTTTTTATATAATTAAAAGTTGAGAACACGAATGATCACCATCAACTTTTTTTGGCACCGCTGCCGGGGAGCGGTTTTTAATTGGATTTTGAAATATTTGCTAGTAGTTGTTCGATCCTTTTGTAAGAATTTCATTCTTGCAAAAGTTACTTTTTTTATATTTGCTTGTGTTCGGAGAAACGTTTGTTTGTTTGTGGTGTGATTAAGCTAGATGGCTGAATACGATGCTTTGTGTGACTACTTGATGTCAAGAATCACGAATTATGATCAACAATTGATGGGAGACTCAAGTCACATAGGTTTGGATAATGGTTATTTGGGCATGAACGATTAAAATGGTTATTTGGGCAACAATGGTGATTATATGGGTATGAATGATGATTATGGGTATGTGAATGATGGTTACATGGGTAATTTTGATAATGGGTGTATGAATTACAACGGTTACATGAATCAATGGCAAGCTAATTTCGAGCCGAATGGTTATTGTGATACTTATGATGGTTGTCATCGAGATGGGGGTTATGATGATAGTTACATGAATGATTTTGCCCCCATTGATCAACCTTGTAATAATGATCCTATTTTCAATTTTGACTCTTTTGGTCAACCAATTTACTATTTTTATGAGGGGGATAACTCGACATGGGATTCGCCTAAATTTCAATTTCAAAATCAACAACAAGAGGAGATCGATCCGAATTTACTAAAGTTATTCTCAAACGTTGTGAGAACCCACCTTAACCGAGGCTTTAATTCAAGAGTGTAAGACCCAAATTTGAAAAGTACATAATGTATAAATGTAAATGCTGGCGACATCACTTTCCTGTTTTGAGCCGCGGCGCGGCCTAAAGGCCCGCGGCGTGGCTAGGCCCTGACAAAAATTATTACTTTTTATATAATTATAAAAAGGGCAATTTGGTATTTTCGCTTAGTGGATGACTTTAAGGCCCCAAGATCAGTTGGTGGGTGTCATTACTCCCTTTTCATCTACCTTATCTCTTCCAATTCAAGTTTAGAGAGAGAGAGAGAGAGAGAGAGAGAGAGAGAGAGAGAGAGAGAGAGAGAGAGAGTGATTTCTAGTGTGATAAAGCTTAAATCAAGGAAGAAGAAGTTTGTTTCGGGTTTAAGCACGAGTATTAAAGTTGTCCATCTAGTCACTAGCCACGTCTTGATTGTGGTGGTAAGTCCTAATCTTGATTTCCTTACTTAAAATTAGTTAAGGGTTAGGATTTGGGTTAGTGATGAACTTAAAACCCATTTGCTAGTAATTGGGGGTTTTGGGTAAGATTGAGCCATGGGGACTCAAAGACGGCTAACTTAGGGTTTTGGAATGATAATTGTGTTTATGAGTCTTAATTTGGTTAGTTAATTACTAACACACTTGGATATTATGTAAGTGGGTGTTATTTGGTTACATTGGTGACCCAAATGGGTGTGTTGACTTTGAAATGGGTCAAACGAGTTTTGAATGACCAAGTAGTGTGTAGCTGGGTAATTTAAGGCCATGGTCACTAGTTTTAGTGATTATTGGTAAGTTAGGCCTATAATTGGCGTTATAAGGACAATGGGTGAACAATTGCGCTAAGTGGTCTATTTGGGCGGGTTAATAGTCTCATTTAAATAAGTGTTGATTTCATGTTAATATTATAGGTGATTTCATTGACGGTTGAAAAGTTTGTTAGCTAACTTTCGTTTTGGATAAAAGGTGAGTGGAATAATTATATGTGTATGTATATAATGTATTTACTTGTGTGGCGTGAGATGTGAAGCGTCGAAGTGTTAAGACACCACATTTCACGTGACGGGGGAAGTGTCGAAGTGTTAAGACACCTCTCTAAGAAACATGATAAGTGAAGCATCGAGGTATTAAGATGCCACTCGGGAGTGAAGCATTGAGGTGTTAAGATGCCACTCGGGGGTGAAGTATCGAGGTGTTAAGATGCCACCCGGGGGTTAGTGATACGCGGTGTTAAGTACACTAATGGATGTTGTGAACTCCGATGGCTATTCGCGAGCGCCATTCCCTTGTACGATTGGTTAACCATGGTTGTGTGTTGTAGTGTAGCATATTATATTGTCTCGTTTTATGCTATTGTTGAGCTAGCTTGTGTATTGGAGGTTTAGCGTTATACTTTGCGACAGTATGCTAATTATATTGCTAGCTTGTATGCGGTATTTTTGTAAGTGATTGAAAGTAAGTAGGTTATGTATATATATGTATAATTATTGCATTCACTAAGCGTTATTCTTACTCCTCTCGTTGTTTACCTTTTTAGGCTCCGGCGTGGATAAAGGCAAAGGTATTTGCTTGGACTAGCGGGCTCCTTAATGATTATGATAGTGCGTGGCTTTTGAAGTTCGAACTAGGTTTGGGTAGTTTAATCCCAAACACCATGCTCGGGTTTTGTTTGATATTTAAACTTGTGGGTCGAAACTCATATTTTTGAATTGTAAATGGGCGAATGACGCCCGGTGGTCAAGTACTTGTTTGGCGTCTTAAAACTTGTAAAAACTTAATTTAGTTATGTGGCGGGAGCCTTTTGATTTAATGTTCGTTGTTCAAATTGGAATGCGGGACTTGTGTAAATTTGTAAAAGTAAGAATCTGTCACAGAGGGAAGCGGGTTAAAACGGGAAACAGAGGTCGAGGGGTTAAAGATTTCCAGGCATCTGGACTTTGTTAAGCCGTGCCACGGCTGGGCCGCCAGCACCGCAGGTCAAGCCTTTCAGGCAGGGCTGTCCAATTTTTTTTTTAAAAAAAATTTGTTTTGCGTTGGTTAACGGGATGGGTTGTTACAAGTGGTATCAAAGCATGGTCTAAGAGATATAGGCGACTTGAGATAGGTGCCTAGACTTAGACTTTATTGAGTATGCACTTTATGCGGGACTTGTAAGATTTCGGGTCGGACCAGGATTGGTTAGTGCCTATGTTTATGTGAACTAATCTTGTGCTAATTGTTTTGTGTTGTATTGGCAATCATCAAGCGAGATAGATGTTGTACTAGCAAGTTAATGCGACGTGCTCGCGTAACAATGACTAGCTACCATTGTTACGGGTGCAAATCGTGTCAAACAAGCAATGTACGACGAGTATTGAGCAAGGTGGGGTGGTGTGGTGTACGCATGTCATTCTCCTTTGTTCCGTTGTTTAATTTATTCCATTTTATAGAATGAAGATGAGAAACGCGCACGATACCAATGACGGAGGTACGAGTGAAGATGCCGAGTTCACGACCAAAGTTGAGGCCATATTTAAACATCAGAAGGCGGAATTTCTTGAGGATGTTAAAAAGATTTTCCAAGAGTCGGTTGATGGGCAAGTAACCGAGTTAATAAATGAACGAATGAACGCCGCAATCGAAAAGGCACTTGAAGCTAGAAACATTTATCCTCGTGGTGAAGGAGGTTATGGTAATGGTGGACATGGAAGGCGAGACTTCCATTACAAAAATTTCAAGGATGCTCAACCTCCTATGTTTAATGGGGTGAGGGATCCATTGAAAAGCACATGTTGGATTTCCAACATCGAGGGGGCTTTTCGTACCCCGGAGTGTCCTCCTGAGAAGAAAACGAGATATGGTTCTAGTATGTTACGTGAAGAGGCTAAGATGTGATGGGATGATAAAATCCAATTGTATGGTGAAGAGCAATGTATGAGCTTGTCGTGAGAAGAGTTTAAAAGAGAATTCTTTAAGGAATACCGAACTTAATCCGATCTTAATAAAATCCGGGACAAGTTGCGCGATTTGCGACAAGGTTCGATGGACTTGGTTACTCTCAAGTCTACCTTCTTGTCAAAAACTCATTTTTGTCCGGAGTATGTTGGTGATGACCGAACGTTGATGCTAGATTTTTATCGTACTTTAAGTGATGAGTTGAAACGTAAGATTAGTCGGAGAATGGCTAAGTCTTTTGAAGAGTTGTTTGAGTTGGCTCGGGGTTTCAAACCGGAGATTCCAAAAAGAAGTGATTTCTCTTTCTCTAAGAGAAAATTTGAAGGTTCGAGTAATTCGAACTTTTCAAACAAAAAGAACAAGAAGGGTTTCGAAAGTGTTAATAGCATGAAGAAGGGTGCTTCCGGAGGTTTTTCCTACACGTGCTACAATTGTGGACAAAAGGGTCACATGGCTCGTGATTGTCCGAACCCATCTTCCACAAACAAACTCACATGTTTTAATTGTCAAAAGCAAGGACATCGAAAGTAGGAATGTCCCGATTTGTATAGTGATCAAGTGAAAAAGTTAGAGAAAGCGGCGGGTACGGCTAGGGGTCGCAAATACTTGAGGACCAATGATGAAGCCAAGCAATCCAACGAAGTTGACTCAGGTACTTTTATAGTTAACTCTAATCCGGCAAGGATACTTTTTGATAGTGGTGCTAATTTTTCGTTTGTGTCTTCGAGATTTGTGCCTAAACTTGATAGACCGCTAGCTAAGTTAAGTCATCCGCTAGAAGTCGAAATAGCGGATGGTAAGACGGCGCTAGGGGTTGATGTTTGTAAAGATTGTAATGTTGTGTTTGGTACTGAAACGTTTAAAATCGATCTTATCCCGATGACTTTGGGTGAGTTTGATATCGTCGTTGGTATAGATTGGCTCGACCGTTATAGAGCCGATATTGCATGCCATGAAAAGTTCATTCATGTAAAGACCCCAAGTGGGGCAGAGCTAATTATTCACGGCGAGAAACGGAGAAGACTTGTACCATTATGCACTTATGCACGGGCACGTCGTTTTCTTAGTAGTGGTGGCATGGCTTTTCTTACTCATGTAGTTGATACTCGTGAAGAGCCACCACCCATTCGTGAAATTCCGGTGGTTAATGAATTTGAAGACGTTTTTCTGGATGAATTACCGGGTGTTCTAGCGGAAAGATAAGTTGAATTTCGCATTGAGTTGGTCCCGGAGGCTACTCCTATTGCTAAGACTCCTTATCGCTTAGCACCAACAGAAATGCAAGAGTTGTTAAATCAAATGCAAGAGTTGCTTGAGAAGGGTTTTATCTGACCGAGTGCTTCGCCATGGGGCGCTCCGGTTTTATTCGTGAAGAAGAAAGATGGTAGTATGCGGATGTGCATCGATTATCGGGAGTTGAACAAAGTGACGATCAAGAATCGTTATCCATTGCAGCGGATTGACGATTTATTTGACCAACTCCAAGGCGCGACGTATTTTTCTAAGATTGACTTACGGTTCGGCTATCACCAAATGCGGGTCCGTGAGGAAGATATTGAGAAAACGGATTTTCGAACTCGCTATGGGCATTTTGAATTCGTAGTGATGCCTTTTGGTCTTACGAATGCACCGGCGGCATTCATGGATCTTATGAACCGAGTGTGCCAACCTATGTTGGAGAAGTCGGTAATTATGTTCATTGACGACATACTTGTCTACTCGAAAAGTATGAAGGAACATGAACGTCATTTGCGTGAAGTATTGAAGACGTTGCGGAAGGAGAAGTTGTATGCTAAATTCTCAAAGTGCGAATTTTGGCTAAGGGAAGTGCAATTCTATGGCCATATTGTGAATAAAGAAGGTATTCAGATAGATACAGGGAAGATAGAGACGGTGAATAATTGGGGGCAACCGACTACGCCTACGGAAATTCGGAGTTTTCTCGGATTGTCGGGTTATTATCGTCGGTTTATCCAAGACTTTTCTAAGATCGCTTCTCCGTTAACAAAGTTGACAAGGAAGAACGTGAGGTTTAATTGGGAAAATGAGCAAGAGATTGCTTTCCAATTGTTGAAAGAAAAGTTGTGTCAAGCTCCCGTTTTGGTGTTACCCGAAGGAATCGAGGATATGACGGTTTATTGTGATGCCTCATTAAATGGAATCGGGTGTGTTCTAATGCAACGAGGTAAAGTCATCGCTTATGCCTCTCAGCAATTAAAGGAACACGAAGGGAGATACCCGACTCATGATCTTGAATTGGCGGCGGTGGTTCATGCATTGAAAATTTGGCGCCACTACTTGTATGGTGTCAAGTGTACGATTTATTCAGATCATAAGAGTTTGAAACATCTCTTTAACCAACGAGATTTGAATTATCATCAACGTAGGTGGATGGATGTGGTAAAGGATTATGATTGTGAGATACTTTACCATCCGGTAAGGCGAATGTAGTCGCGGATGCGTTAAGTCGAAAGAGTCAACATCCGGCAATACGAGTGGGATCGTTATGCATGATTATTACTAACGATTTTCTTGTAAAGCTTGTTGAGATTCAAATTGAAGCTTTTGTTAACAACAAACATGAAGAACGAATCATGGGGCAAACGGAGTCCATTACCTTAGGCTCGCATGGTTTGTTGTCCTTTCAAGGAAGAGTGTGGGTACCTAGAATGGGAGATTACCGACAAGTGCTACTTGATGAAGCACATAAGTCAAAGTACTCCATTCATCTGGGTGCGACAAAGATGTATCTTGATTTGAAGAAAGAGTATTGGTGGCCCGGCATGAAACGTGATGTTGTTAAATATGTTGAACAATGCGTCACGTGTTTGCAAGTTAAGGCCGAGCACCAAAAGTCGTATGGTATGTTACAACCGTTATAAATTCCAAAGTGGAAATGGGAGCACATTACCATGGATTTCATTACAAAGTTACCAAACACGGCGATAACCCAATTTGATACGATTTGGGTGATAGTTGATCGGTTGACGAAGAGTGCCTTGTTCCTTCCCATGCGGGAAGCGATATCGTCGGAGACTTTATCTAAGTTGTTTATCAAGGAGGTGATATCAAGGCACGGGGTTCCTATATCTATTATTTCGGATCGAGATACTCGTTTCACGTCTCGGTTTTGGAATAAGTTTCATGAAGATATGGGCACTCAATTGAAGATGAGCATGACATATCATCCTCAAACGGATGGACAAACCGAGCGTACGAATCAAACATTGGAGGATATGTTACGGGCGTGTGTTATTGACTTCGGTGGTAGTTGGGATGAACACTTACCCTTGGTGGAATTCTCGTACAACAATAGCTATCATGCTAGTATTGGAATGCCACCGTATGAGATGCTTTATGGGCATAGGTGCCAAACTCCTATTTGTTGGGGTGAAGTGGGACAAAGAGAAATTGGGAGCACCGATTTGGTTTTAGAGACGAATAGTAAGATTGAGATGATTCGGGCTTGACTTAAGGTGGCGCAAGATAGACAAAAATCTTATGCCAATAAACGAAGGCGACCAATTGAGTTCCAAGAGGGTGACATGTTGATGCTTAAGGTTTCGCCATGGAAAGGTGTTATTCAGTTCCGAAAACGGGGAAAGTTAGCTCCTCGATTTATTGGACCTTTTAAAATTTTGGCTCATGTTGGTGAAGTTGCCTATAGACTAGAGTTACCCGAAGAGCTTGCGGGAATTCATAACACATTTCATGTTTTCCATCTCCGCAAGTGTCTTGCGGATGACTCGGCGTGGGTACCGTTGGATGAGATTTCGTTAAACAACAAATTAGAGTATGTGGAGGAACCAATTGCCATTCTCGATGAAAAGGTTAAAATGTTGCGTAACAAGGAGGTGAGGACTTTTAAAGTCCAATGGTGTCATCGAAAGGGTTCCGAGTTCACGTGGGAATCCGAAGAATTCGTTTTGGTGTATCTTCCTGCTTGTCATGCGGAGTGCATTGCGAGGACGCAATCCGATTCAAGTGGGGGAGAGTTGTAAGACCCAAATTTGAAAAGTACATAATGTATATATGAAAATGCTGGCGACATCACTTTCCTGTTTTGAGTCGCGGCGAGGCCTAAAGGCCCGCGGCGCGGGTAGGCCCTGACGGAAATTATTACTTTTTATTAAATTATAAGAAGGGCAATTTGATATTTTCGCTTAGTGGACGAATTTAAGGTCCCAAGATCAGTTGGTGTATAACAACCCTCATTTTTCCCTTTTGAATTAATCAAGTTGTCCTTAGGGTTTCAATGTCATATTCTGTGCATCATCATTAGGGTTGTTATCCATTTCGACAAACGAACATTTATGCTTTCATTAAATGATCGCGTGTATTGTTAAAACCCTAGTATTATTTAAATCCCTAAACTAAACCCTATGCATTAAAAGCTAAACCCTAATACCATTTGACATTAAACCCTAACCCTAAAATATAAACTATATGTATTAATATAATTGTGACAATATTTATATATATAAACTAATTAGAACCAAATTAAGAAATTTATAAAAGTTAGGGGTTAACAATTAAATAAAATGTAACCCTAATATAAATAATATTAATAATAATAATAAAAAAAAAATAAACATATAAACTTATAAAATAAAAATCGGCTAAATAAAAAAAAATAAGTAAATAAAATAATAAAGGAAACAACTTAACCATGTGATGACCCGGAAATTTCCGATCAAATTTAAACTTTAATCATTATATGTTTCCGACACGATAAGCAAAAATCTGTAATGTTAAGCCTCGAAAGTTTTGAAATATGTATTTATGTAATCAATTACCCTTTAACCATGCCTGACGATTCACGAACAACTAAATGTAAATATATATAATAATTTGAAATATTAATTGAAAGAATATATGAGTTAATTGTTGGAAATAAATATGTAAAATAATATGCGATATAATGAAAACTATTATTATTTCAAATGTATATATATATATATATATATATATATATATATATATATATATATATATATATATATATATATATATATATATATGTATATGTATATAATTATGTGTATAAATACTAATTGTAAATATATAAAATAATATTAAATCTATTTTTTTAAAAATATATAAAATATATTTATGTGATAAAACTGATTATATATAGAGAGAGTGTAAATGGAAAATGAATGATTTTGAACTTAATTAGTAAACGTCAGTAACACTCGGTCGATGTTTTGTTAGTTTTAATATAGATATTGTACATGTTCATGAAGGATTGAAATGAAAGTTGGATTGTAAATTAATTACGAAGATTTTAGATTTGTTAAAAATATTTTTTACATTTTGAAGTTTAAATATTAATACTCCGTACACATTAATTGGAACATAAAATAAATAATTATCGAATCTTTTTAATCAGGTTTCAAACAGTTAATAAGTGAAATAATTAATTATAATTAATCTAAAAATTTAGGATTTTTTAGGAACACTTTTATATTTTAACTGTTTAGTAATGAACCACAATATAACACAGTCCGTGAAAACTGTCGGCAGATGAATCTAAATATCCTACTGATAACTGTACCAAATTGAAATTGATTTACCAATTCAAATACTATTCAACTTTTGAATTTCCGTTTCCTGTCTATTCTATCTAATCTCTACATATACATAATATATATATAAGTGTATGTTACCCATATGCATAAAGAAAACAAAGCATTCATTATCTTTTCTGTTTAATGGAATATATATATACCCTACACATTTATGTGTCAACATTATAACCGGGGAAAACATGAAAAGAAGTCAAACACTACATTATAATATATATACAATATATTCATACATGTGGAGATATTACATACACATATATGCAAAACCCACTTAGGGTTCTCTAACAATATCACCACCCATCGCAATTTAAACACCAACCCACCACCATAACTATCACCAATACATTCGATTAATCATTTGATGACCTCTGTTATCTAGCACCACCACTCGAGCCATACTTGTTACTCTCCATGACTAAATCTTTTAAACTCCCATTGAACAACTCATCACTACCCGCATCCTAAATCGAGTACTTTGCTCCAAGACCACAATCAACCTGCAACTTATTCCTGTTTCCATCCGAAAATCACCAAAACATAACCCACTTAATATTCGAACACTGTTACTGCATCTGTTTCTATTACGGACTGAAAACAACATCAAACCTATTGAAACCTAACAAAACCCCACCTGCGTTTTACTTCTGCTGCTATATATACTTCCTGTTTGATCGAGCACCTGCTACTACTGCTGTCATTGTCCTTCTGTCCAAAAGACCGTCGAAAACCACCCAAAACCCATTGCTAACCTTTTCATCAAATCAAGGTAATGTTCCTGTTTCAATGGTAAACCAAGAAAATCACTTTCTACTTCTGCATATTACTGCTTTAATCACACAACTACTAATCAAACTGCTATCCCTATGGTTTCTATTCGAAATTGCTTCAAAATATCAATCACATAATTATTGTACCTACAAATCGATACCAGCTGCACCTGTTCTCTTTTATTCAACCTCCAAACCCCTTTATTAAGCTGCAATTGCTATAAAAAAACATATATTTATAATAATAATAATAATAAATAAATAAATAAAATGGAAACGAAGAAAAGAACAAATATCCATTTTATTCAACACAAGATCCACGTTCCACACTAATCACCACCATCAAGAATCATTCGAAAATTCCATTTTCTACTTTGGCTTACCATTTGAACACCACTAACCCCCATTACCTTTGTCGATCCCAATCAACAAACCCATCAAGAACTCTGTTAATTATTGATCTAAGTTCAATCAATTAAGAATACAGGACATACAAAAAGACTTAAGAAATTAAGGGAATTGATGAAACCGATCACTTACTTGAATCATTGATGAACTGATGACCTATATGATCAATTGATTATTGCTACAACTTCGTATTATGTAATTACTGAGGATAATTGAATCTCTGTACCTGCTATTATCGACGACAGGGATCACTGAAACGGATTGCTGCAGTGAAGTGTCGATAGAAATCTTTGAGATCGTGATTTAGGTTATTCCAATTAATTACGGGGTATTAAAGATCCGAATACTTTGGGTCTGTTTTTGTTATGTAATTTTTTTTGGGCCGAACTACTTCAACACATTCACTCCTCATTTAATCTTGGGCCGTAACTATTGTTGTTGGGTTACCATGATCCGTTTTTAAGATTGGGCTGAACACACATATATAGACGTGGGTTATGAAATAAATCAGAAACAATAAGTAGAGTGGATGGTTGGGTGTTTGTACGGGAAACAAGAGGTCGTGAGTTCAAGCCCGGTTCGTGGCGTTTATTTGTTTTAAAAAGGCTTTTAAAGGTATAAACATTATTATTATTATTATTATTATTATTATTATTATTATTATTATTATTATTATTATTATTATTATTAGTATTATTATTATTATTATTATTATTATTATTATTATTATTATTATTATTATTATTATTATTATTATTATTATTATTATTATTATTATTATTATTATTATTATTGTTATGAAGTATTAGTATTATTATGCTTGTTATCATTATTATTATTATTAATAACATTATTAGTATTACAAATATAAGTATTAGTTGATACTTATTATTATTATATAAATTAAATTTTCAATTATGATGGTTATTTTTATATATCGTACAATTATGATTAGGATTATTAATAAGTATTATATGTTTATGAACTAAACTTGGAAAATATGAAAACTCTTGTGATCTGAAATAAGATAAGTATTTAGATAAATGTAAGATTGACATTGATTGGGATATAACTATAATCGTGCGCATTGTAAACAAAATAACTATACATATGTAAATATAGATATAACACCCTTAAGTTCTTAAAATGATAATAAGTATTATAATTAATAAAATTATTATCTTGATATTACTAAAACTATTATTTTCATTGTTATCTATATTATTAGGTAGTTACTAAAATCATTATCATAACCATCAATTACAGTAAAATTAATTTTTACAAGTATTACTATTATTATCATGGTTATTACCAATATTGGAATTATTATTAACATTGAAAGTTATTATAAATATTAATCAAATATAACTTTTATTCATTATTATTAATATTATATATTATCATGTATAAAAAAAAATATACTTAAAAGTAACTTTTCCTATAAGTGTGAAATATTTATATTAACAATCTTTATATAAATATTTATATATAACAAATTACGTATTTTAATATATATATATATATATATATATATATATATATATATATATATATATATATATATATATAAAACTATATAAATAATAACCCCTTTTAAATATAAATATACAAATCATATAACTAGTATATAAAAGTTATAATATATGAAATGGTTTGATTACAATTATAGGTATTAATGATTATACAAATGATTTAGGTTCGTGAATCCGAGGCCAACCCTACATTGTGCAGTTGTTAAATGTCGTCATATGTATTTTTACTACAAAATACATTAGGTGAGTTTCATTACTCCCTTTTTAAATGCTTTCGCAATATATATTTTTGGGACTGAGAATACATGCGCTGTTTTTATAACTGTTTTACGAAATAGACACAAGTACGTGAAACTACATTCTATGGTTGAATTATCGAAATCGAATATGCCCCTTTTTATTAAGTCTGGTAATCTAAGAATTAGGGAACACACACCCTAATTGACGCGAACTCTAAAGATAGATCTATCGGGTCCAACAAGCCCCATCCAAAGTACCGGATGCTTTAGTACTTCGAAATTTATATCATGTCCGAAGGAGGATTCTGGAATGATGGGGATATTCTTATATGCATATTGTGAATGTCGATTACCAGGTGTTCAATCTATATGAATGATATTTTTGTCTCTATGCATGGGACGTATGTTTATGAGAAATGGAAATATGAAATCTTGTGGTCTATTAAAATGATGGAAACGATTATTTATGTTAAACTAATGAACTCACCAACCTTTTGGTTGACACTTGAAAGCATGTTTATTCTCAGGTACGAAAGAAATCTTCCGCTGTGCATTAACTTATATTAGAGACATTACTTGGAGTCATTCATGGCATATTTCAAAAGACGTTGCATTCGAGTCATTGAGTTCATCAAGATTATTATTAGTCAATTATAGTTGGATATATCATGAAATGATATGCATGCCGTCAACTTTCGATGTAAAGCAAGTCTGTCTTTTAAAAACGAATGCAATGTTTGTAAAATGTATCATATAGAGGTCAAGTACCTCGCGATGTAATCAACTATTATGAATCGTTTATAATCGATATGGACTTCGTCCGAATGGATTAGGACGGGTCATTTCAAACCACTAGGCTAACCACTAATCCTAATTTAATCTTAATACTAATCCTTGATCACCAAGTAATCCTAATGTGATTACAACATCCTAAACTCCTATAAAAAGGCCCTTTAGTTTGATCTTTCTCATGGACAATTGCATAACAAAGTTAAACCACAAAACCTTCTCCCTTGTGCTTGTTTATTCGACAGCCTTGCTCCCCTCTTTTCCCTCTTTTGTCGACTCACAAACAGGCCAAAATATCCTGCAAGTTTGTTACCAAAACAGCCACTTTTTTTTACCAACATATCCTCACCCCATTCGGTTCAAATCAACCGAACACCACCACCACTCTGCTGCCCCTCGACCTCAGCCTCATCACCACCATCAATGAGCTCTTTTGTGCTGTAAAGACACCATGAAATAACCTCAAAACCTGCTGGTGCCTGCTGTTGCTGTTCATGACCAGGAGACCCAAGAAACCACCCAAATGGCCACCTTTTAATCTTATTTAGTTGCTGTTGCTGTCTGACACAATCACCACCACAGACGCCATCAACTCAGTCCCTTTCCTGTTAATTTTCAACACTCAAAACATACCCAAAAAAGCTTGATTCGTTTGGTCTTTTGTTGTTGCTGTATCTGCGTTTCTGTTGAACCAAAACAGTCCAAAAAGACTCTTGTTTGGGTCGTGAATTGTTGCTGCCAGGGTTCTGTCTTCTGTTGCATTCCATTCTCATATTCTTGATCTTTATCTTCCACTAAGGTAGCCTGAAACCCTAGTGATAATCCTACTTTTAATCTATTACTTTTAGTATATATTGGTGATTAAGATTGGTCTTGTTCTTGAAGTTAATTATAAGGATTATGTTATTTAAATTAAACATGTATATATGAACATAAAGATGATAATGAATATGATTAATAGGTTTAAGGATGATGAACTATGATGATGATCATAAATAGAATAATGAACTAGTTTATGAATGTGATTAATAAGATTTAGTTAAAGGAATGATTATGACTAAGATTAAAAGTATGATTATGAACATCAAGTATGAATAAAGATATTGGTTAATGAATGAGTAATAAAAAAAAAAAAGTATTGTGATTATTAGTGATAAGATTAAAGATTTGATCATGGTATATATACTAGGTGATTAATTGGTTAAAGGCTTTAAAGAAAGGTTAAGGTTATGTATGGTAAACATGATAATACAAGATTATGGTTAGGGTTGAAAGGTGACAATTGTAATAAGGTTGAGTATAATTATGAAGTACTAATAAATTGTTAAGAATAAGGATGATGGTTAATGATAGAGGTTTATGATTAGGATTAGTTATTGTGATAAAAGAGTTATGATTTTATGTGTTAGTGATTAATGAGATAATGATGATTAAGAGTTAAGATTATGGATGTTAATAAGTTAATAGGTCATGATTATGATTAATGGGATTAGTAGTAATATATGAAAGAGGATTAGTAAATAATAATGATAATAATATACACATGCATGCATGCATGCATGCATACGTACGTATGTACATGTATATATTATAGGTATTTGTGTGTGTGTATATGTAAATATATACATACATGTATATGTATGTGTATATATGTATGTATATGTACGTGTGTATATATGTATGAGTGTAAGTTATATACGATTAGTAAACATAATAATAAAAGTAATAAATGTATATATATATATTTATATATATATATGTATGTATCATCTTACACTTATGTATATGTAACACCTACACCTAATGTATATATATATATCATATAGTTATGAACATATACATGTATAATAATAAATAAAGAATATATATGTATTTATCACATAGATATAATTATATACGTAACATATAATGATAAGATACATAATAGTTGAGTAAAGTAAATAATAATACTATTATTAGTATAACTTATACACTTAATTATATAGTAACACTTAATAACACTAAGTATATTATCATTTATATAAATACAACTTTTCTCGAAAACAGTCACTATTAATATAGTTTGCTATATTAATAAACAAACTATATGTCTATTAGACATTACCTAATCGAACATTATATCTCTAGGTTGAGATCTCCGTGTTCAACACTCCAATCATATAACTGAAAGGACCCGTTCATATACATTATAAACGATTCACAATAGTTGATTACATTGCGAGGTATTTGACCTCTATATGATACATTTTACAAACATTGCATTCGTTTTTAAAAGACAATCTTTCTTTACATCGAAAATTGACAGGCATGCATACCATTTCATAATATCCACTATTCAACTATAAATTGATTTAATAATAATCTTTGATGAACTCAATGACTCGAATGCAACGTTCTTCGAAATATGCTATGAAAGACTCCAAGTAATATCTTTAAAATGAGCAAATGCACAGCGGAAGATTTCTTTAACACCTGAGAATAAACATGCTTTAAAGTGTCAACCAAAAGGTTGGTGAGTTCATTAGTTTATCATAATCATTTATTTCCATCATTTTAATAGACCACAAGAATTTCATTTCCAGTTCTCATAAATATACGTCCCATGCATAGAGACAAAAATAATCATTCATATGGTGAACACCTGGTAACCGACATTAACTAGATACATATAAGAATATCCCCTATCATTCCGGGATCCTCCTTCGGACATGATATAAATTTTGAAGTACTAAAGCATCCGGTACTTTGGATGGGGTTTGTTAGGCCCAATAGATCTATCTTTAGGATTCGAGTCAATTAGGGTGTCTGTTCCCTAATTCTTAGATTACCAGACTTTAATAAAAAGGGGCATATTTGATTTCGATAATTCAACCATAGAATGTAGTTTCAATTACTTGTGTCTATTTCGTCAAACATTTATAAAAGCGCATATATTCTCAGTCCCAAAAATATAAAGGGTAAAAAGGCAAATGAAACTCACCATACTGTATTTCGTAGTAAAAATACATATAACGTCATTGAACAAGTGCAAGGTTGACCTCGAATTCACGAACCTAAATTAATTATATATATTTATGTGTTGGTCAATATTTGTCTAACAAATTAGGTTAAGTCATAGTGTACCACAATCCTAATGCTCGAGACTAATATGCAAAAGTCAACAAAAGTAAATTTGACTCAAAATAATTTCCAAAAATCTATACATGATTAATATATAGTTTAAATATCGTCGTTTTATATTTTTAAATATTTTTAAAAGATTTATTAGAGTAAATAATATAATTTATTTATTAATAAATAATATTTTATATTAAATTTATATAATAAAATATACTTTTATATATATAAAGTAATAAAATTTATAGGGTTCATTTAATATCATAAAGATAATATGATAGGTATTATTAAAGTAAGTTATTACACGTAGTAAAATATGTTTGTATCACATATTTATTTGATAAAATAATATCTATAATGATAGTAAGTAAAAGTTGTATTATTTTGTAATAATAATTATTATTATAAAAATATCAATATTTATAATTACTAAGATGACATTATGATAAAATGATAATTCTAATTATGATAACTTTAATATTTACGATAATTTTTAATATTATCTTTAAAATAATAATTCTATTTAAAATAATAATAATAATGATATTATATAGTAACAATGTCATTTCTATTAAAATGATAATTTTTGTTAAAATGATAGTTTTAATACTAACGATACTTTTAATAATAATAGTAATGATAAAAATAATAAGAACGATAATTTTATCTAAATCAATATCTTATAATATTTTAATTTCATCATGATACTCTTACTCATTATTTCCTAATCGTTTCGTTTAATAGCTTTTAATCGTCTTTTATATCGTGTTCATAATAATGATAATAATAGTAATCAAAATAATTAGGTGTTACAAATATTTGTTTTAAATACACTAATATTAATAATGATAGTTACTATAACATTATTAACGATAATACTAATAATTATCTTAATGATAATATAGTAATAATAATAATAACAATAACAATAACCATTTTTAAATAATGATATATATATTAATAACGATAATAATAATAATAATAATAATAATAATAATAATAATAATAATAATAATTGGATAATAATAATAATAATACTAATTATAACTTTAACGATAATAACGATAGTAATAATAAAAAAAAATAACAATTTTTAATGATAAATCCCTTTTATTGATAAAGATAATAATAATGATAATAATAAGATAAAACTAGAACGACGATAAAAACGACGATAATAATAATCATTTTTAATAAAAATATCGAAAATTCAATTGATTATAACTTCTAATCCGTTCATCGAAACCATTCGATATCTAAAGGAAAAGTTCTTAATTTTTCGCTAGCTTTCCAAGGACATGCATATCTTATACCTTATCTCAACCGCAAGTGTAACTAATTCAACATTCAACCTAACCTGTCTAAGGGCAATATTAAAAGTACAAGCATGCATAATCCTAAATACTCGAGCACTAGTCAGGGATACACTATTAGTATATAAAAGTTAAATTATGAGTACTCACGTATCAATATTGAGATTCAATATTGCAGGAAAGGTACGTAGACGCACCGGAAATGATAAACACTATATTGACCTCACGAGCATACCCATGAACCATACTCAATCACCTCCATAGCTATAACCCATAATTTCCTTAATCCTATCCCACTCGAAAAACAATTTCGAAATCACTCGGACAGCACTCCGTCGTAATATTTTATGTATACTAATAATATCTTGAAATAATACGGAGTAAATATATATATGTAAATCGATTGAGAGAGTTTAGAGAAAAATATTTTCAAGTTTCTATGAAATAATGAAACATATTGAATTCTATTTATAATAGATTTTTGAATTATTAAAGTGAATTATCAAAGTATGAATTATTAAAGTGAATTATTAAAGTATTAATTATTAAAGTGAATTATTAAAGTGAATTATTAAAGTGAATTATTAAAGTTAAAGTAAAGTAAAAATAAAGTAAAGGTAAAGTTTAAGTATAGTAAAAGTATAAAACTATGTACGTATAATACGCGTATAAATATATATAATATTAATTTAAATTGTTATATATATAAAATAAAATATAATTATCATTATCTTTATCATACTAGTTAAGTAATGAGTTGTCAAAAGTGGTTCTAGATATTTATAAAAGTTATATACGTTTTAATAATAAAGTTCTTTTTAAACTGAAAACGTTTTTGTACGTTTAAAACTAAATAGATCAATCGAGTCTTTATGAGATTCAATCTTCCACTATCCTTTGTCTAGTTCTCAATGATTGACAATTTGTTCTTATTTATAAATCACTTTACCATTTTCCGAATATTGTTAAAATGGAAAGATTTCTCAAATTAACGTGGGCCTTTCAACAGAGACTTGTAATCATAATTCAATATATCTGATAATTCAATCATTTGATCTTATCTTCTAATTCCATTGATAAACATTTTGAAACAGATACAATCATATAAAGTATTTAATCTAATATTTTGTTTACGTTTCAAGTTATAATATATATACACATATACATATATAATCATATTCGTTTAATGGTTCGTGAATCGTTGGAACTTGGTCAAAGTTGAATGAATGTATGAACATAGTTTAAAATTCTTGAAATTTAACTTAACAAATATTGCTTATCGTGTCGGAAACATATAAATATTAAAGTTTAAATTTGGTTGGAAATTTTCGGGTTGTCACAGTACCTACCCGTTAAAGAAATTTTGTCCCGAAATTTGAGTGGAAAGGTCGTGAATGATAATAAGTATGTTTTTATGATGCATGCGGGCTGAAAATTAGAGTTTTATCATCAGCGAATAATTTGGATAAATAATCCATTTATATGAAGAGTACGAATGAAGCTAACATAGAAGAGTGAAATGAGTAAGTGTAGATTCATCTTATCATTTGACGTAGATATGATTGATTCCCAGATTTCAAGGGATTTGAAGAAAATCTTCTTAATAAGATTTGACTCTCCGGTAATCAAGAGAATTAGGATCCACTTTAAATGCGATCGTCCATTTTAATTGTTCTGTCGGAGATTTTCTTATAAATTCACCTCCTTCGTTTCCTTACAACTCACACCTTCTGTTGATGCATTTTATGCAAGTCCCTAGACATCTACCCACGTCCATTGCAGGTACAACAGTTTACAGGCTACCATGATTGCTCGTTATTATCCTATACGTGTTTGTATGTGGTTACAGGAACTGCAGGAACGAGATTTAGATGTTTGACTATGTTAGACTTAGTCAGACGTACGAGTGAAGCCTCACTAGTACAGCTGACAGGCTCATACGTACGGCTGATGCTGAGCTAAGTCACAATTACAACCTAAATAAGAAGACACGAGTGAGTGATCACCCGTACGGCTGATGAAGCCAACTCGTACGTGTGATGAATGAATCGTATGGGTGAGTCAACAACAGGGGTATATAAAGTCTTATGTTCTTCAATTTTAGGTTAAGCCTCTCATTTGTTACACACACTCAGATCTAGTGAGCTCCTCCAATTTTCTCTCAGTCCAAATCACCCAGGTGGTGAATAATAGCTCTAGGTGTTGATCTAATCACACTTGATTTAGTTGTGGTTTGACTAAATTAATAAAAAAAAAATTAACCTATTCACTAGAGGGTTTGATTCACTTATTCCGCCATTGTGTGAGTTAAATCTGTTGATTTCTAAGTTCCTAGTCATGTTTCATCACCTTCTATTCTTTCTCCCTCAACTCATATTTTAAAGTATTCATAAATATGCTCCATCCAGTTCTGATTCTCGATATACTTCTAACTTTCATATCGATCATTCTTCTTTTTCATCTACCGCCGGAAGAATCTATTTACTTCTACTATACTCTTGGGTTTATAGTGTTTCTAGTTCTCCCGTGTCTTTATATTGCTATATGCATCGATATATATGGTTTATAATTTCTAGTTTATCGTTGGGCTTTATATGTTCCCTTATATTTCAAAGTCTCTGCTTCTGTCTTCTATAATCATTATCATTAACAGTTAATGCTGTCTTTTATTTGCTGCAATTTATACCCCAATTTTTATTTCAGAGTTTTGTCCTTTTGTTTCTTCTTCTTGCGATTAAGCACCGCTTGTAATGGTCCAGAATTCACAGATATGAATTTCAGAATGAACATTGTTAATGTTCTAGGAAGAAAATTGCGATGGCACGATCTTGACTTGTCAAATTACTAGAATACCTTGGAAAAGGCCGAATCATCAAGAAATATTTTCTTGATATTTTAGAGGTTAAATAGAATACAAGAGTCGTATAACATGGCACATGATGATATTATGATCTGTGAATCATCACGTTCCATTTAGAAACTCAGCATGACTTACTGTAATATAATCACGTTGATCAAGTGTCATTATATTATACTAATTCATGCTTCAGTTCCCAACACTACTTCAAAATATTCCTATTTTAAACTTGAATGTTTCAGAATTTAGAAACTAAAATAGTTTCTTTTATGATGTAATACAGATAGCGCAAAGAGGTAAATGATTTCAAATAAGAAAAATTAAGAAAATATCTTCAGAAATATGGAGGATATTTATAATGAAAGATATGATGATATTTTAGAATTTCTAATATCAGAGGATGATGAAGAATATTGTCCGCAGGGGTTTAGAGTCAGGAGCAAGGTATTCGTTAATGACTTCAGCAGGTACTGAATCATTTGGATCCTTTGAAGTCAGGTTCAGTCTTTGTAATTTGTCCAAAGCCTCCTTCCTACTTTGCTCAATCCGTTTTCCAGTTCCAAAACTTCTTTTTTTCTGCGCTTTGCCATCACACTTCATCATTATCATTCAGCTTTTACCGTTTAAAGTCGTTTTTAGTTTTTGCTGCTTCATCAGCATTTTTTCCATTTTCGGAGAACCAATTCTTAGTTCGGAGTGTTTTTCAGAAACTTCACATTCAAATTAAGTCCAGAAGATAGACGTTATATATACACATATAACTGTTGGCGTAGACATGCTGTGAGATTTCAAAATACTGATTGCTAATTTCCAATGATTCGTATGGCAATTCTCATTACAAGATGCGAATGAGTAAATGATGGGGTTTCAATAAATAATTATAATGACTTTTTAGAGAGGCTAAAGTCAAAGGGTAATGAAGTTGTTGGTACATCTGCTAATAATGTGGTGGAATGTAAAAGGTTCCCTGGTAACGATGGTGTATATCTCAAGGTTATAATAAGGTTAGTCTGACTGAAAAGTCGAAGTTGACTTGCTGGAGCTGTGACAAAACTGGCTACTTTGAATAGGAGTCGCAAAGTTATTTTTGCTAATAAATGCCAAAGAATCTGACGCGGATACGTTGTTTAAACTTTTACTTTGGTTTCAAGAGTTTTTTGGGTACATAACTGTGGGTAACATGTGGTTGGATCATCATCTCGATTGCTCATCATTCGAAGTGTCTTCAGAAATTTTCGAAGGGTTTGAACACAGATTGTAATCGTTAACATACATTTGATGTTCTAACACAGTTTTGAAGTCAAAATATAGCTTGTGAAAGATGTAAGGATCTAAGAGTGATGATTTTGGTCATATCTCGAGTTGAATTTTGAGATTTCAAAATCAGAATATGTAATTAAATTTTGAATGAGTATGGTTGTTTTGATTTCTATAAAAGAATGTATATTGTTGTGAAAGTAGCGAGTATAATGGATAATTTGCTGAATCAGATTCGAAGAATGTAACATATTAATTGTGAATTTATATATCTCTCGGGTATTACCTACCCGTTAAAAAAAAATTTCACAATTAATATTTTGTACAAAGGAATTTTATTACAGTCTTTATGAAAATATATATATGTATATTTTCTTCAGATGTAACATAGATTTAATGAGTTAATGTTAAATTAAACTCATTTGATTTACGGTTGAAACTAGAATTTAATAATCCCTAAAGTCTTTAAAAAGTACATAACTTTTACGCAGTATTTCTTTAATAACATTGAAATTATGAATCAATACTTCGTTATTTGTTGATGTATGATGTTCGGTTCGTGGAATTCTTGTGAATTTCGCAAAGCACGAATGATGTTATCTGAAAAGTTTCGGGTACATCGATGATGAAAGTGTAAAATTAAATATATACTTGATTTATTATGAATTGGAATTTGTTGAATTGCGACAGAGATTGTAGTTAACGCTGGTTAAGTTGCGGCCGAAGGACGTACATTATTGCATATCTGTAATATGAATTAACCGAGTAGTTAAGATTCACACACAATAGTTTAGCACGGAAAGATTTATTTCAATATATATATATATATATATATATATATATATATATATATATATATATATATAAATATATAATATACATATAATTTCTTGAGAGGGAATGAGTTAATTCTTCATAACTCGTTGATACAATATACGCGTTATTGATTCGTAATGATGTCCACAGTGATTCTTGAACTGACGGAGTTTGTGATGTTATCTGTGTTGATTCGGATGTTGACTGTACTGACGATGCTGGTAATGCTGACGGTACTGTTGATGCAGTTGGTAAAGCAAGTTTAGCTTGTTAATCACACACCATTTTTGTTAGGGTTTCTACTCTTCCTTCTATCATTTTGGTTCGCTTAACTGATTTATGGTTAGGGCTAGATTAGATAATCTCTAAGACTTTAGAGATTACATAATCGCCGCAGAATGTTTCTCCAATGAAGTTATGAATTAATACTTCGTCAGTTATTGTTGTTGGTACTCCTTGGTATCTATGGTGCGTATGACGTTGATGCTCGTGGGACAGATTGTGAAGTTGAGGTTTACGACGCGGTTGTGGTTGGAGGTGGTAATGGTACTATTGGTGTTGATGATGGTGGTACTGGTTATGCTGCTGATGCTACTGCTGGTGTTTGTAATCTCTGCACCATATTCTCCAAAGCCACTACCCGAGCGCGAAGCTCGTTGACTTCTTCTATTACACCGGGGTGATTGTCAGTTCGGACGAGCGGATAAATAAAATCTAAAATTTGATGTAATATATAATCGTGACGAGATACTCTGGAAATGAGCGAGAAAATGGTGTTTCGGACAGGTTCGCCGGTAAGTGCTTCAGGTTCTTCGTCAAGAGGGCAATGTGGTGGATGGAAGGGATCACCTTCTTCTTGTTTCCAATGATTGAGGAGGCTACGAACCCATCCCCAATTCATCCAGAATAGGTGATGACTGATTGGTTGATCTATTCCGGTCACACTGCTTTCGGAGCTTGAATGGGATTCCATTTCGGAATCTGAGTGACTTGAACTGATGACGAATTCCATTTCATACGATTGGATAAAGGATTTTTTTTTTCGATATGAAATGATTTTGGCTAACGGATGGTATTCTAATTACATAGATATATATATATATATATATATATATATATATATATATATATATATATATATATATATATATGTATATATATATATATATATATATATATATATATATATATATAGATCAAAAGATTTCGTAGATTACGGAGGACTTTGCGGGATATGTCAGGTAAAGTTTAAAGTAACAGATACGATAAGATATGATTGAGCAGATATGCTAAGATATGAATTTTTGTCTATACACTATTCATGCAATCAATGCAGCAAGACGTGTCTTAGACTAAAAATGATAAGCAGGTAATTTCCTGAGGATGATAAGTAGTTAATTTTCGACACAAAATGATAAGCAAAACTTTTGACATGCAGACACGGTCGAAGTCCAGACTCACTAATGCATCCTATCGACTTATCAGTTAGACACACTAATGCAGACCTGGTTCGCTAAGACCACCGCTCTGATACCAACTGAAAGGACCCGTTCATATACATTATAAACGATTCACAATAGTTGATTACATTGCGAGGTATTTGACCTCTATATGATACATTTTACAAACATTGCATTCGTTTTTAAAAGACAATCTTTCTTTACATCGAAAATTGACAGGCATGCATACCATTTCATAATATCCACTATCCAACTATAAATTGATTTAATAATAATCTTTGATGAACTCAATGACTCGAATGCAACGTTCTTCGAAATATGCTATGAAAGACTCCAAGTAATATCTTTAAAATGAGCAAATGCACAGCGGAAGATTTCTTTAACACCTGAGAATAAACATGCTTTAAAGTGTCAACCAAAAGGTTGGTGAGTTCATTAGTTTATCATAATCATTTATTTCCATCATTTTAATAGACCACAAGAATTTCATTTCCAGTTCTCATAAATATACGTCCCATGCATAGAGACAAAAATAATCATTCATATGGTGAACACCTGGTAACCGACATTAACTAGATACATATAAGAATATCCCCTATCATTCCGGGATCCTCCTTCGGACATGATATAAATTTCGAAGTACTAAAGCATCCGGTACTTTGGATGGGGTTTGTTAGGCCCAATAGATCTATCTTTAGGATTCGAGTCAATTAGGGTGTCTGTTCCCTAATTCTTAGATTACCAGACTTTAATAAAAAGGGGCATATTCGATTTCGATAATTCAACCATAGAATGTAGTTTCAATTACTTGTGTCTATTTCGTCAAACATTTATAAAAGCGCATGTATTCTCAGTCCCAAAAATATAAAGGGTAAAAAGGCAAATGAAACTCACCATACTGTATTTCGTAGTAAAAATACATATAACGTCATTGAACAAGTGCAAGGTTGACCTCGGATTCACGAACCTAAATTAATTATATATATTTATGTGTTGGTCAATATTTGTCTAACAAATTAGGTTAAGTCATAGTGTACCACAATCCTAATGCTCGAGACTAATATGCAAAAGTTAACAAAAGTAAATTTGACTCAAAATAATTTCCAAAAATCTATACATGATTAATATATAGTTTAAATATCGTCGTTTTATATTTTTAAATATTTTTAAAAGATTTATTAGAGTAAATAATATAATTTATTTATTAATAAATAAAATTTTATATTAAATTTATATAATAAAATATACTTTTATATATATAAAGTAATAAAATTTATAGGGTTCATTTAATATCATAAAGATAATATGATAGGTATTATTAAAGTAAGTTATTACACGTAGTAAAATATGTTTGTATCACATATTTATTTGATAAAATAATATCTATAATGATAGTAAGTAAAAGTTGTATTATTTTGTAATAATAATTATTATTATAAAAATATCAATATTTATAATTACTAAGATGACATTATGATAAAACGATAATTCTAATTATGATAACTTTAATATTTACGATAATTTTTAATATTATCTTTAAAATAATAATTCTTTTTAAAATAATAATAATAATGATATTTTATAGTAACAACGACATTTCTATTAAAATGATAATTTTTGTTAAAATGATAGTTTTAATACTAATGATACTTTTAATAATAATAGTAATGATAAAAATAATAAGAACGATAATTTTATCTAAATCAATATCTTATAATATTTTAATTTCATCATGATACTCTTACTCATTATTTCCTAATCGTTTCGTTTAATAGCTTTTAATCGTCTTTTATATCGTGTTCATAATAATGATAATAATAGTAATCAAAATAATTAGGTGTTACAAATATTTGTTTTAAATACACTAATATTAATAATGATAGTTACTATAACATTATTAACGATAATACTAATAATTATCTTAATGATAATATAGTAATAATAATAATAACAACAACAATAACCATTTTTAAATAATGATATATATATTAATAACGATAATAATAATAATAATAATAATAATAATAATAATAATAATAATTGGATAATAATAATAATACTAATTATAACTTTAACGATAATAACGATAGTAATAATAAAAAAAATAACAATTTTTAATGATAAATCCCTTTTATTGATAAAGATAATAATAATCATAATAATAAGATAAAACTAGAACGACGATAAAAACGACGATAATAATAATCATTTTTAATAAAAATATCGAAAATTCAATTGATTATAACTTCTAATCCGTTCATCGAAACCATTCGATATCTAAAGGAAAAGTTCTTAATTTTTTGCTAGCTTTCCAAGGACATGCATATCTTATACCTTATCTCAACCGCAAGTGTAACTAATTCAACATTCAACCTAACCTGTCTAAGGGCAATATTAAAAGTACAAGCATGCATAATCCTAAATACTCGAGCACTAGTCAGGGATACACTATTAGTATGTAAAAGTTAAATTATGAGTACTCACGTATCAATATTGAGATTCAATATTGCAGGAAAGGTACGTAGACACAACGGAAATGATAAACACTATATTGACATTACGAGCATACCCATGAACCATACTCAATCACCTCCATAGCTATAACCCATAATTTCCTTAATCCTATCCCACTCGAAAAACAATTTCGAAATCACTCGGACAGCACTCCGTCGTAATATTTTATGTATACTAATAATATCTTGAAATAATACGGAGTAAATATATATATGTAAATCGATTGAGAGAGTTTAGAGAAAAATATTTTCAAGTTTCTATGAAATAATGAAACCTATTGAATTCTATTTATAATAGATTTTTGAATTATTAAAGTGAATTATTAAAGTATGAATTATTAAAGTGAATTATTAAAGTATGAATTATTAAAGTAAATTATTAAAGTATGAATTATTAAAGTGAATTATTAAAGTTAAAGTAAAGTAAAAATAAAGTAAAGGTAAATTTTAAGTATAGTAAAAGTATAAAACTATGTACGTATAATACGCGTATAAATATATATAATATTAATTTAAATCGTTATATATATAAAATAAAATATAAATATCGTTATCTTTATCATACTAGTTAAGTAATGAGTTGTCAAAAGTGGTTCTAGATATTTATAAAAGTTATATACGTTTTAATAATAAAGTTCTTTTTAAACTGAAAACGTTTTTGTACGTTTAAAACTAAATAGATCAATCGAGTCTTTATGAGATTCAATCTTTCACTATTCTTTGTCTAGTTCTCAATGATTGACAATTTGTTCTTATTTATAAATCACTTTACCATTTTCCGAATATTGTTAAAATGGAAAGATTTCTCAAATTAACGTGGGCCTTTCAACAGAGACTTGTAATCATAATTCAATATATCTGATAATTCAATCATTTGATCTTATCTTCTAATTCCATTGATAAACATTTTGAAATAGATACAATCATATAAAGTATTTAATCTAATATTTTGTTTACGTTTCAAGTTATAATATATATACACATATACATATATAATCATATTCGTTTAATGGTTCGTGAATCGTTGGAACTTGGTCGAAGTTGAATGAATGTATGAACATAGTTTAAAATTCTTGAAATTTAACTTAACAAATATTACTTATCGTGTCGGAAACATATAAATATTAAAGTTTAAATTTGGTTGGAAATTTCCGGGTTGTCACAATAACTTGCGTGGAATATCTATCTGCTATTAAGGTGAACTTCATAGCCCCACTTTTTAACTTTCTTTATCATTTATTTTAAACTTTTGGGGTGAGACACATGCTTGCTTTCAAACTGTTTTACACTTAGTCACAAGTACCTGAAAACTGTTTAACTGTGCTGACATGCTTTGATTCATGCTAAATCCCTACCATGATCTCGTTAATTACTGGAATTTTAGTAAGCTTAGTTATTGTGAATAGCGCTATTGAGAGTGACTGATGTGTGAAATCTAGTATATAAATTATCTCTGGAAATATGCCTGGTTTAAAGATTACTACACACTAACGGGCAGTGTACCCGATCGTGCAATAGTATAAAAATGGTAATTCCAAGTATCGTTCCAAGGACAGTATTAACGTGAGAATTAAGTTTGTAAATAAAAGTAAACTAAGTTAAACTATGAAAATCGAAAGTACGAGATAGTTTGTTTTGCGGCTATTTAACGATTAGCCAAATCAAGATAGCTTTGAAAATAAAAGACAATATTTTTGGTTTTTAAGTTTAAATAAAAGAAATGCAGACTCGACAGAAAAATAAAGATATTTGAATTCAATGGATAAAAGAATGTTCGCCTAGATATCCTATTCGCAGTGTTGGATGATTTGTTATTAAGCACTAGTTCTATTAATCAATGCACGCAATTACAGAGTCGGTTTACCCAGAGTTCTCTTTTAGCAAACACGTCAAACTAGGATTAATTGGCTTAGGGTTCCCTTTTACCAAATACCATCTTTCGTTTGTGACTTAGTAACTAGCTAATTATAAGATTAAGATTCAATTGGTTACGCGTTCGCTCCACACAATTCACCCCTGTTTTATTTAATTACCATACCCGGTTTACCCCCTTGGTCCAGTAAGCACCCAATCAGTTAAGACAAATCAATTGGAAATTAGATCACTAAATTGAAACAGGGTTCCCTTTGTTCAAACAAGATTCACTAATCAACCTAGTATCAATAATTAACACCCACAAGAATGGTTCTTAATCAAAACTCATAATTAATCATGCATCAATTAATAAAACCTCAAAGTAACATCCAAACACTTGCAAATATTCAATCTAGACAAACATTAAGAGTTTAGCCTACAATCATGGCTGAAATCAAAATAGCAATCAAAGACATAGAATAATTCATTGTTGATAACAAACGAATAAAACTAATTAAAGATTGAATCCTGAAGAACACACGAATCAAGACTTGATTCCGGAATGATTAGTACCTTAGAATGACCTTGAAGATCTCCAAAAATCACCTAAGTTCGTCAAAAAGTGGCTGGAATTCGTCAGGATACGATTATTCTTGATTAGGGTTAAATTCGGCCTTTTATACTTGCCAAAATAGCTGAACCGACAGACCTGTCGCGCCGCGGAGTTAATGGTCGCGCCGCGACATTATACATGAAATTTTGATCTTCTTAACTCAAGTTCTGATTTGAAAACACGTGTACGGCCGCGCCGCGGAGGCCTTTCTCGCGCCGCGGCAATTAACTGTTTCTGGTTCCTTCGACTTTTACACACTTTCTTATCTTGAATCATCTAAAAACCCAATATACCTGCTAATTACTTAACGTTTCCATCCTCGGTGCACCATTAGGAATAACAATCCAACAAAATGCCCCATAAACTTCATAAAACACCACTTTCTAATAATTAGCTCGTCAAACTTCGAACAACTCAATATTATCAATATAACCGCCAAATCGTATCCAAATGGACCAAAATGTAACCGATATCGCCAATGAAAATGTGTATAAAATACGCGATATCAAACCACCCCACACTAGAGTTTTGCTTGCCCTCAAGCAATAGAACTCGAAAATTATCTTCTACAATATAATAACGTCTTCAAATATGATTGTAGAACCAATGAAAAAGAAACCAAACAAGCATCTAGCGTGGGCACGATTTGGCAAAAATAACAACCATGGTTCCCACTTGCATTCCCCCGATGTAACTTCCCAAACCGCAATCAATATAAATCAATATAGTAACCAAAAATAATCTCGATAACGTACCATAATGATGAAGTAAAGAATCTCGAATATAATCTTCAATGGAACCGGGAATCAAGTGGGAACCTAACACCAAAGAATAAGCAATCGAACACATGTGCCAAGAGAACGCACGGGCTACCCCGCAATTGGTCAAGCCAAGCCTCCCACAGTACCTAACATCGCGAGATGTCGGTAGAAAATAATGTGCTTAGGAGGATACACATTACGTCCGGATATCATCGATGGTTATGAGGTAACCGTCTAATCCGTTAAGTCAACCATAAAGATTGAAGTTCATCAGGCTTAAAAGCTGATATCTTACCTTTCCGGAGGTTATCCACTGGGAATCTGATCAATCACTGACATTTTGTGTATCATGGTGCGCTTCCCATTAAGCTAGCAAATCTCCCTCATTGAGAAAAGCTTCGACTACCAGTTTCCCTGTTTGATGTTGAGGCCTGGTAGATTTCCAGTCGATTTTAGCAATGACTTTTCAAGGTTTTTCGTCACCCTACGACTGGTCTGGACTACAACTTCTGAAATAAATCAGCAAGTGTGTCGTTCGGGAGACTTGACTCCCTTTAGGATGGAGTGGATACATCCTGTATGGTCATAAAAGGTGGTCGAGCGCATACATTGTCCTTGTTAGGAGAAACAATGAAGACCGCCCTATAAAGTTTTCGATCTAGCGTATGGCCCGGCTTCGACCACACGATCCAATCACCGTTCATACGGTTGACACCCATTTTTGTACAAGTGACCTACGTATGAACTGAATGTTCATGTAGGATTTCACATTCAAAATAATGAACGTGTTTTGAAAGTTCAAGACTTTCTCCTCTAACAGTACCTCATCGTGAAATGATGGGTAATGAAATGGCACGCTTAAGAGGTATACGTACCAAGTAAGACAATCGGAAGACTTTACTTCCTTAAATGAGTGGATCTGAGTCACTCGGAAGTGCCAATCTGTTTCAATTGACACCGGTTTTGAAAAATCCCGAAAACCTTCGGGTTCCATAGCTTTTGGCTATGGGTTGTGTTGTCTAAGCAAACACAAGCACGTAGCTATTGCTCCTAAAAAGGACAGCACTGGTGAAGCTCAAGGCTCCTCTTCCCACAGTATCACATCATTAAATGATGCAATAATAAAATGATATAGTTTCGGAAGTATGCTATACCAAGTAACCAAAAGTTTTTGATCTGGCACGTGATTCGGTCACAATCACGCTATGCAATCACCGCTCTCTCACGGTTTACACCCGTTTTGGTACAGGTGACCTACTATTGAGTTCCCCGAACTCGTAGGATTTCATGTTCAATGGTAATGAACATGTGGAACAACTTTGGCTTCTTTAAACATCATGAAATATAAATTCCAAGCCATACTTAAACAAAGGTTTTGGTCGAATTTTTAACTACTTTTATATATTTTTTTTTTGTTTTTTTAACTAACTAATTTTTCCAATTTTTTATATTTTCCCCTAATTTTTCAATTTTTTTTTTACGACCAAAACCCCGTGAAACGTCAAGTCTTTTAAACATCAAAACCAAACTTATGATGATTCTATTAATAACCAACCCGAGAGATTTTACATCCCCCACCCCACACTTGAGATTAAGTAATGTCCCCATCACTTGAGATCAAAAATGGATTAAAATCAAAAGGGTAAGAAAAATAAAAACTTATCGAGCTTAACCACAGATCGTGGAATGACAGTGACAGATGGCGCTGAACTGACTGCCAGCATAAGAACATCGTCCATTCCCGATCCTCACACCAATACCATCATTAAAGTAGTTTTGCTGAACTTAATGCCAGACTTGAAAAACCGTTTCACCAACACACCTAACAAAAAGAAAAACACACCAAATACATAAATGGGCAAGGTGGTACCACCCGGTACCGAAACGCCTTGCCCCAAATAGGTCTCAAAGTACATCATACGAAAAATAAAAAATATCAAGTACAACCAAATCGAAAAGAAAATAGTCTTAAACCAATACAACAAGATCAACGGGCACGCAGGCCCTCATCACTGAAACCCGTCATACGGCCAGCTGCCGTACGGGTACTGCTGCTCATATCTGCGCTGGGCATCCTGAAATCTCTCACTCTCATCATAAATCGGGGCCTGAACTTGATGTGTGAAATCCCCGGCAGCGGCGCCAAAAACTTGATGTGTGAAATCTAGTATATAAATTATCTCTGGAAATATGCCTGGTTTAAAGATTACTACACACTAACGGGCAGTGTACCCGATCGTGCAATAGTATAAAAATGGTAATTCCAAGTATCGTTCCAAGGACAGTATTAACGTGAGAATTAAGTTTGTAAATAAAAGTAAACTAAGTTAAACTATGAAAATCGAAAGTACGAGATAGTTTGTTTTGCGGCTATTTAACGATTAGCCAAATCAAGATAGCTTTGAAAATAAAAGACAATATTTTTGGTTTTTAAGTTTAAATAAAGGAAATTGCAGACTCGACAGAAAAATAAAGATATTTGAATTCAATGGATAAAAGAATGTTCGCCTAGATATCCTATTCGCAGTGTTGGATGATTTGTTATTAAGCACTAGTTCTATTAATCAATGCACGCAATTACAGAGTCGGTTTACCCAGAGTTCTCTTTTAGCAAACACGTCAAACTAGGATTAATTGGCTTAGGGTTCCCTTTTACCAAATACCATCTTTCGTTTGTGACTTAGTAACTAGCTAATTATAAGATTAAGATTCAATTGGTTACGCGTTCGCTCCACACAATTTACCCCTATTTTGGTTAATTACGTTACCCGGTTTACCCCCTTGGTCCAGTAAGCACCCAATCTGTTAAGACAAATCAATTGGGAATTAGATCACTAAATTGAAGCAGGGTTCCCTTTGTTCAAACAAGATTCACTAATCAACCTAGTAACAATAATTAACACCCACAAGAATGGTTCTTTAATCAAAACTCATAATTAATCATGCATCAATCAATAAAACATTAAAGTATCATCCAAACACTTGCAAATATTCAATCTAGACAAACATTAAAGGTTTAGCCTACAATCATGGCTGAAATCAAAATAACAATCAAAGACATAGAATAATTCATTGTTGATAACAAAAGAATAAAACTAATTAAAGATTGAAATCTGAATGATACACGAATCGAGACTTGTTCCCGGAATGATTAATACCTTAGAATGACCTTGAAGATCTCCAAAAATCACCTAAGTTCGTCAAAAAGTGGCTGGAATTCGTCAGGATACGATTATTCTTGATTAGGGTTAAATTCGGCCTTTTATACTTGCCAAAATAGCTGAACCGACAGACCTGTCGCGCCGCGGAGTTAATGGTCGCGCCGCGACATTATACATGAAATTTTGATCTTCTTAACTCAAGTTCTGATTTGAAAACACGTGTACGGCCGCGCCGCGGAGGCCTTTCTCGCGCCGCGGCAATTAACTGTTTCTGGTTCCTTCGACTTTTACACACTTTCTTATCTTGAATCATCTAAAAACCCAATATACCTGCTAATTACTTAACGTTTCCATCCTCGGTGCACCATTAGGAATAACAATCCAACAAAATGCCCCATAAACTTCATAAAACACCACTTTCTAATAATTAGCTCGTCAAACTTCGAACAACTCAATATTATCAATATAACCGCCAAATCGTATCCAAATGGACCAAAATGTAACCGATATCGCCAATGAAAATGTGTATAAAATACGCGATATCAGTGACATCTCTAACCATTTAACCATTGGTCTTTGGTTACATAATAATGATTAAACGACACTGACAGTTCAAGGTGTCCAGGGATAACTTTGTTTATGTCTCGATATCATAACTTCAGCATTTACTTTTGATAACTAAATCTTGTGGTCTAAAAACTTGTTATAATTATTAAACCTATGTTTTTCACTCAACCATTTTGGTGGACACTTTAAGCATGTTTTGTCTCAGGTGAAGATTGCTAAAGATTATTTGCTATTTGGACTTTGCTGCTTTTGGTGTCCGCATATATACATTCATATTATTGCATTAGAACATTAAAGTATACAATTGTATTGACTTAGTACATTTCGCTACTTTAGTACATTGGTTATCAAACAAAACATCTTATATAGAGTCATTCTCGTTTTTACATACTTGTGTTGTGATATTGTGAAGTCATATTTCCCCGGCCCTATTTGGGGGTATGACATAGTGGTATCAGAGCCCAGGCTTGTTATAGAGAACCAGAATTTCATTTTATGTGTCCCTTATGTGATAGTTAGGTGCCTTAGCAATCTTTAGGACTATAACCTTTCCTGCCTTAGTTTTAAGCGCTTTCCTTTAATCTTTATAATGCCAATTCATCTTAGTACCTGCTTTTACCTCTTTTGATATTCTGTATCCTTTCCTAAGGATATCAAGCCAAAAACCCTATCATCTTGCCAGATCCCGACCCTAAAGGATCGGTTAGTATGTGATTGTTATCATATCCATACATATCTTATGACCTGACTTCACCAATGTGATTCAAAGTATTCTTGACTCACGCGAAGGGATGTCACTCATGACTCAACATTCCAACGTCAACTATCTAAGTTTGATCACGTGTCCTGACCTTATGGAGTGACCTTGGAATGGAAATATGAATTAGTGAAATATAATGACACTTGGCCGACGTGATTATATTACGGTAATTCATATAGAAATTCCAATATCATGATATATGGAATAGAAAGTGAATCAAAGAAAAATTTCCAAGCCATTCATTCAAAAATCTCAATGTTATTACATGAAGTGTAATTATCATCTGATTTATAGATATACGAAGAGATCGTTACGATCAAACTGTCTATCTCATACCCATGAGTAGATTAACAAATTCTCCTATGCCATAAAATTTGTAAAACTTTGCATTCTTTCCTTCTTAAACAACTTATCTCTTTGACGTTTAATTATCACATCTCCGCTGGAGGAAAGGATACATGTTCTTAAGTGACATGAAGTGACACCCCCGAAACTTTTTCGAAGCATGCCTCCTGTTATCTGCAATTACGCTCCTAGTGTAGATTTTCATAAACCCATTAGGAAACCCGTTGAAGGTAAGCGACAACCACTCACAAGGATTTTCATTTGAATATTCAAACGAAGATATTATAAACACCACGTTCACTATCACGTTCTCATACTCTACCATTCATATCTCACTTGACAGCAACAGCTTCACACATGAACATTTTGAATTCCAAAAAAAAAAAAAAACTTATGCCAACAACCGCATTTAAATACAATAGATTTCATTACCACACAATATTTTTGCTTAAAAATAGCCCAAAATTTTCAAAATACCTTCACCCGATCTTCATTGATCTGTTTCCAACTCGTAACCTCCGAAATATGAAAAATTCTGTTACCAAAATTTTACACACACCATTTTTATGTGCGATCCTCTCGAAATTTTATAAATTTATTTACCGCCATTCGTGCAAATTTTATAAATTGTATATATTAAGCAAAATTTACCTTTATTTATTTTTGACTAGTACATATAAAATTATACTCTTACTTTTACAAATCAATTATTCAAAAGATATTTTAATTAAAATAGTACATGTTGTACATAACTCTAGTTTTACTAAGAACTTCGTTCCTTTTTACATTGTCACCTTAAACGACTCGAACTTCCATAAAATTTTCATTGCTTGTCTATATAAAATTTTTCGTATTATTCTACACCACGTATTAATCACAATTCCTCTTGTCCTTCGAAACTTATCATTAAGTTCATCAATCAAAACTCTCTATTCTCATCAACTTTTCCCTTTTGTGATTGACCGTTGAGAATATTTTACCTCTAATATCTCACGAATAAATCACAGCAACCTCGTAAAACGTCAATTCTATGATTTAATATCTTTTTGGCAAAAGAAAGCATTTTCGGAGATTTTCTCACCTGGTGTACACTATTCCTTATAACCAATGATTCTCATTTCTTCTCATTCGCACTTAAACCCATGAGTGAGAATGAATCCTAGATCGACTCGCCATAGGTGCGAGAACATCTTTCTCATCAAGAGGTCACACCATTCGTGCGGTTTCCTATCAGAAATATAATTTATGATCCTCGCTATCCTCTCTAAAGGAGTTACCTTAAACGTTTATGATGTTTACTCTAAACTAGTTACAACTAGATGTAATTCTAAACAAATTTTGACCTCTGTTTCAACATATAGTTAAAATCATGATCATAAGGTGCTTTCCGCAAGGATAAGTTCGTATGTATTATAATATGTTGAACGATATCTTTCATTAATCACTCGTACCATTCTGTGGGCGTTATGAGTTTCTTGTCATGCCTTTTGGTTTAACCAATATTCCTGCTGTATTCATGGATCTTATGAACAGTGTATGTAAACCTTATCTTGATAAATTCGTAAGCGTTTTCATTGATGACATTTTAATCTATTCCAAGAGCGAGAAAGAGCATGAGCAACACCTGCAATTGATTCTCGAGCTCTTAAAGAAGGAACAACTATATACCAAGCTTTCCAAGTGTGAATTTGGACTGCGAACCGTACAATTTCTCGGACATGTAGTTGATAGTGAAGGAATACATGTCGATCCTATAAAAATCACCATTAATCAGAAATTTTCAAGAACTAGTCATGGAGGAAGTCCATAAGACAAGATATTCTAATCACCTAGGCTCTTTTAGCTGAAATTTCATACAATATCAACTCTCACTCAAGGAGGTCCCCACTGTAATTAAGTGTAGACTTTGCTTTAACAAAACGTTGACCGAATGATAATTTTTTTAGTCAATACTTCCTGTTAAATAAAGATCATACATTTCACATCTCAAATTTTAAAAAGTGTCTTGTTGACGACATACTCGTTATTCCCTTGAATGATCTTCACATTAATTTCACTTCATCGAAAAACCTATAGAAGTTATGGATCGTGAGGTTAAACGTTTGAAACAAAGCTCTATTCCTGTTGTTAAAATCCGTTGGAATTCACGAAGAGGCCCCAAGCATACCCGGGAACGTGAAGACCAAATGAAACGGAAATATCCACATATATTCTCATCTGCTGATGCATCCGAGAAGTCTTCCTGAAACTTTGGGACGAAGTCTAAATTAACGGGGAGGTACTATAACAACCCTCATTTTTTTCCTTTTGAATTAATCAAGTTGTCCTTAGGGTTTCAATGTCATATTCTATACATCATCATTAGGGTTGTTATCCATTTCGACAAACGAACATTTATGCTTTCATTAAATGATAGCGTGTATTGTTAAAACCCTAGTATTATTTAAATCCCTAAACTAAACCCTATGCATTAAAAGCTAAACCCTAATACCATTTGACATTAAACCCTAACCCTAAAATATAAACTATATGTATTAATATAATTGTGACAATATTTATATATATAAACTAATTAGAACTAAATTAAGAAATTTATAAAAGTTAGGGGTTTACAATTAAATAAAATGTAACCCTAATATAAATAATATTAATAATAATAATAAAAAAACAAATAAACATATAAACTTATAAAATAAAAATCGGCTAAATAAAAAAAAATAAGTAAATAAAATAATAAAGGAAACAACTTAACCACTAGGCTAACCACTAATCCTAATTTAATCTTAATACTAATCCTTGATCACCAAGTAATCCTAATGTGATTACAACATCCTAAACTCCTATAAAAAGGCCCTTTAGTTTGATCTTTCTCATGGACAATTGCATAACAAAGTTAAACCACAAAACCCTCTCCCTTGTGCTTGTTTATTCGACAGCCTTGCTCCCCTCTTTTCCCTCTTTTGTCGACTCACAAACAGGCCAAAATATCCTGCAAGTTTGTTACCAAAACAGCCCCTTTTTTTACCAACATATCCTCACCCCATTCGGTTCAAATCAACCGAACACCACCACCACTATGCTGCCCCTCGACCTCAGCCTCATCACCACCATCAATGAGCTCTTTTGTGCTGCAAAAACACCATGAAATAACCTCAAAACCTGATGGTGCCTGCTGTTGCTGTTCATGACCAGGAGACCCAAGAAACCACCCAAATCGCCACCTTTTAATCTTGTTTAGTTGCTGTTGCTGTCTGATGCAATAACCACCACAGATGCCATCAACTCAGTCCCTTTCCTGTTAATTTTCGAAACTCAAAACATACCCAAAAAAGCTTGATTCGTTTGGTCTTTTGTTGCTGCTGTATCTGCGTTTCTGTTGAACCAAAACAGTCCAAATAGACTCTTGTTTGGGTCGTGAATTGTTGCTGCCAGGGTTCTGTCTTCTGTTGAATTCCATTCTCATATTCTTGATCTTTATCTTCCACTAAGGTAGCCTAAAACCCTAGTGATAATCCTACTTTTAATCTATTACTTTTAGTATATATTGGTGATTAAGATTGGTCTTGTTCTTGAAGTTAATTATAAGGATTATGTTATTTAAATTAAACATGTATATATGAACATAAAGATGATAATGAATATGATTAATAGGTTTAAGGATGATGAACTATGATGATGATCATAAATAGAATAATGAACTAGTTTATGAATGTGATTAATAAGATTTAGTTAAAGGAATGATTATGACTAAGATTAAAAGTATGATTATGAACATCAAGTATGAATAAAGATATTGGTTAATGAATGAGTAAAAATAATAATAATAAGTATTGTGATTATTAGTGATAAGATTAAAGATTTGATCATGGTATATATACTAGGTGATTAATTGGTTAAAGGCTTTAAAGAAAGGTTAAGGTTATGTATGGTAAACATGATAATACAAGATTATGGTTAGGGTTGAAAGGTGAAAATTGTAATAAGGTTGAGTATAATTATGAAGTACTAATAAATTGTTAAGAATAAATATGATGGTTAATGATAGAGGTTTATGATTAGGATTAGTTATTGTGATAAAAGAGTTATGATTTTATGTGTTAGTGATTAATGAGATAATGATGATTAAGAGTTAAGATTATGGATGTTAATAAGTTAATAGGTCATGATTATGATTAATGGGATTAGTATTAATATATGAAAGAGGATTAGTAAATAATAATGATAATAATATACACATGCATGCATGCATGCATACGTACGTATGTACATGTATATATTATAGGTATATGTGTGTGTGTATATGTAAATAAATACATACGTGTATATGTATGTGTATATATGTATGTATATGTACATGTGTATGTATGTATGAGTGTAAGTTATATACGATTTGTAAACATAATAATAAAAGTAATAAATGTATATATATATATATATATATATATATATATATATATATATATACATCTTACACTTATGTATATGTAACACCTACACCTAATGTATATATATATATCATATAGTTATGAACATATACATGTATAATAATAAATAAAGAATATATATGTATGTATCACATAGATATAATTATATACGTAACATATAATGATAAGATACATAATAGTTGAGTAAAGTAAATAATAATACTATTATTAGTATAACTTATACACTTAATTATATAGTAACACTTAATAACACTAAGTATATTATCATTTATATAAATACAACTTTTCTCGAAAACGGTCACTATTAATATAGTTTGCTATATTAATAAACAAACTATATGTCTATTAGACATTACCTAATCGAACATTATATCTCTAGGTTGAGATCTACGTGTTCAACACTCCGATCATATAACTTGCGTAGAATATCTATATGCTATTAAGGTGAACTTCATAGCCCCACTTTTTAACTTTCTTTATCATTTATTTTAAACTTTTGGGATGAGACACATGCTTGCTTTCAAACTGTTTTACACTTAGACACAAGTACCCGAAACTGTTTAACTGTGCTGACATGCTTTGATTCATGCTAAATCCCTACCATGATATCGTTAATTACTGGAATTTTGGTAAGCTTAGTTATTGTAAATAGCGCTATTGAGAGTGACGTCTCTAACCATTTGACCGTTGGTCTTTGGTTACATAATAATGATTAAACGACACTGACAGTTCAAGGTGTCCAGGGGAACTTTGTTTATGTCTCGATATCATAACTTCAACATTTACTTTTGAGAACTAAATCTTGTGGTCTAAAAACTTGTTATAATTATTAAATCTATGTTGTTCACTCAACCATTTTGGTTGACACTTTAAGCATGTTTTATCTCAGGTGAAGATTGCTAAAGATTATTTGCTATTTGGACTTTGCTGCTTTTGGAGTCCGCATATATACATTCATATTATTGCATTAGAACATTAAAGTATACAATTGTAATGACTTAGTACATTCCGCTGCTTTAGTACATTGGTTATCAAACAAAACGTCTCATATAGAGTCGTTTTCGTTTTTATATACTTGTGTTGTGATATTGTGAAGTCATATTTCCCCGGCCCTATTTGGGGGTATGATATGGTGAGTGTCATTACTCCCTTTTCATCAACCCTATCTCTTCCAATTCAAGTTTAGAGAGAGAGTGATTTCTAGTGTGAGAAAGCTTAAATCAAGGAAGAAGAAGTTTGTTTCGGGTTTAAGCACGAGTATTAAAGTTGTCCATCTAGTCACTAGCCACGTCTTGATTGTGGTGGTAAGTCCTAATCTTGATTTCCTTACTTAAAATTAGTTAAGGGTTAGGGTTTAGGTTAGTGATGAACGTAAAACCTATTTGCTAGTAATTGGGGGTTTTGGGTAAGATTGAGCCATGCGGACTCAAAGATGGCTAACTTAGGGTTTTGGAATGATAATTGTGTTTATGAGTCTTAATTTGGTTAGTTAATTACTAACACACTTGGATATTATGTAAGTGTGTGTTATTTGGGTACATTGGTGACCCAAATGGGTGTGTTGACTTTGAAATGGGTCAAACGAGTTTTGAATGACCAAGTAATGTGTAGTTGGGTGATTTAAGGCCATGGTCACTAGTTTTAGTGATTATTGGTAAGTTAGGCCTATAATTGGCGTGATGAGGACAATGGGTGAACAATTGCGCTAAGTGGTCTATTTGGGCGGGTTAAGAGTCCCATTTAAATAAGTGTTGATTTTATTTTAATATTATAGGTGATTTCATTGACGGTTGAAGAGTTTGTTGGCTTACCTTCGTTTTGGATACAAGGTGAGTGGAATAATTATATGTGTATGTATATAATATATTTACTTATGTGGCGTGAGATGTGAAGCGTCAAAGTGTTAAGACACCACATTTCACGTGACGGGGGAAGTGTCGAAGTGTTAAGACACCTCTCTTAGAAACATGATAAGTGAAGCATCGAGGTGTTAAGATGCCACTCGGGAGTGAAGCATCGAGGTGTTAAGATGCCACTCGGGGGTGAAGTATCGAGGTGTTAAGATGCCACCCGGGGGTTAGTGATACATGGTGTTAAGTACACTAATGGATGTTGTGAACTCCGATGGCCATTCGCAAGCGCCATTCCCTTGTACGATTGGTTAACCATGGTTGTGTGTTGTAGTGTAGCATATTATATTGTCTCATTTTATGCTATTATTGAGCTAGCTTGTGTATTGGAGGTTTTGATGTGTCGCGAGGTGTATATAAAATACTATTAAATTTTACAAGGAAATACTATTAAATACGATACAATTTTACACAAGATATTTATTTATTTATAGAATGGATATACTTAAACCTTGCTACAACACTTATAGGCAGTGTACCTAATCGTACAGTAGTGTAGTTTTTAGTAAGTCCGGTTCGTTCCACAGGGAAAATCTTTAAACAAAGCTTAACGCTATATTAGTTTACTTTTATAAAAATACAAATATATATACAAGTAATATTATTATTATAAAGGGGGGTTTTTACCGTTTAATGATCGATTTGTCGATTTTAAAACTTTAGTCGCAGTTAAAACCAAATGTAAAATATTAAAAATAAATACAAGACTTAAATTAAAGCGTAAAGTAAATAACGATAATGAAATTGAGAATAATAAAAGTGCGATAAAATAAACTTGCGATAATTAAAAAGTACGATAATTAAAAGTGCAATTAAATACAATAACAATAAATAAAAATGCGATAATTAGAAGTTCAATTAAATATAAAATAAAGGAAATTAAATATGAAATAAAAGAATTATGCTTATTTAAACTTCCGTAATCATGATGTTTGACGTGTTGATTTTAGTTTTATGGCCATGGGTTAATTGTCCTTTTTCCTGGATTATTTAATATGTCCGTCTGGTTTTTGTCCATAACAGTCCATCAGTCATAAATATAAAGTGCGAGTGTCCTCGTCAAATTATTCTTATACCCGAAGTTAAATATTCCAACTAATTGGGGACTTAAACTGTAACAAGATTTTAATACTTTGTTTAATAATTACACCAGGATGTCGACTGAGTGTAACCCAAGGTTTTAATATTTTGTTATCAATTATACCAAGTGTCCTTATACATAATTTCACCCCTGCTTTAATTATTCTAGTGGCTATTAATCCAATACCGTGTCCGGTTAAATGAACGATTATTCGTACATATAAATACCCTGCCCATCGTGTCCGATCGAGTGTAAATGGTTATTTATAGGGACGCCCAATTGTAAATCTTTATATTGACATTAACAAACTATCATTTAGTTAAACAAATATAAAGCCCATTAATAGCCCATGGTCTAATTTCCACAAGTGTCGTTCTTTTATCCAAACCCCAATTATGGTACAAAGCCCAATTACCCAATTTTAGTAATTAGCCCAACATCATGATTACTTCGGATTAAATAAGCATAATAATAACTTAGCTACGAGACATTAAATTAAAAAGGTTGAACATAACTTACAATGATTAAAAATAGCGTAGCGTTACACGGACAGAATTTTGACTTACACCCTTACAACATTCGCTAAAATACCCTTATTATTAGAATTATAATTAAAATTAAAATTAAAATATAAATTATAAATATAAATATTACGTATGAATGGAGAAGAGAAAGATAGATGGATTTTACGTTCACCAAACTGCGAATTTATAGGCCTGTGAACTGAAAAAGGAGCTCATGCGATCGCATGAGCTTTGCTCTTCAAGGCCATGCGATCGCATGGCCAGCTGGGGAGGCTCACATTTGGTTGTTTTCTTCTGCCGACGGTTTTATAAATAAATATAATATATTAAATAATTATAAGAATTATTTAAATATTATATTATATTATATTTATGTGCATAGTTGACTTGTAATTTTTAGTCCGTTGCGTCGAGCGTTGAGAGTTGACTCTGGTCCCGGTTCTGAATTTTTGAACGTCCTTGCGTACAATTTAATATCTTGTACTTTTTGTTTTGAATCTTGTACTCTTGTAATTTTGAGACGTTTCTTATCAATAATTGGAACCTCGTTGATTGTATTTTGTACTTTTGAGCTTTTTGGTCGTTTGCGTCTTCAATTCGTCGAATCTGTCTTTTGTCTTCACCTTTTGTTATTTAAACGAATATTACTTGTAAATAGAACAATTGCAACTAAAAGCTTGTCTTTCTTGAGGAATAATGCTATGAAATATATGTTCGTTTTTAGCATTATCAAATATTCCCACACTTGAGCGTTGCTTGTCCTCAAGCAATATCGTCTTGAAATACTAGAATCACTTCTTTATTCTTCACACTTTGTACATCAGTGATTTCTATACGGCGGTATAAACAATGGTAGTAACAATATGATTTACAGTCCCACATGACTATAAAAATTTAGATCCATTAAGGAAATTGGATCTTTATGAAAACATTTAATCTTTTAAAAATTAAATCTAGTTTTTACCCTAGATAAGTTTTCCGGAATAACCCTTCACCGGTGTTTGCAAAATATTTTTGTGGGCTTGGTGGGTTTCAGATTTGAAAATTTTAGCTCAAAACTTATGGTTTTGTGTCACCCACTTGCTAACCTTGTATTAGGAAAGCAACACGTCCAGTTTACTTGTCCCGTATATTACCTTTCGGTAAACTACCGTCCGGTTGTAAAGAAAAGCGTTGAACAAGCAACTGTTAAGGCAATGTCCCCTGACATGCTTTTAATTATGGTCTATAACGTGTCGGACGCAATTACTATCCTTTGTAGGAGCAATAGTAAAGCTCATCCTTATAATTTGTAGGTTTGGCACAAGGTCCTGTCTTTGACCACTATGCAACCACCGTTCTTACGGTTGACACCCGATTTGGTTCAGGTGACCTAATGAATTCCAGGTGAATTCCTAGGATTTTACGTTCAATGGTAATGAACGCATTGAAAATAGGGTTTTCAGAAAACAAATCGGTTTGTAATTTTGATCAAAATATTTTCTCGTTCAAGCTCGAGTTTAGATATCATTGAATTCCATGAGTTTGAATTCTCAATCTTTAAGGTCAATCTCTAGGATTGAGTAATATCAGGCTTAAAAGCTGATTTTTAATCTTTAAGGAGATTATCCTTTCTGGGGATCTGATTCATTAGTCTTATCCAGCTAATTTGCACGGTGCCCCCCCATTTTACGAGATAAATCCTTCTCATGGTTAGGATAAATCTGACCACTTGGCGACCCTGTTTAATGCTGAGGTCCGTGGATTTCCTGTTGATTTTAGTGATGACTTTTCTAGGTTTTTCGTCAACCTACAGCTGGTCTGGATGACAACTTCATGACCTAACTCAAGAAGCGCGTTTCTTTTTCGGAAGACTTTACTTCCTTTTAATGATGGAATTGATTCATCGTGTAGATCTATCTCTTCTTTTCTTTCATCGGGTAAAATAGTTTAGTTTAGTCCAAAGCAAAAGTATTTTCAGTTATTTGTTATAGAAATATGTGACATATGTTTAAGATAACTTGGTAATTTTTCCCACACTTGGCTTTTATTTTCCTTTTTATTGTTCTTTATTCCATTTTAAATGAATTTTAACATTTTGGTTTGTTTCTCAATTTATGTCCTTTCCGAGGTAACAATAATTTCGGTGTTAACACCTAGTTTTATCGTTCATAAATATGTATAAACATGATTTTGAGTTCATTTAATTGAAAATTTTGAAAAATTTTACTAGAATTGGGTAGTCAGTATATAAGACTAGGGCTGTTCTTTATTATCAGAGAGCACTAGATTTTAATACAACTACTACGTTACTAGTATTTTTAATGGTAACCAAGTGTATAAAGATAAAAATTTTAAAAATCCGAAAGAATTTAACCCCTTCCCACACTTAAGATCTTGCAATGCCCTCATTTGCAAGAAATCAGTACAATTTAAATTATTGAGGGTGATTAGCGTAGAAATGATTAAATTTTACCAAAGTTTCCAAACATATTGGCGTTTGTTTGCTGAATGATAAATGGTGCATATCATTTGTTCATTTCATCTGTTGTTACATCACATTTATTTGTCATCTTGTCGTCAAAATTAGTAGCTTTTGCTAAACTTAATGCCAGTCTTTGAAAATGCGCTGTTTTACCCTGTTTTGTACAATCGACAATATACATACATACAAATATAATCATGCATGGCAATTTGAAATGGGACTTAATATCCCACTTTCAAATTCTAAATATGAAATATTAGTACACAATAATAATAAAATAATAAAAATTACACAAATATATCCAATAACATAAGTTTAAACATGAAAAAGTCAAAAGATAAAAACATAAAAATCATAAAAATAACCAAATGGAACTAAATCAGTCTGGATATGGGTTCCAGTTCATCTCGTCAGGTGGGTTCCATTGTTGATTATATGTGTTTTGATAGGCTTGGTTATAGTCATACCGGTTAAAGGGTGGTCGGATATCGGGGCTATGTGGCGGAAAATGAGCAGGTCGCGTAGGTACATAGTTATTTGGTACCTGATATGATAGCTGGCTCATGATTTGGTGCTGATGAACTAACCAGCTATCGTGTTGGCGTCGCCTATAATCCTCGTATACTCGCTCGGAGTTCCACTGCTCATACATACTATGTCTTGCCGCGTTCGTCATTGCTTCCTCATCTATACGAACGTGGACGTCAAGAATAGCATCTCGAAAGACATCCCTAATGTCTTCCGCCTCCTCCATTTCCTCGTCTGAGCCTCTCTATACCTGAGGATGAGATCCCTCATAGGGTACTGCCTGGTTACGTCTACTTTTCAATACCTTAGCACCCACATAAACTTTCAATCCTAAGGGCTCAACCTGTTCTCTACAAATCTGTAATGGACCCCCTTGGTTCCTATCAACACCTAAATACTCTCCAATGAGAGTAACAAAAATACCTCCTCCTGTTATACTCCCGTCCTGCATTCCCTCTACCATTTTAGATAAATAAAAAGCAACACAGTAAGGGATATTGACAAAGCTTCTAGGATCCCGAATACACTTTAGGTAGAATAAATCATATAAGGTAATTTTTTCTTTATTATGACCTCTTTGTGTAATCGAGTTAGCAAAAAATTTATGAATAATACGAAGCTCGGCTATGTCAATATGTGTATAGGAGTGTCCTCCTGCTCGTGTAAAAACATCAAAATATGACATACGCCTCCAAATGGCGTCGGCGTCAAAGTTACTATCTACCCGTTCACCATAATGAATCAAGTTTGTATAATCGGGTAATAGCAACTCACCAGGAGTATATATCTGTAAGGCCCTGGCCATGTCCAGCATGGACATTCTGTACATCCTACCGCCAAGGATAAACCTAAGAAATCTTCTATCATCTATTCTAACTATATTTGTATCAAGTGATACAGTACTCATCAACTCAACACACCATTCCTTATCTACAGGTCTACGAATGGTGAAAAGACGTTCCCAATCTGTAAAAGAAGAACTGCCATACCTTTGAACTAAAAGCTGTCTAACACGGTCAGCTAGATGGACCGTTTCCAAAGGGGCCCAATCGATTACCCTTGGCACCTCTACATTTTTTGTTACCAATTTGAATTTGTTCATTTGATATGTCTCGTAATCTCTCCATCTTCTATCAAATCTCAGATTAGGATGTAGAGTGTGCTCAGGAATCGTTGGGAATTCTACTGGCGGCCTCATTGGGAATACTATGAATTCATCAACAAACTGTACCGGATCATAATAAGGTATGTGCTGATCAGGCTATTGTTGTTGTTCCTGTTGTGGTTCTTGTTCGTGTTGCATTTCTGGTTCTGGTTCTGGTGCTGGTGCTGGTCGTCTAGATGATGATGCTCCTGAACCTCCAGTATCGGCTTTCTGCAAAACACATTAAACACAAAATTTGTACATACAAATATGCATTAGTGTTAGCAAAATAACAACTTAAAACAATCACTATAACATGTTAAATCAAAATTAAACTTATACACATTTTCACAATTTTTCACAATTCTACATTTTTCAAATAAGCACATATGAAAATGTATACAAAATTCATAAGCATTTAACTCAAATAACATGTCAAAATAGTCATTACTAATAATTAAACAAGTCTCAAATGGCAATTACATCAAATTAATCAAGTTCATGAATTTTGGACTTAAAAAGTCCATTTAATCTCCAAAAATCATGTTTAGGATCATTGTTTGGATCATTTAACTATCTAAACATGTTACACTACTCAATTTAGCAATAATTCATGACAAAAATCGGCCATAACCTGTTTATATCAAAAAGTCCCAAATTGCTCAAGAACACAAACCCTAGATTTCTTAAAATTTTGAAGTTTTTGGCTTCAAATCATGTTAAATAGCATCAATCTAGGTTATACATGCATAAAATACTAACAATTTAACACTAATTACACTAGAAATTAACAAAATTGCATTAGGTAAAAAAATTGGTAATTATCACAAAAACTAGGAATTTATAGAGTTTAGGGGTGTAATTTTTACCAATTTGCTGAAGAATGAGAATCTAGGCATGATTAGAGCAAGAAATTTGATGAATTACGGTGAAAAAATGGCAAAAATTGGTGAATTTTTTGGTGAGTTTCGTGAATGTATGTGTGTGTTTGTGGTGAGGCAGAACCGAACTGCTGTATGTATCAGGCCTGCATTTGGTCCCCATGCGATCGCATGGGTTCCAAGTGCAAACCCCATGCGATCGCATGGGGTGCCGGCTACAGTGATTTCAGATTTTTTTTTAATAAAACCTTATACTTTATAAAACTTATAATTAATTAAATTTTAAAAATTTTATTTTCCTTTAGGAGCGAGGGCGTTTCGGATCGTTGTCCTAGTCTGTCCCTCGACAAAATTTTAAAATTTGTCAAATCAAAGCGCGGTTTTTAAAAGTAAAGATTTTTTTGGGTTTTTTAATGTTTTTGGCTTACTTTAATTCAATAAGATTAAAAATAATGATAATAAAAGTTCTCGTCCCTCCCTCGGGTAAAGCAATTTCGGTTCAAAGACCTAGTCTTCAACTTACGACGAATTTTAAAAATCATATTTTTAACTTAATGAGATAAAGTAAATTTTTGTTTTTAAATTCACACAACTTAAATATAAAATTCAAAATTAATATTAAAAATTCACACCAAACTTAAAATTTGAAATGCATAAAATTAAAAATTCATATTTTAAAAATTAAAAATTCACACCAAACTTAATTTAAAAATTCATATTATAAATTCACACCAAACTTATATTAATTTTTCAAATATTTACAATTTTAAATATATTGATTTTACAAAGTTTACAATATTAATTTAAGATTTATATATTAATTTTAAAAACATGGTAAAAATAAAATTAAAAATCTTTTTGGCTTTTTATCCCACTTTAATCAATCAAATATTATCAAAAATATACGCCCCTCTTTTCGGTAAAGTAATTTCGGTTCCAAAACCTAATTTAACTCATGACGAATTTTTGAAATATTTTGTGTTGATTGATTAAAGATATTTATACCTTAAGAATAAACGTTAAATTTCGCAGTGATGTAATAAATTTTTGTATGATATCAATAATTTCGGTCGCCAAACCTAATTTTATTCAATACCAATTTAATACTTTATAGCGAACAAATTAGCGTTTATTATCAAAAGGTTAAAAAAAAATAAAAACTGTACAGACTTACCTGTGAGATAGTATTCTTAGTTATATGATCTATCCCATTCATAAGATAGTCGGTTTAATTGGTTTTCCATAGCTACATAGGCGTAACCTCGAGCATTCAGTGTTTTTTCTTCTAAACATATGAACGGTCCGTCTCTGCATAAAGTAACAAATTTGGTATTTGAATAGGTTTGATTATTTGAACATTTACCTCCATGTGACCATTTTCCGCATTTGTGACATCTTTCTAGGTGTCGTGCTCTTCTTTTCGCTGCGGATTTTGATTTTCCTTTACCAAATTGTAACTTATTATCTTCGCATCTGGATTCTTTTCTAACTCCGTCCAATCTTTCTCTGATTACTGATACTATTTCACTCGGTAGTGTGTCATTATTACGTTTAGTGATCAAAGCGTGTAGCATTAGACCATGGTTTAGTTCACAGGCAGTCTTCATTTCCTAAAAAAAATAAAAATTCAGAATGGGGGGAGAAGACTAGTTCTTTAGGGTCTGCTAGGGAAAGACCATTCGGATTCCATTTTCGAGAACTACATGAAAACAGACAATCTAACTCTAACAGAAATACATGTTATCCTTTAAAGACTTGATTCTCCCCACACTTAGTTAACTGTGGTGTTGAAATTGTGATTAACTTCGTTGTCGACTTCCATCGGACTATCTATGTAGTGTTTAACTCTGTGACCATTAACTTTAAATTCAATCCCATTTGAATTTATTAATTCTATCGTTCCGTATGGGAAAACTCTTTTAACTATGAATGGTCCAGACCATCTTGATTTCAATTTTCCAGGAAATAGCTTGAATCGTGAATTGAAAAGAAGAACTCTGTCTCCTTCTTTAAATTCTTTTAAACTTCTGATTCTTTTATCATGCCATTTCTTCGTTCTTTCCTTATAGATTAACGAATTATCGTATGCTTCATGTCTTAATTCTTCTAATTCGTTTAGTTGACTTAACCATAGACGTCCAGCTTCATGTAAATCAAGATTACATGTCTTCAAAGCCCAAAATGATTTGTTTTCAATTTCTACTGGAAGATGACATGCTTTTCCATAAACAAGTCTAAAAGGTGTGGTTCCAATTGGAGTTTTGTAGGCTGTTCTAAAAGCCCAGAGTGCATCCTCTAATTTAATGGACCATTCCTTCAGATTTGATCCTACGGTTTTCTCTAGAATACGTTTTAAAGCTCGGTTGGTATTTTCAACTTGTCCACTTGTTTGTGGATGATATGCGGTGGAGATTTTATGAGTTACTCCATATCTTTTAAGAACTTTCTCAAGTTGATTATTACAGAAATGAGTACCCCGATCACTTATTAAAGCTTTCAGTGTTCCAAACCTTGCAAAAATACGTTTTAAAAAGTTGACTACAACTCGTGCATCATTAGTTGGGAGAGCTTGTGCTTCCGCCCATTTAGATACATAATCAATGGCTACGAGAATATAGAGATTATTATGAGATTTTGGAAATGGACCCATAAAGTCAATACCCCAAATGTCAAATACTTCACATACATGGATGACATTTTGTGGCATTTCATCACGTTGACTTATTTTTCCGGCCCTTTGACATGCATCACAGGATTTGCAAAGAAGGTGTGCGTCTTTGTAAATTGTAGGCCAATAGAATCCAGCATCATAAACTTTTCTTGTTGTTAGTTGAGGCCCATAATGCCCTCCTGTTGGTCCTGTGTGACAATGGTTTAAAATTTTACTAGCTTCATCTCCAAATACACATCGGCGTATTATTCCATCTGGACAACTTTTAAACAGGTGTGGATCTTCCCAAAAATAGTGTTTTATATCACTGAAGAATTTCTTTCGTTTTTGGTACGATAATCCTTTTTCAAGGAATCCACAAACTAAGTAGTTTGCATAGTCTGCAAACCATGGGATTTCATTATAATCTATCTTCAATAGATATTCATCAGGAAAGTTGTCTTGTATGGTCGATTCATTTAGAACTTCTAATTCGGGATTTTCAAGACGAGAAAGATGATCAGCGGCGAGATTTTCTGCTCCTCTTTTATCTCGGATTTCAATATCAAACTCTTGTAAGAGTAAGATCCAACGGATTAATCTTGGTTTAACATCTTGTTTTGAAAATAGGTATCTAAGAGCAGAATGGTCGGTATAGACCACCGTTTTTGCTAGAACGAGATATGAACGAAATTTTTCAAAAGCAAAGACAATAGCAAGGAGTTCTTTTTCAGTAGTTGTATAGTTCGTTTGTGCTCCTTGTAACGTCTTACTAGCATAATATATAGGTTGAAATCGTTTTTCAATCCTTTGTCCTAAAACGGCTCCCATTGCAAAATCACTTGCATCGCACATTAGTTCAAATGGTAGATTCCAATTTGGTGTTACCATGATCGGCGCATTAGTGAGTTTCTCTTTAAGAATATTAAAAGATTTGATACACTCATCTGAAAAGATGAATGGAGCATCTTTTTCTAGGAGTTTATTCATAGGAGTGGCAATTTTAGAAAAATCTTTTATGAAATGTCGGTAAAAACCGGCATGCCCTAGAAAACTCCTAACTCCTCTAACATTGGTGGGATGTGGAAGTTTAGCAATTACATCTACTTTAGCTCTATCCACTTCAATTCCTTCTTTTGAAATTTTATGTCCAAGAACGATGTCTTCTTTAACCATGAAATGGCATTTCTCCCAATTAAGTACTAGATTTGATTGTTCGCATCTAATAAGCATTCGTTCAAGATTAGCTAGACATGTTTCAAATGTATCACCGAAGACCGAAAAGTCATCCATGAAAACTTCCATGCATTCTTCTATCATGTCGTGAAAAATCGCCATCATGCACCTTTGAAAGGTTGCAGGGGCGTTGCAAAGTCCAAATGGCATGCGTTTGTAAGCAAAAGTACCATAAGGGCACGTGAACGTGGTTTTCTCTTGGTCCTCGGGTGCTATTGGAATTTGAAAATATCCGGAAAATCCATCTAGAAAACAATAGTAACTATTTCCGGCTAATCTTTCCAATATTTGATCAATGAAAGGTAAGGGAAAGTGATCTTTTCTGGTGGCGTCATTTAATTTTCTATAATCAATACACACACGCCATCCTGTTATAGTCCTAGTAGGAATAAGCTCATTTTTCTCATTTGTAATGACAGTCATGCCACCCTTCTTAGGCACGCATTGAACTGGACTTACCCATGGACTATCAGAAATTGGATAAATTAGACCTGCATCTAGCAGTTTAATAATCTCTTTCTTAACTACATCCTGCATATTAGGATTTAGTCTTCGTTGGCGTTGCACATACGTTTTATGACCTTCTTCCATAAGGATTTTATGTGTGCAATACGAAGGACTTATTCCTTTAATATCATGAATCTTCCATGCAATGGCTGGTTTATGAGCTTTCAACACAGAAATGAGTTGTGATTTCTCATTTTCAGTAAGAGAAGACGATATTATTACAGGTAATTCAGATTCACCATGTAAATAAGCGTATTCCAAATGGTTTGGAAGTGGCTTTAATTCTAATTTCGGAGGTTCTTCTATCGATGATTTATATCGATATCTGTCTTCTTCTTTTAGCATTTGAATTTCTTCTGTTGTTGGTTCATATCCATTAGCTATAAGTGTAGCTAACATTTCAGCTTCATCAATTGGTTCATTACCTTCTCCTAAAGAATATTCTCCTGTTCCTTGTAATTCTGGAAATTCTTCTAATAATTCTGCATGTGCATCTATAGTTTGAATATAATAACATGTATCATCTACAGATTGTGGTTGTTGCATTGCTCTATCAACTGAAAAGGTAACACTCTCATCCTCTATACTTAGGGTCAGTTTCTTACCGAACACGTCTATCATTGCTTTAGCCGTATTTAAGAATGGTCTTCCTAATATGAGAGGAACTTGAGAATCTTCTTCCATGTCCAGAACAACAAAATCTACTGGAAATACTAAAGTACCAACTTTAACTAGCATGTTCTCCATTATCCCTCTAGGATATTTTATTGATCTATCGGCTAGTTGTATGCTTATTCTAGTTGGTTTCAATTCTCCAAGGTCTAGTTTAGCGTATAGTGAATATGGCATTAGATTTATACTAGCACCTAAGTCTGCCAATGCTTCTATTGAACTAAGACTACCCAGAAAATATGGAATTGTGAAACTTCCTGGATCAGATAGTTTTTCTAGTATCTTATTCAACAGTACTGCTGAACAATTAGCATTCATGGTAACAGCCGAGAGTTCTTCCATTTTCTTTCTATTTGAGATTAGATCTTTCAAGAATTTAGCATATCTAGGCATTCCTGAAATCACATCAATGAAAGGAAGATTTACATTTATCTGTTTAAACATATCCAAGAATTTGGATTGCTCGGCTTCAAGTTTCTCTTTCTTCATTTTACTCGGGTAAGGAAGTGGTGGTTGGTATGGTTTAACATAAGGTTTAGCCTTAACTGTGTTATCTTCATTAACCTTTTCAACTACCGGTTCTTTTTCCTTATCTTGATTAGGTTGTGGTTCTTGTGGAGTAGGAATAGCTTCATCAGAAGTTACAGGTATTTCAGGTGGTTTAAGTGTTGTACCACTTCTTGTGGTAATGACTTTAGCTGTTTCATTATGGGGGTTAGCATTTGTATCACTAGGTAGACTTCCCGGTTTTCTTTCACTTATTAACCTTACTAGGTTACTTACTTCTTGTTCCAGATTTTGAATAGAAGCTTGTTGATTTCTAAATGCTTGAGCATTTTGTTCATTGGTTTGTTTCTGAGATGTGAAAAACTGCGTTTGAGTTTCAACTAGCTTCGTCATCATGTCTTCTAAATTCGGCTTTTTATCATCGGTTTGTTGCGGTGGTTTGTTTTGAAAATTAGGTCTTTGCTGATTGTAATTATTATTGGATACTTGTTGATTGCTAGGACCTTGTTGGTTGTTGTATGGAATATTTCGGTTATAGTTCTGGTTTTGATTGTAAATTGGTCTTGGCGGTTGATAATTATTCTGATAATTATTTCCAGGCCTTTGGTTTATGTATGAAATATTCTCTCTTTGTTCCATTGTTAATTCAATACTGAGACAATCTTTTGTCCAATGTGGTCCTCCACACTGCTCACAACTAATTCGTATTGAGTGAATATCCTTAGTTATCTTTTCCATTCGTCTCTCGACAGCATCTATCTTTGCGGAAATGGAATCTAAGTCATGGCTAGAATCGGCTCTAGCTGCTTTAGATGATCTAACGATATCTTTTTCTTGGTGCCACTCGTGTGAGTGGGAAGCAGTGTTATTGATAATGCTAAACACGAACATATATTTCATAGCATTATTCCTCAAGAAAGACAAGCTTTTAGTTGCAATTGTTCTATTTACAAGTGATATTCGTTTAAATAATAAAAGGTGAAGACAAAAGACAGATTCGACGAATTGAAGACGCAAACGACCAAAAAGCTCAAAAGAACAAAAGACAATCAAAGAGGTTCCAATTATTGATAAGAAACGTCTCGAAATTACAAGAGTACAAGATTCAAAACGCAAAGTACAAAATATAAAATTGTACGCAAGGACGTTCAAAAATCCGGAACCGGGACTAGAGTCAACTCTCAACGCTCGACGCATAGGACTAAAAATTACAAGTTAACTATGTATATAAATATAATATAATATATAATTAATTATATTAATTATATATATATTATATTTATAAATAAAAACCGTCGGCAGAGAAAGACTCCAAAAGGGTGAGCTGTAAAAACAAACTCCGCGACTCGCGGAGTTTGAAGGCCAAAAAGGCCGCGAGTCGCGGAGCCCCAAAATGAAAAACTGCCTATAAAGCCAACCGAATTCTGATCATTTTAATCAATCTTTTTCTTCTTCTTATCATACGTAAATTATATATATATATTTATAATTTATATTTTAATTTTAATTATAATTCTAATAATAAGGGCATGTTAGCGAATATTGTAAGGGTGTAAGTCGAAATTCTGTCCGTGTAACGCTACGCTATTTTTAATCATTGTAAGTTATGTTCAACCTTTTTACATTAATGTCTCGTAGCTAAGTTATTATTATGCTTATTTAAAACGAAGTAATCATGATGTTGGGCTAATTACTAAAATTGGGTAATTGGGCTTTGTACCATAATTGGGGTTTGGACAAAAGAACGACACTTGTGGAAATTAGACTATGGGCTATTAATGGGCTTTATATTTGTTTAACTAAATGATAGTTTGTTAATGTTAATATAAAAGATTTACAATTGGGCGTCCCTATAAATTACCATATACACTCAATCGGACACGATGGGCGGGGTATTTATATGTACGAATAATCGTTCATTTAACCGGACACGGGAATGGATTAATAGCCACTAGAATAATTAAAACAGGGGTGAAATTACATTCAAGGGTAATTGGTGTAATTGTTAACAAAGTAGTAAAACCTTGGTTTACACGCAGTCGATAACCTGGTGTATTCATTAAACAAAGTATTAAAACCTTGTTACAATTTGAATCCCCAATTAGTTGGAATATTTAACTTCGGGTATAAGAATAATTTGATGAGGACACTCGCACTTTATATTTATGACTGATGGACTGTTATGGACAAAAACCAGACGGACATATTAAATAATCCAGGACAAAGGACAATTAACCCATGGGCATAAAACTAAAATCAACACGTCGAACATCATGATTACGGAAGTTTAAATAAGCATAATTCTTTTATTTCATATTTAATTTCCTTTATTTTATATTTAATTGCACTTCTAATTATCGCACTTTTATTTATTGTTATTTAATCGCACTTTTAATTATCGTACTTTTTAATTATCGCAATTTTATTTTATCGCACTTTTATTGCAATTTCATTATCGTTATTTATTTTACGCTTTAAATTAAGTCTTTTATTTATTTAATATTTTACATTAGGTTTTAACTGCGACTAAAGTTTTAAAATCGACAAACCGGTCATTAAACGGTAAAAACCCCCCTTTATAATAATAATATTTCTTATATATATGTTTGTATTTTTATAAAAGTAAATTAATATAGCGTTGAGCTTTGTTTAAAAAAGATTCCCTGTGGAACGAACCGGACTTACTAAAAACTACACTACTGTACGATTAGGTACACTGCCTATAAGTGTTGTAGCAAGGTTTAAGTATATCCGTTCTCTAAATAAATAAATATCTTGTGTAAAAATGTATCGTATTTAATAGTGTTTCGTTGTAAACTTCAATAGTATTTTATACCCCTTAGCTTTGACATCAAGTATTTTGGCGCCGCTGCCGGGGAAATTTCTAAACGCCGGAAGCGCAACGCTAATAAAAAAAAAAAAAAAAGAGATTTTTTCTATTAAAAGTCGCTTTTGTAAAAATACGTTTTAAATATTCGAAAATATAAAAAGAAAAACAAAAATATAAGTATTTTTAAGATTTTGTTAAATATTTAAGTTGATTAAGTTTCTTTATTTTTATTTTAGTTTATAAAAAATATAAGTTTTATTTAAATATCTTTTATTTATATAAAAAAAGAAAAAAAATAAATAAATAAATAAAGAAAAACGCGTTGAAATTAAACCTGTCAGTTGAAATTCTGAACCCCGCGACTCGCGGGGTTTGATGTTTTAAATACCGCAACTCGCGGAGTGACTCTGACACGAGACAGAACCCTAATTCAGCATTAATTACGGGGTATTTAATAATTATTATTATTATTAACCCTAATTATTATTATTATTATTATAATTAATTTTATTTTAACTTTTACTTTTTATTTAATTTATGTATTTAGTATTAATTAGTTTTATTAAATTGTAAAATTAATAGTTTTAATAAATAAATAATATAAAAATAATATTTTTATAAAAATTGTAATTTTTACAACTTTTTGTATATTTTTATATTTTGTCCCTTTTTAATCATTGTAGCGTAATATTTGTATTTTTCGCTCATATTTAATTTTAAACTTAGTTTTTGCCATAGTCATTTTTACTCCTAGATTTTTAGGCTTTGCCGTAGAATTCCTTAAGTGCTTTTTCTTTAGACTAAGATTTAGGTACTCTAGAATTTTGCGACGCCTTTTTAAGTTTTAGTTTCTTTTTAAGTTATTTCAATTTGGGATTTAGTTTTTCCTGTAAGCTTTAATATTTTTAGACACTTTTTACTATGTATCAATTATCATTCCAATTAGTAATATCAATTTGCGATTATAATTTTAAGTTAGTTGTAGTAATAAGGTTAGGTTAGTCAAGTATTTTTAATTTTTTATAAGTTTCTTTTATTTTTCCGTCACCTTTTATTTTTTTCAACCATTTTTCTTTTTCAATTTTTTTTTTCCGACGAACTCTTTTTCTTTCTTATTTCTCGCTATTCTAGTTTTAGGACATAGATTTTTATTCTACTTCTTATCTAAATTTCTTAAAATTACGAAAATTTATTTTGAGTGGTTAAATTGATAGACATCAAAATTTTCTGGTTCGTAGTAATAGTTGGATTTGTACGTGGACCGGGTTATTGGAGCCAAACAGTCCTCAATTATATTGAGACCAAACGAATCCTGCCCCTCTGCTGCATCTTTTGGCTATTCAAAACGTGGGCAAAATCAGAAAAGTCTATTGGTTGGATAACTTATTATAATTTTTCTTTCCTTTTTAAAACTAATAGGATATTCAGTGAATGCACCGAGCAAGATGTTCATCACCTTTTGTACGTTCACCACCTGTAACTAGATCAAGACATTTAGCAAATATAACCGCCGTTGATTTTTCTTTAGAATCGTCATCCAGTCGACCAAGTACTTCAGTTCAAATTTCCGATAATCCATTTTTTGAACCCGACCTCACAATTGAGAATCTGGAAAATATTCAGGAACGGTTCGTAGATCCTGAACCATTAAACTTTCCTCCGGAGCCACCAATCATTCAAACAGAGATTGTTGAGGAACGAACCATTAAATCAGAATCATCTAGTGATACCGATTCAACAAATTCAATTATGGAGAATCTGGAACCTTTAAGTATGGAAGACCGAATGAGAGCTAAACGCACTGGCCAAGGTCACGCAATTACTCATCCAGACATTAATGCGCCAGATTATGAAATCAAAGGACAAATTCTACACATGGTGACTAATCAATGCCAATTTAGTGGTGCGCCGAAGGAAGATCCAAATGAACATCTACGTACCTTTAATAGGATCTGCACACTATTTAAAATCCGAGAAGTGGAGGATAAACAGATATATTTCATGTTATTTCCCTGGACTTTAAAGGGAGAAGCCAAAGATTGGTTGGAATCATTACCTGAAGGGGCGATTGATACATGGGACGTTTTAGTTGACAAATTTCTTAAACAATTCTTTCCTGCATCTAAAGCCGTAAGACTTCAAGCAGAAATTGTTACGTTCACACAGAAGCCAAATGAAACTCTATATGAGGCGTGGACTAGATATGGAAAGTTGTTAAGAGGATGTCCGCAACATGGTTTAGACACCTGTCAAATAGTACAAATATTCTACCAAGGATGCGACATCACTACAAGGAAAGACATAGATATAGCAGCTGGTGGTTCTATTATGAAGAAAACCGAAACTGATGCTTACAAAATTATTGATAACACTGCTTCCCACTCACATGAGTGGCACCAAGAAAAAGATATCGTTAGATCATCTAAAGCAGCTAGAGCCGATTCTAGCCATGACTTAGATTCCATTTCCGCAAAGATAGATGCTGTGGAGAGACGAATGGAAAAGATGACTAAAGATATTCACTCAATACGAATTAGTTGTGAGCAGTGTGGAGGACCACATTTGACAAAAGATTGTCTCAGTATTGAATTAACAATGGAACAAAGAGAGAATATTTCATACATAAACCAAAGGCCTGGAAATAATTATCAGAATAATTATCAACCGCCAAGACCGATTTACAATCAAAACCAGAATTATAACAGAAATATTCCATACAACAACCAACAAGGTCCTAGCAATCAACAAATATCCAATAATACTTACAACCAGCAAAGACCTAATTTTCAAAACAAACCACCACAACAAACCGAGGATAAAAAGCCGAATTTAGAAGATATGATGACAAAGCTAGTTGAAACTCAAACGCAGTTTTTCACATCTCAAAAACAAACCAATGAACAAAATGCTCAAGCATTTAGAAATCAACAAGCTTCTATTCAAAATCTGGAACAAGAATTGAGTAACCTAGCAAGGTTAATAGGTGAAAGAAAACCGGGAAGTCTACCTAGTGATACAAATGCTAACCCCCGGAGTGAAACAGCTAAAGCCATTACCACAAGAAGTGGCACAACACTTAAACCACCTGAAATACCTGTAACTTCTGATGAAACCATTCCTACACCACAAGAACCACAACCTGATCAAGATAAGGAAAAAGAACCGGTAGTTGAAAAGGTTAATGAAGATAACACAGTTAAGGATAAACCTTATGTTAAACCATATCAACCACCACTTCCTTACCCAAGTAAAATGAAGAAAGAAAAACTTGAAGCCGAGCAATCCAAATTTTTGGATATGTTTAAACAGATAAATATAAATCTTCCTTTCATTGATGTGATTTCAGGAATGCCTAGATATGCTAAATTCTTGAAAGATCTAATCTCAAATAGAAAGAAAATGGAAGAACTCTCGGCTGTTACTATGAATGCTAATTGTTCAGCAGTGCTGTTGAACAAGATACCAGAAAAACTATCTGATCCAGGAAGTTTCACAATTCCATGTTTTCTGGGTAGTCTTAGTTCAATAGAAGCATTGGCAGACTTAGGTGCTAGTATAAATCTAATGCCGTATTCACTATACGCTAAACTAGACCTTGGAGAATTAAAACCAACTAGAATAAGCATACAACTAGCCGATAGATCAATAAAATATCCTAGAGGGATAATGGAGAACATGCTAGTTAAAGTTGGTACTTTAGTATTTCCAGTAGATTTTGTTGTTCTGGACATGGAAGAAGATTCTCAAGTTCCTCTCATATTAGGAAGACCATTCTTAAACACGGCTAAAGCAATGATAGACGTGTTCGGTAAGAAACTGACCCTAAGTATAGAGGTTGAGAGTGTTACCATTTCAGTTGATAGAGCAATGCAACAACCACAATCTGCAGATGATACATGTTATTATATTCAAACTATAGATGCACATGCAGAATTATTAGAAGAATTTCCAGAATTACAAGGAACAGGAGAATGTTCTTTAGGAGAAGGTAATGAACCAATTGATGAAGCTGAAATGTTAGCTACACTTATAGCTAATGGATATGAACCAACAACAGAAGAAATTCAAATGCTAAAAGAAGAAGACAGATATCGATACAAATCATCGATAGAAGAACCTCCGAAATTAGAGTTAAAGCCACTTCCAAACCATTTGGAATACGCTTATTTACATGGTGAATCTGAATTACCTATAATAATATCGTCTTCTCTTACTGAAAATGAGAAATCACAACTCATTTCTGTGTTGAAAGCTCATAAACCAGCCATTGCATGGAAGATTCATGATATTAAAGGAATAAGTCCTTCGTATTGCACACATAAAATCTTTATGGAAGAAGGTCATAAAACGTATGTGCAACGCCAACGAAGACTAAATCCTAATATGCAAGATGTAGTTAAGAAAGAGATTATTAAACTGCTAGATGCAGGTTTAATTTATCCAATTTCCGATAGTCCATGGGTAAGCCCAGTTCAATGTGTACCTAAGAAGGGTGGCATGACTGTCATTACAAATGAGAAAAATGAGCTTATTCCTACTAGGACTGTAACAGGATGGCGTGTATGTATTGATTATAGAAAATTAAATGACGCCACCAGAAAAGATCACTTTCCCTTACCTTTCATAGATCAAATGTTGGAAAGATTAGCCGGAAATAGTTACTATTGTTTTCTAGATGGATTTTCCGGATATTTTCAAATTCCAATAGCACCCGAGGACCAAGAGAAAACCACATTCACGTGCCCTTATGGTACTTTTGCTTACAAACGCATGCCATTTGGACTTTGCAACGCCCCTGCAACCTTTCAAAGGTGTATGATGGCGATTTTTCACGACATGATAGAAGAATGCATGGAAGTATTCATGGATGACTTTTCAGTCTTCGGTGATACATTTGAATCATGTCTAGTTAATCTGGAACGAATGCTTCTTAGATGCGAACAATCAAATCTAGTACTTAATTGGGAGAAATGCCATTTCATAGTTAAAGAAGGCATCGTTCTTGGACATAAAATTTCAAAAGAAGGAATTGAAGTGGATAGAGCTAAAGTAGATGTAATTGCTAAACTTCTACATCCCACCAATGTTAGAGGAGTTAGGAGTTTTCTAGGGCATGCCGGTTTTTACCGACGTTTCATAAAAGATTTTTCTAAAATTGCCACTCCTATGAATAAACTCCTAGAAAAGGATGCGCCATTCATCTTTTCAGATGAGTGTATCAAATCTTTTAATATTCTTAAAGAGAAACTCACTAATGCACCGATCATGATAACACCAAATTGGAATCTACCATTTGAACTAATGTGCGATGCAAGTGATTTTGCAATGGGAGCCGTTTTAGGACAAAGGATTGCAAAACGATTTCAACCTATATATTATGCTAGTAGGACATTACAAGGAGCACAAACGAACTATACAACTACTGAAAAAGAACTCCTTGCTATTGTCTTTGCTTTTGACAAATTTCGATCATATCTCGTTCTAGCAAAAACGGTGGTTTATACCGACCATTCTGCTCTTAAATACCTATTTTCGAAACAAGATGCTAAACCAAGATTAATCCGTTGGATCTTACTCTTACAAGAGTTTGATATTGAAATCCGAGATAAAAGAGGAGCAGAAAATCTCGCCGCTGATCATCTTTCTCGTCTTGAAAATCCCGAATTAGAAGTTCTGAATGAATCGGCCATACAAGACAACTTTCCTGATGAATATCTATTGAAGATAGATTATAAAGAAATCCCATGGTTTGCAGACTATGCAAACTACTTAGTTTGTGGATTCCTTGAAAAAGGATTATCGTACCAAAGACGAAAGAAATTCTTCAGTGATATAAAACACTATTTTTGGGAAGATCCACATCTGTTTAAAAGTTGTCCCGATGGAATAATACGCCGATGTGTATTTGGAGATGAAGCTAGTAAAATATTAAACCATTGTCACACAGGACCAACAGGAGGGCATTATGGGCCTCAACTAACAGCAAGAAAAGTTTATGATGCTGGATTCTATTGGCCAACAATTTACAAAGACGCACACCTTCTTCGCAAATCCTGTGATGCATGTCAAAGGGCCGGAAAAATAAATCAACGTGATGAAATGCCACAAAATGTCATCCAAGTATGTGAAGTATTTGACATTTGGGGTATTGACTTTATGGGTCCATTTCCAAAATCTCATAATAATCTATATATACTCGTAGCCATTGATTATGTATCTAAATGGGCGGAAGCACAAGCTCTCCCAACTAACGATGCACGAGTTGTAGTCAACTTTTTAAAACGTCTTTTTGCAAGGTTTGGAACACCGAAAGCTTTAATAAGTGATCGGGGTACTCATTTCTGTAATAATCAACTTGAGAAAGTTTTTAAAAGATATGGAGTAACTCATAAAATCTCCACCGCATATCATCCACAAACAAGTGGACAAGTTGAAAATACCAACCGAGCTTTAAAACGTATTCTAGAGAAAACCGTAGGATCAAATCCGAAGGAATGGTCCATTAAATTGGAGGATGCACTCTGGGATTTTAGAACAGCCTACAAAACTCCAATTAGAACCACACCTTTTAGACTTGTTTATGGAAAAGCATGTCATCTTCCAGTAGAAATTGAACACAAAGCATTTTGGGCTTTGAAGACATGTAATCTTGATTTACATGAAGCCGGACGTCTACGATTAAGTCAACTAAACGAATTAGAAGAATTAAGACATGAAGCATACGAAAATTCGTTAATCTATAAAGAAAGAACGAAGAAATGGCATGATAAAAGAATCAGAAGTTCAAAAGAATTTAAAGAAGGAGACAGAGTTCTTCTTTTCAATTCACGATTCAAGCTATTTCCTGGAAAATTGAAATCAAGATGGTCTGGACCATTCATAGTCAAAAGAGTTTTCCCATACGGAACTATAGAATTGATAAATTCAAATGGGATTGAATTTAAAGTTAATGGTCACAGAGTTAAACATTACATACATGGTCCGATGGAAGTCGACAACGAAGTTAATCACAATTTCGACACCACAGCTAACTAAGTGTGGGGAGAATCAAGTCTTTAAAGGATAATATGTATTTCTGTTAGAGTTAGATTGTCTGTTTTCGTGTAGTTCTCGAAAATGGAACCCGAATGGTCTTTCCCTAGCAGACCCTAAAGAACTAGTCTTCTCCCCCCATTCTGAATTTTTATTTTTTTTTAGGTTTTTACAAAATGAAGACTGCCTGTGAGCTAAACCATGGTCTAATGCTACACGCTTTGATCACTAAACGTAATAATGACATACTACCGAGTGAAATAGTATCAGTAATCAGAGAAAGAATGGACGGAGTTAGAAAAGAATCCAGATGCGAAGATAATAAGTTACAATTTGGTAAAGGAAAATCAAAATCCGCAGCGAAAAGAAGAGCACGACACCTAGAAAGATGTCACAAATGCGGAAAATGGTCACATGGAGGTAAATGTTCAAATAATCAAACCTATTCAAATACCGAATTTGTTACTTTATGCAGAGACGGACCGCTCATATGTTTAGAAGAAAAGACACTGAATGCTCGAGGTTACGCCTATGTAGCCATGGAAAACCAATTAAACCGACTATCTTATGAATGGGATAGATCATATAACTAAGAAATCTATTTCACAGGTATGTCTGTACAGTTTTTATTTTTATTTTTATTTTTAACCTTTTGATAATAAACGCTAATTTGTTCGCTAAAAAGTATTAAATTGGTATTGAATAAAATTAGGTTTGGCGACCGAAATTATTGATATCATTCAAAAATTTATTACATCACTGCGAAATTTAACGTTTATTCTTAAGGTATAAATATCTTTAATCAATCAACCCAAAATATTTCAAAAATTCGTCATGAGTTAAATTAGGTCTTGGAACCGAAATTACTTTACCGAAAAGAGGGGCGCATATTTTTGATAATATTTGATTGATTAAAGTGGGATAAAAAGACAAAAAGATTTTTAATTTTATTTTTACCATGTTTTTAAAATTAATATTTAAATCTTAAATTAATATTGTAAACTTTGTAAAAACAATATATTTAAAATTGTAAATACTTGAAAAATTAATATAAGTTTGGTATGAATTTATAAATTTTTAAATTAAGTTTGGTGTGAATTTTTAATTTTTAAAATATAAATTTTTAATTTTATGCATTTCAATTTTAAGTTTGGTGTGAATTTTTTTTATATTTAAGTTGTGTGAATTTAAAAACAAAAATTTACTTTATCTCATTAAGTTAAAAATATGATTTTTAAAATTCGTCGTAAGTTGAAGACTAGGTCTTTAAACCGAAATTGCTTTACCCGAGGGAGGGACGAGAACTTTTATTATCATTATTTTTAATCTTATTGAATTAAAGTATGCCAAAAACATTGAAAAAACCCAAAAATCTTAGCTTTTAAAACAATCGCTACAAAAAGACAAATTTTAAAATTTTGTCGAGGGACGGACTAGGACATCGATCCGAAACGACCTCGTCCTAAATAACAAAGGAAACAAAATTTTAAAATTAAGTACTTAATTGTTTCATAAGTTAATGATTATAAAAAAAAAAAAAAAAATAGCAAACTCCGCGACTCGCGGAGTTTGAAGTGCAATTCGCCGCGACTCGCGGAGGAGTCGGATTACAGAAAAAAAAATAAGGAGCTGCAACAGCTCAGTTTCACTCCCCACAACAGAAAATAAACTGCGAAAATCCACGAAAATACCCGAGAAAAAGCCCCCAAAATCACAATTTTTAACCGTTAATCACCAAATCTTTTGCTAAAATCATGTTGAGAAGGATGCTATCTAAGAATTACTCAAGAAAAATGGTAAATTTCTACACCTAAACACCATTTAATCCGAAATTTGGTGTTCTTGAGTCATTTTTTTCCCAATTTGATTTTGATGCTTTTTAGTGTAATTAGGCTTAAATTGTTTATGTATTATGCTTGTATAACCTAGATTGATGCTGTTTAACATGATTAGAAGCCTTAAACTTCAAATTTTGAATAATCTAGGGTTTGTGTTCTTGAGCAAAATTGGGGCTTTTTGATATAAACAGGTTATGGCCGATTTTTGTCATGAATTGTTGCTAAAATAAGTAATGTAACATGTTTAGGTAGTTAAATGATCCAAACTTTGAGCCTAAATATGATTTTTGAGAATTAAAGTGGACTTTTTCAAGTCTAAAATTCATGAACTTGATTTTTGAAAGATAATGCCATTTGAGACTTGTTTAATTGCTAGTAATGATTATTTTGACATGTTATTTGAGTTGAATGCTTATGAACTTGGCGAACATTTTCGTATATGCTTATTTGCAAAAGTGTAGATTTGATAAAAATGTGAAAATGAGCTTAAGTTTGATATAAATTGATCATGTCATTGTAATTATTTTGATTGATGATTTTGCTGACACTAATGCATATTTGGATGCACAAAAATTGTGTTTGATGTGTTTTGCAGACTGAAAGGGGTGAATCTTCATCCCAAGCCCGCAATGCTCCTGCTGAGAATATGGAACAACAGGAGGTGGATAACTACTACAAGCAGGATATACCTCATTCAGTCATGACCTTTTCTGATATGCACTTGGAAGAGTTACACCCGAACCTGAGATTTGACAGACTTTGGATAGATTATCCAAAATACCAAAGGGGTTTGCATACTCTTCATTCTAAGGTTGTTGAGGTACCGAGGGTCATAGAATGGGGACCCTTAGAAGCTGTAGAATTGGCCGGGCCAATTAGGGAATTACTTGTACAGAGGTATGGTAATTCTTCTTTTAATGACTGGGTACATTTATTCACCATGCGTAGACCTGTATATAAAGTATGGTGTGAAGAATTATTATGTAGTATAGAGTTGAATGATCGGGTAGCTAGTTTAACCGATCGTTCTTTTATTAGATTTTTGTTAGGCGGTTCGATGCGCCACATGTCTTTAATGGACATGGCTCAGGCTTTACGTATATATACGCCTGAGGAGTTAGCGTCTGCCGATTGTAGAGGATTGATACTAAACGGTAGAAAGATAGATGAAAATTTTGATACACACGGTGTGTGGAGTCAAATGACAAGCCATCACCGTTTCAAAGGGAGAAATTACTCTTATTTGGATATAGATAGAGCAGAATTAAGAGTGATACATAGGTTTTTAGCTAATTCGATTACACAAAGGGGTAAGAACAAGGAAAAAGTAAATGAACAGGATTTGTTTTACCATATGTGTATTCGAGACCCACAAAGCGCTGTAAGTATACCATATTGTGTGGGTTATTATTTATCAGCTATGGTTCGGGGGATGCGACCGCATAGCATAATAGGAGGTGGTATTTTTATTACTTTGATTGGTGAATATCTCGGTGTGGATATAAGTCGGGGGGGATTATTAGTAGAAGAACCAGAACCCCGCGATACTATAGGTTTAAATGTATACCATGGTGCGAAAGTTTTGAAGAGGCGAAATAACGCCGCAGTACGATACCATGGTAGACATCCACAGGTGGAGAGAAACCAACAACAAGGTAATGTAGGAGGGGGGAATGAGATGCAAGAAATGCAAAGGTTTATAGCTTCTCAGGAATACGAAAATGCTAGACAGAGAGCATTTGAAGATTGGCAAGTTCATCAGAACCAAATCATAGCTCATTGCCAACATATAGGTAGAAACTATATTCCTACACCGAAAACCATCTTCCCTCCCTGGTCTATAGAGATGCAGCCACCGTATCCTACGTATGACCCTGCCGAAGCATTCTATAGCACCTATGGTTATGCCTGGAACCCCTATTGGTACCAGTATCATCCCTAGTATACTTATTTTTTTTTTTGTAATTTGTAATTATAGATACGTTTAATGCTTTTGTTAATATTGTAATCATTTTTATAATTATCTAACTTTTATTCTTAGATTTTAATAATTTTTGAATGTGGGGTAATATACCAAACTTCAAAAATATGTATATATGTTTGCAGTTTATCTTATGTACACAACAGGGTAAAACAACGCATTTTCAAAGACTGGCATTAAGTTCAGCAAAAGCAACTAATTTTGACGACAAGATGCAAAATATATGTGAAATAACAACAAGACGGAATGAACAAATGATGTGCACCATTTATCATTCAGCAAACAAACGCCAATATATTTGGAAACTTTGGTAAAATTTAATCATTTTCACACTAATCACCCTCAATAATTTAAATTGTTACTGATTTCTTGCAAATGAGGGCATTGCAAGATCTTAAGTGTGGGGAGGAGTTAAATTCTTTCGGATTTTAAAAATTTTTACTTTATACACTTGGTTACCATTAAAAATACTAGTAAAGCAGTAGTTGTATTAGAATCTAGTGCTCTCTGATAATAAAGAACAGCCATGGTCTTATATACTGACTACCCAATTCTAGTAAAATTTTTCAAAATTTTCAATTAAATGAACTAAAAATCATGTTTATACATATTTATGAACGATAAAACTAGGTTTTAACACCGAAATTATTGTTACCTCAAAAAGGACATAAATTGAGAAACAAACCAAAATGTTAAAATTCATTTAAAATGGAATATAGGACGATAAAAAGGAAAATAAAAGCCAAGTGTGGGAAAATTTACCAAGTTATCTTAAACATATGTCACATATATCTGTAACAAATAACTGAAAATACTTCTGCTTTGGACTAAACTAAACTGTTTTACCCAATGAAAGAAAAGAAGAGATGGATCTACACGATGAATCAATTTCATCATTAAAAGGAAGTAAAGTCTTCCGAAAAAGAAACGCGCTTCTTGATTTAGGTCATGAAGTTGTCGTCCAGACCAGCTGTAGGTTGACGAAAAATCTAGAAAAGTCATCACTAAAATCAGCAGGAAATCCACGGACCTCAGCATTAAACAGGGTCGCCAAGTGGTCAGATTTATCCTAACCATGAGAAGGATTTATCTCGTACAATGGGGGGGGCACCATGCAAATTAGCTGGATAAGACTAATGAATCAGACCCCCAGAAAGGAAAATCTCCTTTTAAAGATTAAAAATCAGCTTTTAAGACTGATATTACTCAATCCTTGAGATTGACTTTAAAGATTGAGAATTACAAACTCATGGAATTCAATGATATCTAAACTCGAGCTTGAACGAGAAAATATATTGATCAAAATTACAAACCGATTTGTTTTCTGAAAACCCTATTTTCAATGCGTTCATTACCATTGAACGTAAAAACCTAGGAATTCACCTGGAATTCATTAGGTCACCTGAACTAAATCGGGTGTCAACCGTAAGAACGGTGGTTGCATAGTGGTCAAAGACAGGACCTTGTACCATACCGAAAAATTATAAGGGTGAGCTTTACTATTGCTCCTACCAAGGATAGTAATTGCGTCCGACACGTTATAGACCATAATTAAAAGCATGTCAGGGGACATTGCCTTAACAGTTGCTTGTTCAACGCTTTCCTTTACAACCGGACGGTAGTTTATCGAAAGGTAATATACGGGACAAGTAAACTGGACGTGTTGCTTTCCAAATACAAGGTTAGCAAGTGGGTGACACAAAACAGCAAGTTTTGAGCTAAAATTTTCAATTCTGAAACCCACCAAACCCACAAAAATATTTTGCAAACACCGGTAAAGGGTTATTCCGGAAAACTTATCTAGGGTAAAAACTAGATTTTCAAAAGATCAAATGTTTTCATATAGATCCAATTTCCTTAATGGATCTAAATTTTTATAGTCATATGGGACTGTAAACCATATCGTTACTACCATTGTTCATACCACCGTATAGAAATCACTGATGTACAAAGTGTGAAGAATAAAGAAGTGATTCTAGTATTTCAAGACGATATTGCTTGAGGACAAGCAACGCTCAAGTGTGGGAATATTTGATAATGCTAAAAACGAACATATATTTCATCGCATTATTCCTCAAGAAAGACAAGCTTTTAGTTGCAATTGTTCTATTTACAAGTGATATTCGTTTAAATAATAAAAGGTGAAGACAAAAGACAGATTCGACGAATTGAAGACGCAAACGACCAAAAAGCTCAAAAGAACAAAAGACAATCAAAGGGGTTCCAATTATTGATAAGAAACGTCTCGAAATTACAAGAGTACAAGATTCAAAACGCAAAGTACAAAATATAAAATTGTACGCAAGGACGTTCGAAAATCCGGAACCGGGACTAGAGTCAACTCTCAACGCTCGACGCAACGGACTAAAAATTACAAGTTAACTATGTATATAAATATAATATAATATATAATTAATTATATTAATTATATATATATTATATTTATAAATAAAAACCGTCGGCAGAGAAAGACTCCAAAAGGGTGAGCTGTAAAAACAAACTCCGCGACTCGCGAAGTTTGAAGGCCAAAAAGGCCGCGAGTCGCGGAGCCCCAAAATGAAAAACTGCCTATAAAGCCAACCGAATTCTGATCATTTTAATCAATCTTTTTCTTCTTCTTATCATACGTAAATTATATATATATATTTATAATTTATATTTTAATTTTAATTATAATTCTAATAATAAGGGTATGTTAGCGAATATTGTAAGGGTGTAAGTCGAAATTCTGTCCGTGTAACGCTACGCTATTTTTAATCATTGTAAGTTATGTTCAACCTTTTTACATTAATGTCTCGTAGCTAAGTTATTATTATGCTTATTTAAAATGAAGTAATCATGATGTTGGGCTAATTACTAAAATTGGGTAATTGGGCTTTGTACCATAATTGGGGTTTGGACAAAAGAACGACACTTGTGGAAATTAGACTATGGGCTATTAATGGGCTTTATATTTGTTTAACTAAATGAGTGTTTGTTAATGTTAATATAAAAGATTTACAATTGGGCGTCCCTATAAATTACCATATACACTCAATTGGACACGATGGGCGGGGTATTTACATGTACGAATAATCGTTCATTTAACCGGACACGAGAATGGATTAATAGCCACTAGAATAATTAAAACAGGGGTGAAATTACATTCAAGGGTAATTGGTGTAATTGTTAACAAAGTAGTAAAACCTTGGTTTACACGCAGTCGATAACCTGGTGTATTCATTAAACAAATTATTAAAACCTTGTTACAATTCGAATCCCCAATTAGTTGGAATATTTAACTTCGGGTATAAGAATAATTTGATGAGGACACTCGCACTTTATATTTATGACTGATGGACTGTTATGGACAAAAACCAGACGGACATATTAAATAATCCAGGACAAAGGACAATTAACCCATGGGCATAAAACTAAAATCAACACGTCGAACATCATGATTACGGAAGTTTAAATAAGCATAATTCTTTTATTTCATATTTAATTTCCTTTATTTTATATTTAATTGCACTTCTAATTATCGCACTTTTATTTATTGTTATTTAATCGCACTTTTAATTATCGTACTTTTTAATTATCGCAATTTTATTTTATCGCACTTTTATTGCAATTTCATTATCGTTATTTATTTTACGCTTTAAATTAAGTCTTTTATTTATTTAATATTTTACATTAGGTTTTAACTGCGACTAAAGTTTTAAAATCGACAAACCGGTCATTAAACGGTAAAAACCCCCCTTTATAATAATAATATTTCTTATATATATGTTTGTATTTTTATAAAAGTAAATTAATATAGCGTTGAGCTTTGTTTAAAAAAGATTCCCTGTGGAACGAACCGGACTTACTAAAAACTACACTACTGTACGATTAGGTACACTGCCTATAAGTGTTGTAGCAAGGTTTAAGGATATCCGTTCTCTAAATAAATAAATATCTTGTGTAAAAATGTATCGTATTTAATAGTGTTTCGTTGTAAACTTCAATAGTATTTTATACCCCTTAGCTTTGACATCAGTTATCAATAATTTTGTAAGCATCAGTTTCGGTTTTCTTCATAATAGAACCACCAGCTGCTATATCTATGTCTTTTCTTGTAGTGATATCGCATCCTTGGTAGAATATTTGTACTATTTGACAGGTGTCTAAACCATGTTGCGGACATCCTCTTAACAACTTTCCATATCTAGTCCACGCCTCATATAGAGTTTCATTCGGCTTTTGTGTGAATGTAACAATTTCTGCTTGAAGTCTTACGGCTTTAGATGCAGGAAAGAATTGTTTAAGAAATTTGTCAACTAAAACGTCCCATGTATCGATCGCCCCTTCTGGTAACGATTCCAACCAATCTTTGGCTTCTCCCTTTAAAGTCCAGGGAAATAACATGAGATATATCTGTTCATCCTCTACTTCTCGGATTTTAAATAGTGTGCAGATCCTATTAAAGGTACGTAGATGTTCATTTGGATCTTCCTTCGGCGCACCACTAAATTGGCATTGATTAGTCACCATGTGTAGAATTTGTCCTTTGATTTCATAATCTGGCGCATTAATGTCTGGATGAGTAATTGCGTGACCTTGGCCAGTGCGTTTAGCTCTCATTCGGTCTTCCATACTTAAAGGTTCCAGATTCTCCATAATTGAATTTGTTGAATCGGAATTACTAGAGGATTCTGATTTAATGGTTCGTTCCTCAACAATCTCTGTTTGAATGATTGGTGGTTCCGGAGGAAAGTTTAGTGGTTCAGGATCTACGAATCGTTCCTGAATATTCTCCGGATTCTCAATTGTGAGGTCGGGTTCAAAAAATGGATTATCGGAAATTTGAACTGAAGTACTTGGTCGACTGGATGACGATTCTAAAGAAAAATCAACGGCAGTAATATTTGCTAAATGTCTTGATCTAGTTACAGGTGGTGAACGTACAAAAGGTGGTGAATGTCTTGCTCGGTGCATTCACTGAATATCCTATTAGTTTTTAAAAGGAAAGAAAAATTATAATAAGTTATCCAATCAATAGACTTTTCTGATTTTGCCCACGTTTCGAATAGCCAAAAGATGCAGCAGAGGGGCAGGATTCGTTTGGTCTCAATATAATTGAGGACTGTTTGGCTCCAATAACCCGGTCCACGTACAAATCCAACTATTACTACGAACCAGAAAATTTTGATGTCTATCAATTTAACCACTTAAAACAAATTTTCGTAATTTTAAGAAATTTAGATAAGAAGTAGAATAGAAATCTATGTCCTAAAACTAGAATAGCGAGAAATAAGAAAGAAAAAGAGCTCGTCGAAAAAGAAAAATAAGAAAGAAAGATAAAAGGCGACGGAAAAATAAAAGAAACTTATAAAACTTAAAAACACTTGACTAACCCAACCTTATCACTACAACTAACTTAAAATTATAATTGCAAATTGAGATTACTAATTGGAATAATAATTGATACATAGGTAAAAGGTGTCTAAAAATATTAAAGCTTACAGGAAAAACTATATCCCAAATGGAAATAACTTAAAAAGAAACTACAACTTAAAAAGGCGTCGCAAAATTCTGAAGTACCTAAATCTTAGTCTAAAAAAAACACTTAAGGGATTTTACGGCAAAGCCTAAAAATCTAGAAGTAAAAATAACTATGGCAAAAACTAAGTTTAAAACTAAATATGAGCTAAAAATACAAATATTACGCTAAAACGATTAAAAAGGGACAAAATATAAAAATATACAAAAAGTTGTAAAAATTACAATTTTTATAAAAATATTATTTTTATATTATTTATTTTATAAAACTATTAATTTTACAATTTAATTAAACTAATTAAACTAAATAATACAAATAATAAATAAAACTAAATTAATATATTAATTAACTAATAAACCCTAATTAGGGTTTTAATAATAATAATAATTAAAATATACTCCGTAATTAATGCAGTTGCAGTCTGGCGTGTCAGATGGGCTCATGCGATCGCATGATTCCTAAACAATCCGGGCATGCGATCGCATGGGCTAGGGTTTCGGGCCACAGAGTGGGCTGCTACAGTACCGGACTCGAGTTTTAATTTTTTTTTCTGTTTTTGCTGTAAAATATAAAATATATTTATTAATTAAATAAAACTTATATTTTTACAAACTAAAAGAAATAGAAATAAAGAAACTTTATAAAACTTAAATATTTACCAAACTTTAAAAAAAAATATTTATATTTTTGTTTTTCTTTTAATATTTTTGAATATTTAAAACGTGTTTTTACAAAAGCGTACTAAAAATAAAAATCTTTTTTTTTCTATATATATTAGCGTTGCGCTTCCGGCTTTTAAGCTAGATTGATTCCCCGACAGCGGCGCCAAAAATAACTTGATGTGTCGCGAGGTGTATATAAAATACTATTAAATTTTACAAGGAAATACTATTAAATACGATACAATTTTACACAAGATATTTATTTATTTATAGAATGGATATACTTAAACCTTGCTACAACACTTATAGGCAGTGTACCTAATCGTACAGTAGTGTAGTTTTTAGTAAGTCCGGTTCGTTCCACAGGGAAAATCTTTAAACAAAGCTTAACGCTATATTAGTTTACTTTTATAAAAATACAAATATATATACAAGTAATATTATTGTTATAAAGGGGGGTTTTTACCGTTTAATGACCGGTTTGTCGATTTTAAAACTTTAGTCGCAGTTAAAACCAAATGTAAAATATTAAAAATAAATACAAGACTTAAATTAAAGCGTAAAGTAAATAACGATAATGAAATTGCGAATAATAAAAGTGCGATAAAATAAACTTGCGATAATTAAAAAGTACGATAATTAAAAGTGCAATTAAATACAATAACAATAAATAAAAATGCGATAATTAGAAGTGCAATTAAATATAAAATAAAGGAAATTAAATATGAAATAAAAGAATTATGCTTATTTAAACTTCCGTAATCATGATGTTTGACGTGTTGATTTTAGTTTTATGCCCATGGGTTAATTGTCCTTTGTCCTGGATTATTTAATATGTCCGTCTGGTTTTTGTCCATAACAGTCCATCAGTCATAAATATAAAGTGCGAGTGTCCTCGTCAAATTATTCTTATACCCGAAGTTAAATATTCCAACTAATTGGGGACTTAAACTGTAACAAGATTTTAATACTTTGTTTAATAATTACACCAGGATGTCGACTGAGTGTAACCCAAGGTTTTAATATTTTGTTATCAATTATACCAAGTGTCCTTGTACATAATTTCACCCCTATTTTAATTATTCTAGTGGCTATTAATCCATTCCCGTGTCCGGTTAAATGAACGATTATTCGTACATATAAATACCCTGCCCAGCGTGTCCGATCGAGTGTAAATGGTTATTTATAGGGACGCCCAATTGTAAATCTTTATATTGACATTAACAAACTATCATTTAGTTAAACAAATATAAAGCCCATTAATAGCCCATGGTCTAATTTCCACAAGTGTCGTTCTTTTATCCAAACCCCAATTACCCAATTTTAGTAATTAGCCCAACATCATGATTACTTCGGATTAAATAAGCATAATAATAACTTAGCTACGAGACATTAAATTAAAAAGGTTGAACATAACTTACAATGATTAAAAATAGCGTAGCGTTACACGGACAGAATTTCGACTTACACCCGTACAACATTCGCTAAAATACCCTTATTATTAGAATTATAATTAAAATTAAAATTAAAATATAAATTATAAATATAAATATTACGTATGAATGGAGAAGAGAAAGATAGATGGATTTTACGTTCACCAAACTGCGAATTTATAGGCCTGTGAACTGAAAAAGGAGCTCATGCGATCGCATGAGCTTTGCTCTTCAAGGCCATGCGATCGCATGGCCAGCTGGGGAGGCTCACATTTGGTTGTTTTCTTCTGCTGACGGTTTTATAAATAAATATAATATATTAAATAATTATAAGAATTATTTAAATATTATATTATATTTATGTGCATAGTTGACTTGTAATTTTTAGTCCGTTGCGTCGAGCGTTGAGAGTTGACTCTGGTCCCGGTTCCGGATTTTCGAACGTCCTTGCGTACAATTTAATATCTTGTACTTTTTGTTTTGAATCTTGTACTCTTGTAATTTTGAGACGTTTCTTATCAATAATTGGAACCTCGTTGATTGTATTTTGTACTTTTGAGCTTTTTGGTCGTTTGCGTCTTCAATTCGTCGAATCTGTCTTTTGTCTTCACCTTTTATTATTTAAACGAATATTACTTGTAAATAGAACAATTGCAACTAAAAGCTTGTCTTTCTAGAGGAATAATGCTATGAAATATATGTTCGTTTTTAGCATTATCAGGTTTAGCGTTATACTTTGCGGCGGTATGCTAATTATATTGCTAGCTTGTATGTGGTATTTTTGTAAGTGATTGCAAGTAAGTAGGTTATGTATATATATGTATAATTATTGCATTCACTAAGCGTTATGCTTACTCCTCTCATTGTTTACCTTTTTAGGCTCCGGCATGGATAAAGGCAAGGGTATTTTCTTGGACTAGCGGGCGCCTTAATGATTATGCTAGTGTATGGCTTTTGAAGTTCGACCTAGGTTTGAGTAGTTTAATCCCAAACACCATGCTCGGGTTTTGTTTGGCATTTAAACTTGTGGGTCGAAACTCATATTTTTGAATTGTAAATGGGCGAATGATGCCCGATGGTCAAGTACTTGTTTGGCGTCTTAAAACTTGTAAAAACTTAATTTAGTTATGTGGCGGGAGCCTTTTGATTTAATGTTCGTTGTTCAAATTGGAATGTGGGACTTGTGTAAATTTGTAAAAGGAAGAATCTGTGATAATGCTAAAAACGAACATATATTTCATAGCATTATTCCTCAAGAAAGACAAGCTTTTAGTTGCAATTGTTCTATTTACAAGTGATATTCGTTTAAATAATAAAAGGTGAAGACAAAAGACAGATTCGACGAATTGAAGACGCAAACGACCAAAAAGCTCAAAAGTACAAAATACAATCAAAGAGGTTCCAATTATTGATAAGAAACGTCTCGAAATTACAAGAGTACAAGATTCAAAACGCAAAGTACAAGATATTAAATTGTACGCAAGGACGTTCGAAAATCCGGAACCGGGACCAGAGTCAACTCTCAACGCTCGACGCAACGGACTAAAAATTACAAGTCAACTATGCACATAAATATAATATAATATTTAAATAATTCTTATAATTATTTATATATTATAATAAATAATAAAAACCGTCGGCAAGAAAGACTCCAAACGGGACTGAGCTGTAATTTCAATCTCCGCGACTCGCGGAGTTTGAAGGCCAAAAATGCCGCGAGTCGCGGAGCCCCAAAATGAGAAACTGCCTATAAAAGCAACCGAATTCTGAGCATTTTTCATCATCTTTTTCTTCTTCTCTCATAATACTACGTAAATATTTATATTTATATTTTAATTTTAATTTTAATTTTAATTTTAATTATAATTCTAATAATAAGGGTATGTTAGCGAATGTTGTAAGGGTGTAAGTCGAAATTCTGTCCGTGTAACGCTACGCTATTTTTAATCATTGTAAGTTATGTTCAACCTTTTTAATTTAATGTCTCGTAGCTAAGTTATTATTATGCTTATTTAAAACGAAGTAATCATGATGTTGGGCTAATTAGTAAAATTGGGTAATTGGGCTTTGTACCATAATTGGGGTTTGGATAAAAGAACGACACTTGTGGAAATTAGACTATGGGCTATTAATGGGTTTTATATTAACTAAACAATACCTTGTTAATTTAATATACAAACTTATAATTCGACGTATTTATATATAACCACATACGCTTAATCGGACACGATGGGCGGGATATTTATAAGTACAAATTATTGTTCATTTGACCGGACACGGGGATGGATTAATAGTCAATGGACTCATTAAAACAGGGGTGGATTACATTCAAGGGTAATTGGTGTAATTGTTAACAAAGTAGTAAAACCTTGGTTTACACGCAGTCGATAACCTGGTGTATTCATTAAACAAAGTATTAAAACCTTGTTACAATTCGAATCCCCAATTAGTTGGAATATTTGACTTCGTGAATAAGAATAGTTTGACGAAGGCTTTCGCTCTTTATATTTAAGACTGATGGACTATTATGGACAAATCCGTATGGACATATTAAATAATCCAGGATAAAGGACAATTAACCCATGGGCATAAAACTAAAATCAACACGTCAAACATCATGATTACAGAAGTTTAAATAAGCATAATTCTTTTATTTCATATTTAATTTCTTTTATTTTATATTTAATTGCACTTCTAATTATCGCATTTTTATTTATTGTTATTGTATTTAATTGCACTTTTAATTTTCGTACTTTTTAATTATCGCAAGTTTATTTTATCGCACTTTTATTATTCGCAATTTCATTATCGTTATTTACTTTATGCTTTAATTTAAGTCTTGTATTTATTTATTATTTTACATTTGGTTTTAACTGCGACTAAAATTTTAAAATCGACAAACCGGTCATTAAACGGTAAAAACCCCCCTTTATAATAATAATATTACTTATATATATATTTGTATTTTTATAAAAGTAAACTAATACAGCGTTAAGCTTTGTTTAAAAAGATTCCCTGTGGAACGAACCGGACTTACTAAAAACTACACTACTGTACGATTAGGTACACTGCCTATAAGTGTTGTAGCAAGGTTTAAGTATATCCATTCTATAAATAAATAAATATCTTGTGTAAAAATGTATCGTATTTAATAGTATTTCCTGTAAAAATATAAGCTATTTTATATACACCTCGCACGACATCAAGTTATTTTTGGCGCCGCTGCCGGGGAACCGCATAAAAGCCGAAAGCGCAACGCTACATAAAAAAAAGATTTTTAGTTTACTTTTATTAAAATTCGTTTTTATAAAAGTACGTTTTAAATATTCGAAAATATAAAAAGAAAAACAAAAATTTATATATTTTTAAGAGTTTGTTAAAAGTTTTATAAGTTTCTTTATTTTTATTTTAGTTTATAAAAATATAAGTTTTATTTAAATATCTTTTATTTATATAAAAACAGAAAATTAGAAAACATAAAAAAAAATAAAAAAAAACGTGTCGAATTTTTAAAACCTGTCAGTTGAATTTTGAAACCCCGCGAGTCGCGGGGTTTGCTGCATCGAATACCGCAAGTCGCGGAGATAACCTGACACGCCGACAGAACCCTAATCAGGCATTAATTACGAATTATTATTATAATTATTAATATAAAACCCTAATTAGGTTTTAATTAAATATGTATTTTAGTTTTTATTAATATTTTGTTTAATTAGTTTAATTAATTTGTAAAATTAATAGTTTTAATAAATAAATAATATAAAAATAATATTTTTATAAAAATTGTACTTTTTACAACTTTTTGTATATTTTTATATTTTGTCCCTTTTTAATCGTTTTAGCGTAATATTTGTATTTTTCGCTCATATTTAGTTTTAAACTTAGTTTTTTTTTACCATAGTTATTTTTATTTCTAGATTTTTAGGCTTTGCCGTAGAATTCTTTAAGTGCTTTTTCTTTAGACTAAGATTTAGGTGCTTTAGAATTTTGCGACGCCTTTTTAAGTTTTTGTTTCTTTTTAAGTTATTTCCATTTGGGATATAGTTTTTCCTGTAAGCTTTAATATTTTTAGACGACTTTTACCTATGTATCAATTATCATTCCAATTAGTAATCTCAATTTGCGATTATAATTTTAAGTTAGTTGTAGTAATAAGGTTAGGTTAGTCAAGTATTTTTAAGTTTTATAAGTTTCTTTTATTTTTCCGTCACCTTTTATTTTTCAACCATTTTTCTTTTTCGACACTTTTTCGACGAGCTCTTTTTCTTTCTTATTTCTCGCTATTCTAGTTTTAGGACATAGATTTCTATTCTACTTCTTATCTAAATTTCTTAAAATTACGAAAATTTGTTTTAAGTGCTTAAATTAATAGACATCAAAATTTTCTGGTTCGTAGTAATAGTTGGATTTGTACGTGGACCGGGTTATTGGAGCCAAACAGTCCTCAATTATATTGAGACCAAACGAATCCTGCCCCTCTGCTGCATCTTTTGGCTATTCGAAACGTGGGCAAAATCAGAAAAGTCTATTGATTGGATAACTTATTATAATTTTTCTTTCCTTTTAAAAACTAATAGGATATTCAGTGAATGCACCGAGCAAGAAATTCACCACCTTTTGTACGTTCACCACCTGTAACTAGATCAAGACATTTAGCAAATATTACTGCCGTTGATTTTTCTTTAGAATCGTCATCCAGTCGACCAAGTACTTCAGTTCAAATTTTCGATAATCCATTTTTTGAACCCGACCTCACAATTGAGAATCCGGAGAATATTCAGGAACGATTCGTAGATCCTGAACCACTAAACTTTCCTCCGGAACCACCAATCATTCAAACAGAGATTGTTGAGGAACGAACCATTAAATCAGAATCCTCTAGTAATTCCGATTCAACAAATTCAATTATGGAGAATCTGGAACCTTTAAGTATGGAAGACCGAATGAGAGCTAAACGCACTGGCCAAGGTCACGCAATTACTCATCCAGACATTAATGCGCCAGATTATGAAATCAAAGGACAAATTCTACACATGGTGACTAATCAATGCCAATTTAGTGGTGCGCCGAAGGAAGATCCAAATGAACATCTACGTACCTTTAATAGGATCTGCACACTATTTAAAATCCGAGAAGTGGAGGATGAACAGATATATCTCATGTTATTTCCCTGGACTTTAAAGGGAGAAGCCAAAGATTGGTTGGAATCGTTACCAGAAGGGGCGATCGATACATGGGACGTTTTAGTTGACAAATTTCTTAAACAATTCTTTCCTGCATCTAAAGCCGTAAGACTTCAAGCAGAAATTGTTACATTCACACAAAAGCCGAATGAAACTCTATATGAGGCGTGGATAAGATATGGAAAGTTGTTAAGAGGATGTCCGCAACATGGTTTAGACACCTGTCAAATAGTACAAATATTCTACCAAGGATGCGATATCACTACAAGAAAAGACATAGATATAGCAGCTGGTGGTTCTATTATGAAGAAAACCGAAACTGATGCTTACAAAATTATTGATAACACTGCTTCCCACTTACATGAGTGGCACCAAGAAAAAGATATCGTTAGGTCATCTAAAGCAGCTAGAGCCGATTCTAGCCATGACTTAGATTCCATTTCTGCAAAGATAAATGCTGTGGAGAGACGAATGGAAAAGATGACTAAAGATATTCACTCAATACGAATTAGTTGTGAGCAGTGTGGAGGACCACATTTGACAAAAGATTGTCTCAGTATTGAATTAACAATGGAACAAAGAGAGAATATTTCATACATAAACCAAAGGCCTGGAAATAATTATCAGAATAATTATCAACCGCCAAGACCGATTTACAATCAAAACCAAAATTATAACCGAAATATTCCATACAACAACCAACAAGGTCCTAGCAATCAACAAGTATCCAATAATACTTAAAATCAGCAAAGACCTAATTTTCAAAACAAACCACCACAACAAACCGATGATAAAAAGCCAAATTTAGAAGATATGATGACGAAGCTAGTTGAAACTCAAACGCAGTTTTTCACATCTCAAAAACAAACCAATGAACAAAATGCTCAAGCATTTAGAAATCAACAAGCTTCTATTCAAAATCTGGAACAAGAAGTAAGTAACCTAGCAAGGCTAATAGGTGAAAGAAAACCGGAAAGTCTACCTAGTGGCACAAATGCTAACCCCCGAAATGAAACAGCTAAAGCCATTACGACAAGAAGTGGTACAACACTTAAACCACCTGAAATACCTGTAACTTCTGATGAAGCTATTCCTACTCCACAAGAACCACAACCTGATCAAGATAAGGAAAAAGAACCGGTAGTTGAAAAGGTTAATGAAGATAACACAGTTAAGGCTAAACCTTATGTTAAACCATACCAACCACCACTTCCTTACCCGAGTAAAATGAAGAAAGAGAAACTTGAAGCCGAGCAATCCAAATTCTTGGATATTTTTAAACAGATAAATGTAAATCTTCCTTTCATTGATGTGATTTCAGGAATGCCTAGATATGCTAAATTCTTGAAAGATCTAATCTCAAATAGAAAAAAATGGAAGAACTCTCGGCTGTTACTATGAATGCTAATTGTTCAGCAGTGCTGTTGAATAAGATACCAGAAAAATTATCTGATCCAGGAAGTTTCACAATTCCATGTTTTCTGGGTAGTCTTAGTTCAAAAGAAGCATTGGCAGACTTAGGTGCTAGTATAAATCTAATGCCGTATTCACTATACACTAAACTAGACCTTGGAGAATTGAAACCAACCAGAATAAGCATACAACTAGCCGATAGATCAATAAAATATCCTAGAGGGATAATGGAGAACATGCTAGTTAAAGTTGGTACTTTAGTATTTCCAGTAGATTTTGTTGTTTTGGACATGGAAGAAGATTCTCAAGTTCCTCTCATATTAGGAAGACCATTCTTAAACACGGCTAAAGCAATGATAGACGTGTTCGGTAAGAAATTGACCCTAAGTATAGAGGATGAGAGTGTTACCTTTTCAGTTGATAGAGCAATGCAACAACCACAATCTGCAGATGATACATGTTATTATATTCAAACTATAGATGCACATGCAGAATTATTAGAAGAATTTCCAGAATTACAAGGAACAGGAGAATGTTCTTTAGGAGAAGGTAATGAACCAATTGATGAAGCTGAAATGTTAGATACACTTATAGCTAATGGATATGAACCAACAACAGAAGAAATTCAAATGCTAAAAGAAGAAGACAGATATCGATATAAATCATCGATAGAAGAACCTCCGAAATTAGAGTTAAAGTCACTTCCAAACCATTTGGAATACGCTTATTTACATGGTGAATCTGAATTACCTGTAATAATATTGTCTTCTCTTACTGAAAATGATAAATCACAACTCATTTCTGTGTTGAAAGCTCATAAACCAGCCATTGCATGGAAGATTCATGATATTAAAGGAATAAGTCCTTCGTATTGCACACATAAAATCCTTATGGAAGAAGGTCATAAAACGTATGTGCAACGCCAACGAAGACTAAATCCAAATATGCAAGATGTATTTAAGAAAGAGATTATTAAACTGCTAGATGCAGGTTTGATATATCCAATTTCTGATAGTCCATGGGTAAGCCCAGTTCAATGCGTGCCTAAGAAGGGTGGCATGACTGTCATTACAAATGAGAAAAATGAGCTTATTCCTACTAGGACTGTAACAGGATGGCGTGTGTGTATTGATTATAGAAAATTAAATGACTCCACCAGAAAAGATCACTTTCCCTTACCTTTCATAGATCAAATGTTGGAAAGATTAGCCGGAAATAGTTACTATTGTTTTCTAGATGGATTTTCCGGATATTTTCAAATTCCAATAGCACCCGAAGATCAAGAGAAAACCACATTCACGTGCCCTTATGGTACTTTTGCTTACAAACGCATGCCATTTGGACTTTGCAACGCCCCTGCAACCTTTCAAAGGTGTATGATGGCGATTTTTCACGACATGATAGAAGAATGCATGGAAGTTTTCATGGATGACTTTTCAGTCTTCGGTGATACATTTGAATCATGTCTAGTTAATCTGGAACGAATGCTTATTAGATGCGAACAATCAAATCTAGTACTTAATTGGGAGAAATGCCATTTCATGGTTAAAGAAGGCATCGTTCTTGGTCATAAATTTCAAAAGAAGGAATTGAAGTGGATAGAGCTAAAGTAGATGTAATTGCTAAACTTCCACATCCCACCAATGTTAGAGGAGTTAGGATTTTTCTAGGGCATGCCGGTTTTTACCGACGTTTCATAAAAGATTTTTCTAAAATTGCCACTCCTATGAATAAACTCCTAGAAAAGGATGCTCAATTCATCTTTTCAGATGAGTGTATCAAATCTTTTAATATTCTTAAAGAAAAACTTACTAATGCGTCGATCATGATAACACCAAATTGGAATCTACCATTTGAACTAATGTGCGATGCAAGTGATTTTGCAATGGGAGCCGTTTTAGGACAAATGATTGAAAAACGATTTCAACCTATATATTATGCTAGTAAGACGTTACAAGGTGCACAAACGAACTATACAACTACTGAAAAAGAGCTCCTTGCTATTGTCTTTGCTTTTGACAAATTTCGATCATATCTCGTTCTAGCAAAAACGGTGGTCTATACCGACCATTCTGCTCTTAGATACCTATTTTCAAAACAAGATGATAAACCAAGATTAATCCGTTGGATCTTACTCTTACAAGAGTTCGATATTGAAATCCGAGATAAAAGAGGAGCAGAAAATCTCACCGCTGATCATCTTTCTCGTCTTGAAAATCCCGAATTAGAAGTTCTGAATGAATCGGCCATACAAGACAACTTTCCTGATGAATATCTATTGAAGATAGATTATAATAAAATTTCATGGTTTGCAGACTATGCAAACTATTTAGTATGTGGATTCCTTGAAAAAGGATTATCATACCAAAGACGAAAGAAATTCTTCAGTGATATAAAACACTATTTTTGGGAAGATCCACATCTGTTTAAAAGTTGTCCCGATGGAATAATACGTCGATGTGTATTTGGAGATGAAGCTAGTAAAATATTAAACCATTGTCACACAGGACCAACAGGAGGGCATTATGGGCCTCAACTAACAGCAAGAAAAGTTTATGATGCTGGATTCTATTGGCCTACAATTTACAAAGACGCACACCTTCTTTGCAAATCCCGTGATGCTTGTCAAAGGGCCGGAAAAATAAGTCAACGTGATGAAATGCCACAAAATGTCATACAAGTATGTGAAGTATTTGACATTTGGGGTATTGACTTTATGGGTCCATTTCCAAAATCTCATAATAATCTATATATACTCGTAGCCATTGATTATGTATCTAAATGGGCGGAAGCACAAGCTCTCCCAACTAACGATGCACGAGTTGTAGTCAACTTTTTAAAACGTCTTTTTGCAAGGTTTGGAACACCGAAAGCTTTAATAAGTGATCGGGGAACTCATTTCTGTAATAATCAACTTGAGAAAGTTCTTAAAAGATATGGAGTAACTCATAAAATCTCCACCGCATATCATCCACAAACAAGTGGACAAGTTGAAAATACCAACCGAGCTTTAAAATGTATTCTAGAGAAAACCGTAGGATCAAATCCGAAGGAATGGTCCATTAAATTGGAGGATGCACTCTGAGCTTTTAGAACAGCCTACAAAACTCCAATTGGAACCACACCTTTTGGACTTGTTTATGAAAAAGCATGTCATCTTCCAGTAAAAATTGAACACAAAGCATTTTGGGCTTTGAAGACATGTAATCTTGATTTACATGAAGCCGGACGTCTACGATTAAGTCAACTAAACGAATTAGAAGAATTAAGGCATGAAGCATACGAAAATTCGTTAATCTATAAAGAAAGAACGAAGAAATGGCATGATAAAAGAATCAGAAGTTCAAAAGAATTTAAAGAAGGAGACAGAGTTCTTCTTTTCAATTCGCGATTCAAGCTATTTCCTGGAAAATTGAAATCAAGATGGTCTGGACCATTCATAGTCAAAAGAATTTCCCCATACGGAACGATAGAATTAATAAATTCAAATGGGATTGAATTTAAAGTTAATGGTCACAGAGTTAAACATTATATAGATAGTCCGATGGAAGTCGACAACGAAGTTAATCACAATTTCGACACCACAGCTAACTAAGTGTGGGGAGAATCAAGTCTTTAAAAGATAATATGTATTTCTGTTAGAGTTAGATTGTCTGTTTTCGTGTAGTTCTCGAAAATGGAACCTGAATGGTCTTTCCCTAGCAGACCCTAAAGAACTAGTCTTCTTCCCCCATTCTGATTTTTTTTTTTTTTTTTAGGTTTTTACGAAATGAAAACTGCCTGTGAACTAAACCATGGTCTAATGCTACACGCTTTGATCACTAAACGTAATAATGACATACTACCGAGTGAACTAGTATCAGTAATCAGAGAAAGAATGGACGGAGTTAGAAAAGAATCCAGATGCGAAGATAATAAGTTACAATTTGGTAAAGGAAAATCAAAATCCGCAGCGAAAAGAAGAGCACGACACCTAGAAAGATGTCACAAATGCGGAAAATGGTCACATGGAGGTAAATGTTCAAATAATCAAACCTATTCAAACACCGAATTTGTTACTTTATGCAGAGACGGACCGTTCATATGTTTTGAAGAAAAGACACTGAATGCTCGAGGTTACGCCTATGTAGCCATGGAAAACCAATTAAACCGACTATCTTATGAATGGGATAGATCATATAACTAAGAAATCTATTTCACAGGTAAGTCTGTACAGTTTTTATTTTAATTTTTTTTTTTATTTTTAACCTTTTGATAATAAACGCTAATTTATTCGCTAAAAAGTATTAAATTGGTATTGAATAAAATTAGGTTTGGCGACCGAAATTATTGATATCATTCAAAAATTTATTACATCACTGCGAAATTTAACGTTTATTCTGAAGGTATAAATATCTTTAAACAATCAACCCAAAATATTTCAAAAATTCGTCATGAGTTAAATTAGGTCTTGGAACCGAAATTACTTTACCGAAAAGAGGGGCGCATATTTTTGATAATATTTGATTGATTAAAGTGGGATAAAAAGCCAAAAAGATTTTTAATTTTATTTTTACCATGTTTTTAAAATTAATATTTAAATCTTAAATTAATATTGTAAACTTTGTAAAAACAATATTTTTAAAATTGTAAATATTTGAATTTTTAAATTAAGTTTGGTGTGAATTTATAATATGAATTTTTAAATTAAGTTTGGTGTGAATTTTTAAAATATGAATTTTTAATTTTATGCATTTTAAATTGTAAGTTTGGTGTGAATTTTTAATATTAATTTTGAATTTTATATTTAAATTGTGTGAATTTAAAAACAAAAATTTACTTTATCTCATTAAGTTAAAAATATGATTTTTAAAATTCGTCGTAAGTTGAAGACTAGGTCTTTGAACCGAAATTACTTTACCCAAGGGAGGGACGAGAATTTTTATTATCATTATTTTTAATCTTATTGAATTAAAGTATGCCAAAAATATTAAAAAACCCAAAAATCTTAGCTTTTAAAACAATGCTACAAAAAGACAAATTTTAAAATTTTGTCGAAGGACGGACTAGGACATCGATCCGAAACGACCTCGTCCTAAATAACAAGGGAAACAAAATTTTAAATTAATTAATTAATTGTTTTAATTAGTATAAGATAAGATGTTATAAAAAAAAAAAAAAAAAACTCCGCGACTCGCGGAGTTTGAAGCTTTAAACACCGCGAGTCGCGGGAGGATCGGATTACAAAAAAAAAAAAATAAGAGCTGAAACAGCTCAGTCCACACAACCCACAACACAAAACACTGCGAACAAAAACCCGAAAAACCCGAAAAATACACCCCAAAATCACAATTTTTAACCGTTAATTATCAAATCTTTTACTAAAATCATGTTGAGAAGGATGATATCTAGGAATTACTCAAGAAAAACGGTAAATTTCTACACCTAAACACCATTTAATCTGAAATTTGTGTTCTTGAGCAATTTTTTCCCCAATTTGATTTTGATGCTTTTTAGTGTAATTAGGCTTAAATTGTTTATATATTATGCTTGTATAACCTAGATTGATGCTATTTAACATGATTAGAAGCCTTAAACTTCAAATTTTGAGTAATCTAGGGTTTGTGTTCTTGAGCAAATTTGGGGCTTTTTGATATAAACAGGTTATGGCCAATTTTTGTCATGAATTGTTGCTAAATTAAGTAGTGTAACATGTCTAGATAGTTAAATGATCCAAACTTTGAGCCTAAACATGATTTGAAAATTAAAGTGGACTTTTTCAAGTCTAAAATTCATGAACTTGATTTTTGAGAGATAATGCCATTTGAAACTTGTTTAATTGCTAGTAATGATTATTTTGACATGTTATTTGAGTTGAATGCTTATGAACTTGGCGAACATTTTCGTATATGCTTATTTGAAAAAGTGTAGATTTGATAAAAATGTGAAAATGAGCTTAAGTTTGATATAAATTGATCATGTCATTGTAATTATTTTGATTGATGATTTTGCTGACACTAATACATATTTGGATGCACAAAAATTGTGTTTGATGTGTTTTGCAGACTGAAAGGGGTGAATCTTCATCCCAAGCTCGCAATGCTCCTGCTGAGAATGCGGAACAACAGGAGGTGGATAACTACTACAAGCAGGATATACCTCATCCAGTCATGACCTTTTCTGATATGCACTTGGAAGAGTTGCACCCGAACCTGAGATTTGACAGACTTTGGATAGATTATCCAAAATACCAAAGGGGTTTGCATACTCTTCATTCTAAGGTTGTTGAGGTACCGAGGGTCATAGAATGGGGACCCTTAGAAGCTGTAGAATTGGCCGGGCCAATTAGGGAATTACTTGTACAGAGGTATGGTAATTCTACTTTTAATGACTGGGTACGTTTATTCACCATGCGTAGACCTGTATATAAAGTATGGTGTGAAGAATTGTTGTGTAGTATAGAATTAAATGATAGGGTATCTAGTTTAACCGACCGATCATTTATTAGATTTTTGTTAGGAGGTTCGATGCGCCACATGTCTTTACTAGACATGGCTCAGGCTTTACGTATATATACGCCTGAGGAGTTAGCATCTGCCGATTGTAGAGGGTTGATACTAAACGGTAGAAAGATAGATGAAAATTTTGATACACACGGTGTGTGGAGTCAAATGACAAGCCATAACCGTTTCAAAGGGAGAAATTACTCTTATTTGGATATAGATAGAGCTGAATTAAGAGTGATTCATAGGTTTTTAGCTAATTCGATTACACAAAGAGGTAAGAACAAGGAAAAGGTAAATGAACAGGATTTGTTTTACCATATGTGTATTCGAGACCCACAAAGTGCAGTAAGTATACCGTATTGTGTGGGTTATTATTTATCAGCTATGGTTAGGGGGATGCGACCGCATAGCATAATAGGAGGTGGTATTTTTATTACTTTGATTGGTGAATATCTCGGTGTGGATATAAGTCGGGGGGGATTATTAGTAGAAGAACCAGAACCCCGCGATACTATAGGTTTAAATGTATACCATGGTACGAAAGTTTTGAAGAGGCGAAATAACGCCGCAGTACAATACCATGGTAGACATCCACAGGTTGAGAGAAACCAACAGCAAGGTAACGTAGGAGGGGGAAATGAAATGCAAGAAATGCAAAGGTTTATAGCTTCACAGGAGTACGAAAATGCTAGACAGAGAGCATTTGAAGATTGGCAAGTTCATCAGAACCAAATCATAGCTCATTGCCAACATATAGGTAGAAACTATATTCCTACACTGAAACCCATCTTCCCTCCCTGGTCTATAGAGATGCAACCACCGTATCCTACGTATAACCCTGCCGAAGCATTCTATAGCACCTATGGTTATGCCTGGAACCCCTATTGGTACCAGTATCATCCCTAGTCTACTTAGTTTTATTTATTTTGTAATTTGTAATATTGATACATTTAATACTTATGTTAATATTGTAATAGTTTTTATAATTGTCTAACTTTTATTCTTAGATTTTAATAATTTTTGAATGTGGGGTAATATACCAAACTTCAAAAATATGTATATATGTTTGCAGTTTATCTTATGTACACAATAGGGTAAAACAACGCATTTTCAAAGACTGGCATTAAGTTCAGCAAAAGCAACTAATTTTGACGACAAGATGCAAAATATATGTGAAATAACAACAAGACGGAATGAACAAATGATGTGCACCATTTATCATTCAGCAAACAAACGCCAATATATTTGGAAACTTTGGTAAAAATTTAATCATTTTCACACAAATCACCCTCAATAATTTAAATTGTTACTGATTTCTTGCAAATGAGGGCATTGCAAGATCTTAAGTGTGGGAAGGGGTTAAATTCTTTCGGATTTTAAAATTTTTACTTTAAACACTGGGTTACCATTAAAAATACTAGTAAAGCAGTAGTTGTATTAGAATCTAGTGCTCTCTGATAATAAAGAACAGCCATAGTCTTATATACTGACTACCCAATTCTAGTAAAATTTTACAAAATTTTCAATTAAATGAACTCAAAATCATGTTTATACATATTTATGAACGATAAAACTAGGTTATAACATCGAAATTATTGTTACCTCGAAAAGGACATAAATTGAGAAACAAACCAAAATGTTAAAATTCATTTAAAATGGAATAGAGGACGATAAAAAAGGAAAATAAAAGCCAAGTGTGGGAAAAATTACCAAGTTATCTTAAACATATGCCACATATTTTTGTACAAATAACTGAAAATACTTTTGCTTTGGACTAAACTAAAAAGTTTTACCTGATTTACTGTAAGAAATATGGATCTACACGATGAATCAATTCCATCATCAAAAGGAAGTAAAGTCTTCCGAAAAAAGAAACGCGCTTCTTGATTTAGGTCAAGAAGTTGTCGTCCAGACCAGCTGTAGGTTGACGAAAAATCTAGAAAAGTCATCACTAAAATCAGCAGGAAATCCACGGACCTCAGCATTAAACAGGGTCGCCAAGTGGTCAAATTTATCCTAACCATGAGAAGGATTTATCTCGTAAAATGGGGGGGCACCATGCAAATTAGCTGGATAAGACTAATAAATCAGATCCCCAGAAAGAATAATCTCCTTAAAAGATCAAAAATCAGCTTTTAAGCCTGATATTACTCAATCCTAGAGATTGACCTTAAAGATTGAGAATTCAAACTCATGGAATTCAATGATATCTAAACTCGAGCTTGAACGAGAAAATATTTTGATCAAAATTACAAACCGATTTGTTTTCTGAAAACCCTATTTTCAATGCGTTCATTACCATTGAACGTAAAATCCTAGGAATTCACCTGGAATTCATTAGGTCACCTGAACCAAATCGGGTGTCAACCGTAAGAACGGTGGTTGCATAGCATGGTCAAAGACAAGACCTTGTGCCAGACCGAAAAATCATAAGGGTGAGCTTTACTATTGCTCCTACCAAGGATAGTAATTGCGTCCGACACGTTATAGACCATAATTAAAAGCATGTCAGGGGACATTGCCTTAACAGTTGCTTGTTCAACGCTTTCCTTTACAACCGGACGGTAGTTTACCGGAAGGTAATATACGGGACAAGTAAACTGGACGTGTTGCTTTCCAAATACAAGGTTAGCAAGTGGGTGACACAAAACCGCAAGTTTTGAGCTAAAATTTTCAAATCTGAAACCCACCAAACCCACAAAAATATTTTGCAAACACCGGTAAAGGGTTATTCCGGAAAACTTATCTAGGGTAAAAACTAGATTTAATTTTCAAAAGATCAAATGTTTTCATAAAGATCCAATTTTCTTAATGGATCTAAATTTTTATAGTCATGTGGGACTGTAAACCATATCGTTACTACCATTGTTTATACCACCGTATAGAAATCACTGATGTACAAAGTGTGAAGAATAAAGAAGTGATTCTAGTATTTCAAGACGATATTGCTTGAGGACAAGCAACGCTCAAGTGTGGGAATATTTGATAATGCTAAAAACGAACATATATTTCATAGCATTATTCCTCAAGAAAGACAAGCTTTTAGTTGCAATTGTTCTATTTACAAGTGATATTCGTTTAAATAATAAAAGGTGAAGACAAAAGACAGATTCGACGAATTGAAGATGCAAACGACCAAAAAGCTCAAAAGTACAAAATACAATCAAAGAGGTTCCAATTATTGATAAGAAATGTCTCGAAATTACAAGAGTACAAGATTCAAAACGCAAAGTACAAGATATTAAATTATACGCAAGGACGTTCGAAAATCCGGAACCGGGACCAGAGTCAACTCTCAACGCTCGACGCAATGGACTAAAATTTACAAGTCAACTATGCACATAAATATAATATAATATTTAAATAATTCTTATAATTATTTATATATTATAATAAATAATAAAAACCGTCGGCAAGAAAAACTCCAAACTGGACTGAGCTGTAATTTCAATCTCCGCGACTCGCGGAGTTTGAAGGCCAAAAATGCTGCGAGTCGCGGAGCCCCAAAATGAGAAACTGCCTATAAAAGCAACCGAATTCTGAGCATTTTTCATCATCTTTTTCTTCTTCTCTCATAATACTACGTAAATATTTATATTTATATTTATATTTTAATTTTAATTTTAATTATAATTCTAATAATAAGGGTATGTTAGCGAATGTTGTAAGGGTGTAAGTCGAAATTCTGTTCGTGTAAAGCTACGCTATTTTTAATCATTGTAAGTTATGTTCAACCTTTTTAATTTAATGTCTCGTAGCTAAGTTATAATCATGATGTTGGGCTAATTACTAAAATTGGGTAATTGGGCTTTGTACCATAATTGGGGTTTGGATAAAAGAACTACACTTGTGGAAATTAGACTATGGGCTATTAATGGGTTTTATATTAACTAAACAATACCTTGTTAATTTAATATACAAACATATAATTCGACGTATTTATATATAACCACATACGCTTAATCGGACACGATGGGCGGGATATTTATAAGTACGAATTATTGTTCATTTGACCGGACACGGGGATGGATTAATAGTCAATGGACTCATTAAAACAGGGGTGGATTACATTCAAGGGTAATTGGTGTAATTGTTAACAAAGTAGTAAAATCTTGGTTTACACGCAGTCGATAACCTGGTGTATTCATTAAACAAAGTATTAAAACCTTGTTACAATTCGAATCCCCAATTAGTTGGAATATTTGACTTCGGGAATAAGAATAGTTTGACGAAGGCTTTCGCTCTTTATATTTATGACTGATGGACTATTATGGACAAATCCGTATGGACATATTAAATAATCCAGGACAAAGGACAATTAACCCATGGGCATAAAACTAAAATCAACACGTCAAACATCATGATTACAGAAGTTTAAATAAGCATAATTCTTTTATTTCATATTTAATTTCTTTTATTTTATATTTAATTGCACTTCTAATTATCGCATTTTTATTTATTGTTATTGTATTTAATTGCACTTTTAATTTTCGTACTTTTTAATTATCGCAAGTTTATTTTATCGCACTTTTATTATTCGCAATTTCATTATCGTTATTTACTTTATGCTTTAATTTAAGTCTTGTATTTATTTATTATTTTACATTTGGTTTTAACTGCGACTAAAATTTTAAAATCGACAAACCGGTCATTAAACGGTAAAAACCCCCCTTTATAATAATAATATTACTTATATATATATTTGTATTTTTATAAAAGTAAACTAATATAGCGTTAAGCTTTGTTTAAAAAGATTCCCTGTGGAACGAACCGGACTTACTAAAAACTACACTACTGTACGATTAGGTACACTGCCTATAAGTGTTGTAGCAAGGTTTAAGTATATCCATTCTATAAATAAATAAATATCTTGTGTAAAAATGTATCGTATTTAATAGTATTTCCTGTAAAAATATAAGCTATTTTATATACACCTCGCACGACATCAATCTGTCATAGAGGGAAGTCACGCCGCGACCATAAATGGCGCGTCGCGGGTTAAAACGTGAAACAGAGGTCGAGAGGTCCAAGAGTTCCAGGCATCTGGACTTCGTTAAGCCGCGTCGCGGCTGGGCCACCCGCACCGCGGGTCAAGCCTGTCAGGTAGGGTTGTCCAATTTTTTTAAAAAAATTTTGTTTTGCGTTGGTTAACGGGATGGGTTGTTATAAAGAGAGAATAGATTTGAGAGAAATGTTATATATTCAACAAGCTTCAATTCAAAGCTTAGAAAAAACCGTGAGTTCCAAGCTCCCTTTATTTAAAGATTTTGTATCCACTACCATTTCACCACCCACTTCACCCCATAGTCTCTACTTCTCGGTCAAGAAATTGGGTCTTTTATGATGACGATGATGATGTAAGATTTTATGCCAAGACCGAAGTAGTGGATATTGTACAAGTACCTGAATCTTCGATAACCAATGATGAAGAGAAGAATGAAGATGATGATAAGGATAATGATGAAGGTGAAGATGATGGTGAGGAGTATGATGAAGAAGTTAGTGAGAGTGATGAGGAAGATGATGAAGTGAGTGATACTTTGCCAACACCCAACGTTTTTACAACCCATGATAATCCACTTGGTGATGGCAAGTATAATAGTGATGATGATAGTGAAGATGATTGTGATGAAGGAGATGAGGTTGAGAATATCATACCCGAAATATTCAAAATGTATAACAATCCTCTCGGGTATGGTATTAACGATTTAAGGAGGTTTTGCAACCCGAGGTTGATGGTTCGTGTTTGTGTGAGCCGATTAAGAAAGCAAACCTCGTGTTCAAAACCATGTTTAGAAGAGAGTCAATTGTTGACTCTTGGGTTGGTTCAATCTTCTTCATGCTAATGAAGAAGATTCTCTTAGATTTCATACATACCACCCGAGGGGTTAATGATTGGCTCACTCTCTTGATTCGTGGAACTTTTTCCACCGATTTCACATGCCGTCCGATAAAGTGTGGGGGAGGACCACCCTGATAAGGAATGTTAAGAATACAGGACCGAGTCATGACAAAGACTCGTTAATCAAAATCAAAGCAAAAGGGAAGTTTGGTGATGCGGTTTTGATAAGATAACTTCATGCAATTTGATAATCATTTGTGAAAATGGCCTTTATTCTAGGGTATCTTTATTTCTCTTTCACTTTTCATTTTATCCTCTCGAATTTATAAGCTATTTCGATTCATGTAATGAGGGCATTACATGATCTCAAGTGTGGGAGGAGAGATAAATTCTTGTGGACTTATTTTTTATAAGATTATCACAAAATTTTAAAATTTTCCAAAGTGACTTGTTGAATTAAGTGAAAAATTTTGGTCAAATAAAGCCATAACTTACTTTTAGGGTGAATCAACTCCACCCTTTTTGTGGAAGTAAAGTCTTCCTTTGTTTTTGCAAAAGTTCAAGTGGGAGTAAAGCCTCCCACTTACAAATGATCCATATGCTTAAAGTTAAAATTTTTAAGGAAATCAAGGTTGTTGCATGGAAGTAAAGTCTTCCATGTGTGTTTCAATACTCAAGTGTTTAAAGCATCAAGCTTTAACACTTCTGGATGATTCAAGTCTATCCATTAAAGGGAGTCAAGTCTCCCGAATGTCGCATTACTTGGTGTAGGAGACTTCCTAATCTACACCATTTCATACTTGCATCATTTTAAGATGTAAAGTACCATGAGAAGAGGAGCCACTGAGCTTCACCGTGTGCTATCTTCTTGATGAAGAGCAATGGCTTCGTGCTAGTGTTGCTAGACAACACACGCCATAACCAAAAGCTATGGCACCCTTGTTCGATCAATTATGGAAAGGTAGTTTCTACTTCTTACCTTTTCTCAAAATAAGCATAAAAGCTTGTTATGTTGGAAGTAATCGAGTGAATAAAAGCCTTGAGCTTTGACACTCCTGGAAGAGTCAAGTCCTCCCATTTGTTGTTTTGGAAGTCAAGTCTTTCAAACTTGGAAGTAAAGTCTTCTAAGTTTTGTTTTGTTCCAAGCTTGGGAGTAAAGTCTCCCAAGTTAAGTTTTATCCCAAAAAGACCTAAGCTTGGAAGTAAAGTCTTCCAAGTATCGTGCAATAGACCCAACACCAATCTTAAACCCAAGGTAGTTGCTTCCTCATCGCCTTTAATACAAGAAGGTAGTTCATTTCGGTGATATACCGGGGAAGTAGCTACTCGTGCGGTCATCCCATAGCCGGGATGGCTTATATGCACATCACCTTATGAGCCTAAGGTAGTTGCTTTCTCATCACCTTCAACACAAGAAGGTAGTTCATTTCGGTGATATACCGGGGAAGTATCTACCCGCGCGGTTATCCCAAAACCGGGATGGCTTTGGAATGCACATAGCTTTAAACTAAAATTGTCGGAAAACTTGTCTCGTTTTGCAACTTGACTCATTTTCCCTTTCTTAAACGTAAATGGTTTTCTTTAAAAGCCTTGTCTTTCCTAAGGATTAAACGTTTTTCTTGGGTAACTCGTGCAAATTGGTGCTCCATTTAACCAAAGAGAAGCTTGTGGGTAATTTCTTTATTTGATGATGATGAATAGAGGTTGATGGTAGAAATGAAGATTATCGAGGTTTGGAAATGCTCCTAGGAAGGTTTGCAATATAGAACTTGACCTTATGCTTGATTTGATCTAATTTTAATGCTTTTATGGATATTGTTGATCTTAAGATTTTTTTTTAGGATGCATGTTTGTGTTTTTGATGAGTATTTGATTGTGGAGATGTGAAAAGGGTAGCTTAGGCTTGAATTTGATTGATGATTTTGAGTGTAGTTTGTTGAAGATGTGAAGAAGATTGTGTTTAGGAATGTTCGAATTTGAAGATTGTTGAAATGACTTAAAGACAATTCCTTGAAGGTTAAAGTTGGTCAAAGTCTTGGAAGTCAAAGTTCAAAGATGTGGAATTTGATGATTGATGAAATTGAGTGAAGAAGCATTAAGGTTAGAGTGGTTTAAAGATTGTGAGGTTTTGAAGATTGACAAATGTTATTGAGGGAATTCATTGAAGTTTGTCAAGTCTTTTGGGATTGTGCTTGAATATTGAATGATGAAAATGACCATGCTTGAAATTGCAAATCTATATTAGTCAAAGTAGGTCAACATTTGTGAAGTGGTAGTTTAGTTTAGGCTTGCTTGAGGACAAGCAAGTTTTAAGTGTGGGGGATTTGATATCGCTCGAATTACACATATTAATCCTCGGGATATCTTTCTCCATTTGTTCGTTTTGAAGGATTTATCAATCATAAGTGATGGATTGTTGGTTAGAGGATGGTTCAAGGCAAAAATAGTCCAAAAGTCCAAATTTATGCAAAAGATTCATGATTTGAGCCTAAGAAATGAACCAAGTGAAGTTTTAGAGTGCAAATGAAGTTCCAGGGTCAAAAGCGGTGCTCCTAAGATCAAAAGCGGCGCTCCTATGTGCTAAAATGAGAATTAAAAATTCAGTGACTAAAAGCAGTGCTCTCAGCCTCAAAAGCGGCGCTCTTGGATCAAAAGCGGCGCTCCTGCCTATTGCGGCGCACCCTATTGCGGCGCTTTTGACCCTATAGCGGCGCTCCTAATGCTGATTCAGCCCAAAAATTCAGCCGACCTATAAATAGAAAATGAGGGGTTTTTGAGTGGGAGAGCTGCAATTAGGGTCCGAAATGGAACCCTAAAAGGGTCCATTTCATGATTACATGAAGATCAAGGCTCAATTGAAGATACAAGTTGAAGACCCATGAAAGTATAAGCTAGATCTCCATCATCCATTCCATTTCTTGTAATTTCCTTTCTATTTTGGTACTAGTTCTTCACCATTTTGATTGGTAATGATGAATGCTTGTTATTTCTTTGATTTTGTTCTTGTTTATCTTATGATGTTAGCTTAAATTTGTTTGTGTTCACTTGATTATGAAACTCAATGCTTGGATTTTGTCCTAATCTATGAAATTGATGTTTGAATGAGTTGATGATTATTGTGCTTGATTGATGATCCATTGCTATGCATTTGTTTTAGACTTTACTTTGATTACATAGATTGTGTAGCTTTTCTAAGTGATTTTATTAGTGAAACAATTTATGCTTCAACACCTTGTGTGATCTAGATAACCAAATTGGGGATTTTAAGTGATTGTGTTCTTGGTTGGGTTGGTTTTCAATTGGTCTTTAGTCAACATAGTGGTGTTTGATTATCTTAAGTGATTTCGATAATTAAAGGATTTTAAGTGATTTTAATCTAAAATCGAGTCTAAATGATCTCACTCAAAATATAGTTTGATCTTTTGAAATGAGTCTACATGAGTTAACGAATTTCATTTGGTTGAGGTTTTATAGAAGTTGACGAATGAAAATGAAACTATATGTTTAAACATTGTTGTATAATGAATGAGTTGGGTAAACTATGGCAAAAGGTGGAACACTCAAGTGGACACGTTTTTATCTTATTTATTAATCTCTCTTTGGTTAATATTAGCTTAATCAACACTTTATCAAAACCCCAATCAACTTAGGATAATTACTAGTGTTTTGAGATTCATGTAAATTGCTCCCTGTGGAACAATCCTTGACTGAATACTTGCTAGTTGCTATAATGATTGGGTTATTGTTGCCCGGGCATTTGTGTTAATTGGTTAAGTGTTTGATCATTGTTTTTATATAATTAAAAGTTGAGAACACGAACGATCACCATCAACTTTTTTTGGCGTTTGTGTTTACCTGCAGATGAACACAGTCGGCCGAGTGTCTCCTGACACTCGACCGACTGTCTTGACCATCGACTGAGTGTGTAGACCCACTGCCAAGTGTGTTGGCAAGTGACCATTGACCGAGTGATTAGACACTCTGCCGAGTGAGTGTGGACAGTCGGCCGACTCTCTGTGGCAGTCGACCGAGGGTCTTTGACAGTGGAAAATTTTACTAAGTATTGATATTTAGCCATTATGCTGCCCATTTCTATACTTATGATTATGATGTTATAACTAATTTGTGTATATGTCTTTCTCAGGAGAAAAGGAGAAAGAGAAGGTTCAATGATTAGAAATCTGAACACCTTCTCGTTTGCTGGTAATCGGTGAGTGTGACTAACTAGAGATTGATAGCATAGAGTAGCTTGTTATTCTAAGATTGTCATGCTTATTAGAATTAACATGCTATTACTGTTAGTTATGACTGTGATGACTCTATGTTAGTCGATGCTTGTTGATGGAGCCTAGTGCGTCCCTATCTTGTGGTAGCCTAATTTGATGGGAGAGATCAACCTGCGGGTTGGGTTCCTCATGTGGTAGCCTAATCAGCATCCACGTGGTATATGTTTGAATGACGCGTTCGTCGCGTGTGAATGATATATGCAGCACGGTATGTAGGAGGAACTTCCGGTAAACCCCAGTCCGATCAACTGGTGGTTAATGGTTCGGCCGGACCACCGGAGTCTCTGTTGACTGAACTACTGGGTATGTTTATGTGTTGGACTATGTGACATGATTAGTATGACTGTTTCTGTATGCTATTACATGTTGAAATGCCCCGTTCATATCGGTTATAAATGTTACATAATAATTGATTTCATCGCGAGGTATTTGACCTCTATATGATACATTTTACAAACATTGCATTCATTTTTTTTAAAAGACAAACTTTCATTACATCGAAGTTGACAGGCATGCATACCATTTCATAATATCCAAACTATAAATAACCAAATTTGTCATTTACTTTAATAATCTTTATTGAACTCAACGACTCGAATGCAACGTCTTTTGAAATATGTCATGAATAACTCCAATAATATCTCTAAAATGAGCAAATGCACAGCGGAAGATTTCTTTCAAACCTGAGAATAAATATGCTTTCAAGTGTCAACCAAAAGGTTGGTGAGTTCATTAGTTTATCATAAACATTCATTTCCATTAATTTAATAAACCACAAGATTTTTATTTCATTTCTCATAAACATCATGCATCTGCATAAAAATTATTCATATGGATTGAACACCTGGTAACCGACCTTAATAGGATGCATATAGAATATCTCCATCATTTCGGGACTCTCATCGGACATGATAGAAGTATTAAAGCATTCGTAATTCGGATGAGGCTTGTTGGGCCAAATAGATCTATCTTTAGGATTCGCGTCAATTGGTGGCAATTATCATAAACACCAATTCTTAGGCTGCAAGCTAAAAAGGGGCATATTCGATTCGATAATCCAACCATAGAATGTAGTTTCGATTACTTGTGTCTATTTCATAAAACATTCATAAAAGCACATGTATTCTCAGTCCCAAAAATATATATTGCAAAAGCATTTAAAAAGCTAGCAAATGAAACTCACGATATGATATTTTGTAGTAAAAATATTCATACGACGGAACTGAACAATGCAAGGTTGACCTCGGATTCACGAACCTATATATATATATATATATATATATATATATATATATATATATATATATATATATATATATATATTAACACATATATTCGTAATCGAACAAATTAATATATATATAAATTTATTAGTTATATCATTTTTATATTATTAACCTATATGTTTCATATATTTATTTTATATATTTAAAATAAATAAAAATATTAATTTTGTTATGTTATATGTAATTATTACATTTTTGTATACATATATATATATATATATATATATATATATATATATATATATATATACATATATATATATATCGTTTGCTTGTTAAAATTATATTAATACAAAAATAATATTAGAAATGATAAAAATTATAATAATAATACTTTTAATAATAATAATAATAATAATAATAATAATAATAATAATAATAATAATAATAATAATAATAATAATAATAATAATAATAATAATAATAATAATAATAAAAGAAGACTACCTTTAATAGTTTTCCCCAAAAAGATGCCTCATACCGGGCTCGAACCCATGACCTCTCGGTTAAACACAAACACTCTAAACCACTCCTCCATCTGTTTCTTTCTGTTTCAATTCGCAGTTAAATCTAGTTAACCATTACCTAAAAAAAAAAAGAAGTGCATTCTTGTTTCACCTCATGATTAATTCGGCCCAACATGCCCAAATCGTTTAAACTTAAGAAGCTTATTGTTAGACCCAATAAACGAAACCCATTTAATCAAACCCAATAAACATAGCCCAATTTGTTAAGTGATCCATTTATCTCAATCATTGATCCGGTAAAAAAATATATATATATAAATCGTCAATTGGATTGGTAGCAGCTGTCAAACATCATCTCATCATCAAGTCATCTTCATCAATGAATCATCATACTTTAACAGAATATAACGGTTCAATAGCAACAACAACATGAACGGGTTGTAGGTTGGTGGTTTTCCGGCGGTTTAAGGTGGTTAGATTGAAAAAGAAACAGAAGAAAGTCGCTGTAGCAGTAGGTTGTTTAATGGGGTATTGGCGGTTTAACTATGGTTTTGAAACAGAAAAACGGTTGTAGCAGGTATGCTATTTTAGGCTGGAAAATCGAGCAATATAGATAGGCAGGAGTAGTAATCATGTAGTGGTAGATGGGTTTTGAGTTATGGTTCGAACGAGATAACTTGTATTCATGGTTTGACGATGGTGACCGAAGACGGTTTCAAGGTGGTGGTGGTTTATGGTTCATGAAGGTGGTGATGGGTTTTAAAGTGGTGGTGTCGTGGAGATGAGCAGAAAAGTTCACGAGGGTACGAAGGTGTGGTGATCTCCGATGGTTGTGGTCCTTAATTATAGCATCAATACCGTGTTTTTTTAGTCGTTGTTTTTAGTCGTTGGCAACACAACTCAACATCTTTGTTGGTTGTTGGTTTACTCACGGTTAACAGCAACAAGAAGGGCGTGAAGCAGTTTCAAATAAACAGAAACAGTAACAACGATTTTCTAACAGTTGCAGGTGGTTAAACGAGATGGTGAAGGTGGTGGTTTGGGTTGGGTGTTTGTTTGATCGATAAAGATAATGAGAGAGGTAGAAACCGAAAACAAGAGTAAAAAGATGAGTAAGTTTGGTGATAGTTTTATGATACATGCGTTGAACCGAACCATAACCGAATACATATGGTGGCCTGATGGTGTTGCTTCGACAAAAGACCAAAAGCTGGATAGCAGGAAGATGGCTTTTGTTTGGCGTGGTTCACGACCTAAACAGGATCATCATGGGGTAGTGTTCGATAGTAGCAAAGATAAAGAACCGAAAGACCTTTATATTTTTCGATGGTTATGATGGTGGGTACCTATGACTCATGTTTGTTAACAGCGAAAATAATAGCAGCAGTTTCATATGAATGAGTGAAGATTGAGTGGTGTTTTAATGCTGGTGGTTATGGAGTTGTCGTTTTGGTTTGTAAATAAGAAGAGATAGATGGGAGAGAGGTTGGTTGTTTGATTGTGGAAGCATACAGCAAGTTGATCTTTCTTTGTAATATATAAAGCAAGAAAGAAAGCAACAAAATGATATGATAATAAGTATAGTTAAAACCGTGTGAAAGATAAGGGGACGCACAGTACAAACAAATTTCAATTAAGTACAGTAATTCACTTAATCATTTGAGTTGATTTCAAGTCACAGAATCAAAAACAATAATTTAAATCAATAATAATAATATAATAATATTTGGAAATTAAAACGTGCAATTAGTTAGCCGTCGTCTACTATTCCTTTCATGGACTGAAATTCGTACTCCGTTGTTGAATCAGTGGCAGATAAAAAGGCTTTAGAAAAATTCCATATTTTTAAATTAACTACATTTATTTATTTTGGTCATTATAGTATAAAATTCGATCATAAATTATTAAACAAAAATTAACTCACTGTCCACGCCCGATCCTGGTTAAATATAAAAAGTGTTGAAATTTAATAATTAGCTTCTAAATATATTTTTAATAGGCCTATGATTCATATAACTCATTTTCGGATCACCGTTTATATTAAAATCACATAAGTTTGTTTTACCTTAATTAATAACTATAAAGATGACAAACGAGTGCTACGAGCGTTTATTAAATAAATTCTAAATCATATATATATATATATATATATAATTTCATTTACACATATGAATTAAATCATATAAGTTTCTATTTCAAATTAATATATATATTTAAATATATATGTATTTATTTACAGATAGTGGTTCGTGAATCGTCGGGAATAGTCAAAGGTTAAATGAATATATGAAACAGTTCAAAATTTTCGAGACTCAACATTACAACTTTGCTTATCTTGTCGAAATTATATAAAGATTAAGTTTAAATTTGGTCGGAAATTTCCGGGTCGTCACAGTACCTACCCGTTAAAGAAATTTCGTCCCGAAATTTGATTGGGATGGTCATGGCTGATAATAAGTATGTTTTTAAGATGCATATGAGCTAGAATTTAGAGTTTTATCATCATTGAATAATATAGATAAAACAACTCGATTATGTGAAGAGTACGAATGAAACTATTGCAAAAGAGTGAAATGAATAAATGCAGGTTCGTCTTAACTGGTGACGTAGTCATGGTTGATTTCTGGAATTCAAGGGATTTAGAGAAAATTTTTGTAATAAGATGTGATTCTTCAGTAATTAAGGAAATAGGATCTTCTTTGGTTAAATACGATAATCTGTTTTGATTGCTCTGTCAGATATTTCACTATAAATCCACCCTTCTCATTTCCTTTATATTTTGGAGTTCCATACTTTTGTTTTCTTTTCCCGACTTTAAGTCAAGCGAATAATGGTCCAGAATTCATAGGTATGAAATTTGAAATGAACATAGCTAACATTCTAAGAGAGAAATTGTAATAGCACGATCTTGATTGGTTAAATTACCAGAATTCAAGAGAAAAGATAGAACTATCAAGAAAATATGTTCTTGATGTGTTCAGAGATTAGGTAGAATGTAAGAGTCGTGTAACATGGCACATGATGACGTTAATATCTGTGAATCATCACGTTCCATTAGAAACTCAGCATGACTTACTGTAATATAATCACGTTGATCAAGTGTCATTATATTATGCTAACTCATGCTTCAGTCCCCAACATTACTTCAAAAACATTCATAATTTAAACTCGAAGGTTTACAGAATATAGAAACTAAACAGTTTCCTTTATGATGTAATACAGATAACGCGAAGAGGTAAATGATTTCAGATAAGAATAATTATGAAAATATCTTCAGAAATATCGAGGATATTTACAATGAAAGATACGATGATATCTTAGAGTTTCTAATATCAAGGATGATGAGGAAGATTTGTCCGTAAAGGTTTAAAGTCAGGAGTAAGGTATTCGTTAATGACTTCAGCAGATACTGAATCATTTGGATTCTTTGAAGGCAGGTTTAGTCTTTGTGATTTGTCCACACTGAAATGTCCCGTTCTTATTGATTAAAAACGTTCCATATTAATTGATTTCGTTGCGAGGTTTTGACCTCTATATGAGACGTTTTTCAAAGACTGCATTCATTTTAAAACAAACCATAACCTTTATTTCATCAATAAAGGTTTAAAAAGCTTTACGTAGATTATCAAATAATGATAATCTAAAATATCCTGTTTACACACGACCATTACATAATGGTTTACAATACAAATATGTTACAACAAAATAAGTTTCTTGAATGCAGTTTTTACACAATATCATACAAGCATGGACTCCAAATCTCGTCCTTATTTAAGTATGCGACAGCGGAAGCTCTTAATAATCACCTGAGAATAAACATGCTTAAAACGTCAACAAAAATGTTGGTGAGTTATGGGTTTAACCTATATATATCAAATCATAATAATAGACCACAAGATTTCATATTTCAATACACATCCCATACATAGAGATAAAAATCATTCATATGGTGAACACCTGGTAACCGACATTAACAAGATGCATATATAAGAATATCCCCATCATTCCGGGACACCCTTCGGATATGATATAAATTTCGAAGTACTAAAGCATCCGGTACTTTGGATGGGGCTTGTTAGGCCCAATAGATCTATCTTTAGGATTCGCGTCAATTAGGGTGTCTGTTCCCTAATTCTTAGATTACCAGACTTAATAAAAAGGGGCATATTCGATTTCGATAATTCAACCATAGAATGTAGTTTCACGTACTTGTGTCTATTTTGTAAATCATTTATAAAACCTGCATGTATTCTCATCCCAAAAATATTAGATTTTAAAAGTGGGACTATAACTCACTTTCACAGATTTTTACTTCGTCGGGAAGTAAAACTTGGCCACTGGTTGATTCACGAACCTATAACAATATATACATATATATGATGTTAAAGCTAAGGGGTATAAAATACTATTAAATTTTAGTAGAAAACACTATTAAATACGATACAATTTTACACAAGATATTTATTTATTTATAGAATGGATATACTTAAACCTTGCTACAACACTTATAGGCAGTGTACCTAATCGTACAGTAGTGTAGTTTTTAGTAAGTCCGGTTCGTTCCACAGGGAAATCTTTAAACAAAGCTCAACGCTATATTAGTTTACTTTTATAAAAATACAAATATATATATAAGTAATATTATTATTATAAAGGGGTTTTTTACCCTTTAATGACCGGTTTGTCGATTTTAAAACTTTAGTCGCAGTTAAAACCTAATGTAAAATATAAAATAAATACAAGACTTAAATTAAAGCGTAAAGTAAATAACGATAATGAAATTGCGAATAATAAAAATGCGATAAAATAAACTTGCGATAATTAAAAAGTACGATAATTAAAAGTGCGATTAAATAACAATAAATAAAAGTGCGATAATTAGAAGTGCAATTAAATATAAAATAAAGGAAATTAAATATGAAATAAAAGAATTATGCTTATTTAAACTTCCGTAATCATGATGTTCGACGTGTTGATTTTAGTTTTATGCCCATGGGTTAATTGTCCTTTGTCCTGGATTATTTAATATGTCCGTCTGGTTTTTGTCCATAACAGTCCATCAGTCATAAATATAAAGTGCGAGTGTCCTCATCAAATTATTATTATACCCGAAGTTAAATATTCCAACTAATTGGGGATTCGAATTGTAACAAGGTTTTAATACTTTGTTTAATGAATACACCAGGTTATCGACTGCGTGTAAACCAAGGTTTTACTACTTTGTTAACAATTACACCAATTACCCTTGAATGTAATTTCACCCCTGTTTTAATTATTCTAGTGGCTATTAATCCATTCCCGTGTCCGGTTAAATGAACGATTATTCGTACATATAAATACCCCGCCCATCGTGTCCGATCGAGTGTATATGGTAATTTATAGGGACGCCCAATTGTAAATCTTTATATTAACATTAACAAACTTTCATTTAGTTAAACAAATATAAAGCCCATTAATAGCCCATAATCTAATTTCCACAAGTGTCGTTCTTTTGTCCAAACCCCAATTATGGTACAAAGCCCAATTACCCAATTTTAGTAATTAGCCCAACATCATGATTACTTCGTTTTAAATAAGCATAATAATAACTTAGCTACGAGACATTAATATAAAAAGGTTGAACATAACTTACAATGATTAAAAATAGCGTAGCGTTACACGGACAGAATTTCGACTTACACCCTTACAACATTCGCTAACATACCCTTATTATTAGAATTATAATTAAAATTAAAATTAAAATTAAAATATAAATTATATATATATATATATCGTATATATTGAGAGATGAGAGAAATAAGATATAGAATTTTGATCAGAATTCGGTTTGCTTTATAGCCAGAGTTGAAATTTGGGGCTCCGCGACTCGCGGCAAAATGCCCTTCAAACTCCGCGAGTCGCGGAGATAGAAATTACAGCTCAGTCCTTGGAGTTTTCTCTGCCGACGGTTTTTAATATATATATATAATATATATATATAATTAATATAATTAATTATATATTATATTATATTTATATACATAGTTAACTTGTAATTTTTAGTCCGTTGCGTCGAGCGTTAAGAGTTGACTCTAGTCCCGGTTCCGGATTTTCGAACGTCCTTGCGTACAATTTTATATTTTGTAGTTTGCGTTTTGAATCTTGTACTCTTGTGATTTCGAGACGTTTCTTATCAATAATTGGAACCTTTTTGATTGTCTTTTGTACTTTTGAGCTTTTTGGTCGTTTGCGTCTTCAATTCGTCGAATCTGTCTTTTGTCTTCACCTTTTATTATTTAAACGAATATCACTTGTAAATAGAACAATTGCAACTAAAAGCTTGTCTTTCTTGAGGAATAATGCTATGAAATATATGTTCGTTTTTAGCATTATCAAATATTCCCACACTTGAGCGTTGCTTGTCCTCAAGCAATATTGTCTTGAAATACTAGAATCACTTCTTTATTCTTCACACTTTGTACATCAGTGATTTCTATACGGCGGTATAAACAATGGTAGTAACGATATGGTTTACAGTCCTACATGACTATAAAAATTTAGATCCATTAAGGAAATTGGATCTTTATGAAAACATTTGATCTTTTGAAAATTAAATCTAGTTTTTACCCTAGATAAGTTTTCCGGAATAACCCTTTACCGGTGTTTGCAAAATATTTTTGTGGGTTTGGTGGGTTTTAGATTCGAAAATTTTAGCTCAAAACTTGCTGTTTTGTGTCACCCACTTGCTAACCTTGTATTTGGAAAGCAACACGTCCAGTTTACTTGTTCCGTATATTACCTTTCGGTAAACTACCGTCCGGTTGTAAAGGAAAGCGTTGAACAAGCAACTGTTAAGGCAATGTCCCCTGACATGCTTTTAATTATGGTCTGTAACGTGTCGGACGCAATTACTATCCTTGGTAGGAGCAATAGTAAAGCTCACCCTTATAATTTTTCGGTCTGGCACAAGGTCCTGTCTTTGACCACTATGCAACCACCGTTCTTACGGTTGACACCCGATTTAGTTCAGGTGACCTAATGAATTCCAGGTGAATTCCTAGGATTTTACGTTCAATGGTAATGAACGCATTGAAAATAGGGTTTTCAGAAAACAAATCGGTTTATAATTTTGATCAAAATATTTTCTCGTTTAAGCTCGAGTTTAGATATCATTGAATTCCATGAGTTTGAATTCTCAATCTTTAAGGTCAATCTCTAGGATTGAGTAATATCAGTCTTAAAAGCTGATTTTTAATCTTTAAGGAGATTATCCTTTCTGGGGATCTGATTCATTAGTCTTATCCAGCTAATTTGCATGGTGCCCCCCCATTGTACGAGATAAATCCTTCTCATGGTTAGGATAAATCTGACCACTTGGCGACCCTGTTTAATGCTGAGGTCCGTGGATTTCCTGCTGATTTTAGAGATGACTTTTCTAGATTTTTCGTCAACCTACAACTGGTCTGGACGACAACTTCATGACCTAAATCAAGAAGCGCGTGTCTTTTTCGGAAGACTTTACTTCCTTTTAATGATGGAATTGATTCATCGTGTAGATCCATCTCTTCTTTTCTTTCATCGGGTAAAACAGTTTAGTTTAGTTCAAAGCAAAAGTATTTTCAGTTATTTGTTACAGATATATGTGACATATGTTAAGATAACTTGGTAAATTTTCCCACACTTGGCTTTTATTTTCCTTTTTATCGTCCTCTATTCCATTTTAAATGAATTTTAACATTTTAGTTTGTTTCTCAATTTATGTCCTTTCCGAGGTAACAATAATTTCGGTGTTAAAACCTAGTTTTATCGTTCATAAATATGTATAAACATGATTTTGAATTCATTTAATTGAAAATTTTGAAAAATTTTACTAGAAGTGGGTAGTCAGTATATAAGACCAGGGCTGTTCTTTTTTATCAGAGAGCACTAGATTCTAATACAACTACTGCTTTACTAGTATTTTTAATGGTAACCAAGTGTTTAATATAAAAATTTTAAAATCCGAAAGAATTTAACCCCTTCCCACACTTAAGATCTCGCAATGCCCTCATTTGCAAGAAATCAGTAACAATTTAAATTATTGAGGGTGATTTGTGTGAAAATGATTAAATTTTACCAAAGTTTCCAAATATATTGGCGTTTGTTTGCTGAATGATAAATGGTGCACATCATTTGTTCATTCCGTCTTGTTGTTATTTCACATATATTTTGCATCTTGTCGTCAAAATTAGTTGCTTTTGCTGAACTTAATGTCAGTCTTTGAAAATGCGTTGTTTTACCCTGTTGTGTACATAAGATAAACTGCAAACATATATACATATTTTTGAAGTTTGGTATATTACCCCACATTCAAAAATTATTTAAGTCTAAGAATAAAAGTTAGATAATTATAAAAATGATTACAATATTAACAAAAGTATTAAACATATCAATAATTACAAATTACAAAATAAAAAAAATAATAAGTAAACTAAGGATGATATTGGTACCAATAGGGGTTCCAGGCATAACCATAAGTGCTATAGAATGCTTCGGCAGGGTCATACGTAGGATATGGTGGCTGCATCTCTATCGACCAAGGAGGGAAGACGGGTTTCGGTGTAGGAATATAGTTTCTACCTATATGTTGGCAATGCGCTATGATCTGGTTCTGATGAACTTGCCATTCTTCAAATGCTCTCTGTCTAGCATTTTCGTATTCCTGAGAAGCTATAAACCTATGCATTTCTTGCATCTCATTCCCCCCTCCTACATTACCTTGCTCCTGGTTTCTCTCTACCTGTGGATGTCTACCATGGTATCGTACTGCGGCGTTATTTCGCCTCTTCAAAACTTTCGCACCATGGTATACATTTAAACCTATAGTGTCGCGGGGTTCCGGCTCTTCTAGTAATAATCCCCCCCGACTTATATCCACACCGAGATATTCACCAATCAAAGTAATAAAAATACCACCTCCTATTATGCTATGTGGTCGCATCCCTCGAACCATAGCTGATAAATAATAACCCAAACAATATGGTATACTTACAGCGCTCTGTGGGTCTCGAATACACATATGGTAAAACAAATCTTGTTCATTTACCTTTTCTTTGTTTTTACCCCTTTGTGTAATCGAATTAGCTAAAAACCTATGTATCACTCTTAATTCGGCTCTATCTATATCCAAATAAGAGTAGTTTCCCCCTTTGAAACGGTGATGGCTTGTCATTTGACTCCACACACCGTGTGTATCAAAATTTTCATCTATCTTTCTACCGTTTAGTATCAATCCTCTACAATCGGCAGACGCTAACTCCTCAGGCGTATATATACGTAAAGCCTGAGCCATGTCCAGTAAAGACATGTGGCGCATCGAACCGCCTAACAAAAATCTAATAAAAGAACGATCGGTTAAACTAGCTACCCGATCATTCAACTCTATACTACATAACAACTCTTCACACCATACTTTATATACAGGTCTGCGTATGGTGAATAAACATATCCAGTCATTAAAAGAATAATTACCATACCTCTGTACCAGTAATTCCCTAATTGGCCCGGCCAATTCTACAGCTTCTAAGGGTCCCCATTCTATGACCCTCGGTACCTCAACAACCTTGGAATGAAGAGTATGCAACCCCCGTTGATATTTTGGATAATCTATCCAAAGTCTGTCAAATCTCAGGTTCGGGTGCAACTCTTCCAAATGCATATCGGAAAAGGTCATGACTGGATGAGGTACATCCTGCTTGTAGTAGTTATCTACCTCCTGTTGTTCCAAATTCTCAGCAGGAGCATTGCGGGCTTGGGATGAAGATTCACCCCTTTCATTCTGCAAAACACATTAAACACAAATTTTGTGCATCCAAATATGCATTAGTGTCAGCAAAATCATCAATCAAAATAATTACAATGACATTATCAATTTATATCAAACTTAAGCTTATTTTCACATTTTTGTCAAATCTACACTTTTTCAAATAAGCATATACGAAAATGTTCGCCAAGTTCATAAGCATTCAACTCAAATAACATGTCAAAATAATCATTACTAGCAATTAAACAAGTCTCAAATGGCATTATCTTTCAAAAATCAAGTTCATGAATTTTAGACTTGAAAAAGTCCACTTTAATTCTCAAAATCATGTTTAGGCTCAAAGTTTGGATCATTTAACTACCTAGACATGTTACACTACTCAATTTAGCAACAATTCATGACAAAAATCGGCCATAACCTGTTTATATCAAAAAGCCCCAAATTTGCTCAAGAACACAAACCCTAGATTATTCAAAATTTGAAGTTTAAGGCTTCTAATCATGTTAAACAGCATCAATCTAGGTTATACAAGCATAATACATAAACAATTTAAGTCTAATTACACTAAAAAGCATCAAAATCAAATTGGGGAAAAAATAGCTCAAGAACACCTAATTTCGAATTAAATGGTGTTTAGGTGTAGAAATTTACCGTTTTTCTTGAGTAATTCTTAGATAGCATCCTTCTCAACATGATTTTAGCAAAAAATTTGGTGATTAACGGTTAAAAATTGGGATTTTTGGGGGTGTTTTTCGGGTTTTTTCGGGTTCTTTTTTCGCAGTATTTTTCTGTTTTGTGTGTGGGGGAGTGAACTGATCGTGCAGCTCTTTTATTTTTTTTCTGGGTTTTGGTCCCTCCGCGAGTCGCGGGGATTTTCCCTCCAAACTCCGCGACTCGCGGAGTTTGGTAATTTTTTTTTTTTTTTTATAATCTTTAACTTCTTAAAACAATTAAGTAATTAATTTTAAAATTTTGTTTCCTTTGTTATTTAGGACGAGGTCGTTTCGGATCGATGTCCTAGTCCGTCCCTTGACAAAATTTTAAAATTTGTCTTTTTGTAGCAATTGTTTTAAAAGCTAAGATTTTTGGGTTTTTTCAATGTTTTTGGCATACTCTAATTCAATAAGATTAAAAATAATGATAATAAAAGTTCTCGTCCCTCCCTCGGGTAAAGCAATTTCGGTTCAAAGACCTAGTCTTCAACTTACGACGAATTTTAAAAATCATATTCTTAACTTAATGAGATAAAGTAAATTTTTGTTTTTAAATTCACACAACTTAAATATAAAATTCAAAATTAAAAATTAAAAATTCACACCAAACTCAAAATTTAAAATGCATAAAATTAAAATTTTATATTTTAAAAATTAAAAATTCACACCAAACTTAATTTAAAAATTTATAAATTCATATCAAACTTATATTAATTTTTCAAATATTTACAATTTTAAATATATTGTTTTTACAAAGTTTACAATATTAATTTAAGATTTAAATATTAATTTTAAAAACATGGTAAAAATAAAATTAAAAATCTTTTTGTCTTTTTATCCCACTTTAATCAATCAAATATTATCAAAAATATGCGCCCCTCTTTTCGGTAAAGTAATTTCGGTTCCAAGACCTAATTTAACTCATGACGAATTTTTGAAATATTTTGGGTTGATTGATTAAAGATATTTATACCTTAAGAATAAACGTTAAATTTCGCAGTGATGTAATAAATTTTTGAACGATATCAATAATTTCGGTCGCCAAACCTAATTTTATTTAATACCAATTTAATACTTTTTAGCGAACAAATTAGCGTTTATTATCAAAAGGTTAAAAATAAAAATAAAAATAAAAACTGTACAGACATACCTGTGAAATAGATTTCTTAGTTATATGATCTATTCCATTCATAAGATAGTCGGTTTAATTGATTTTCCATGGCTACATAGGCGTAACCTCGAGCATTCAGTGTCTTTTCTTCTAAACATATGAACGGTCCGTCTCTGCATAAAGTAACAAATTCGGTATTTGAATAGGTTTGATTATTTGAACATTTACCTCCATGTGACCATTTTCCGCATTTGTGACATCTTTCTAGGTGTCGTGCTCTTCTTTTCGCTGCGGATTTTGATTTTCCTTTACCAAATTGTAACTTATTATCTTCGCATCTGGATCCTTTTCTAACTCCGTCCATTCTTTCTCTGATTACTGATACTAATTCGCTCGGTAGTATGTCATTATTACGTTTAGTGATCAAAGCGTGTAGCATTAGACCATGGTTTAGTTCACAGGCAGTCTTCATTTCGTAAAAACCTAAAAAAAATAAAAATTCAGAATGGGGGGAGAAGACTAGTTCTTTAGGGTCTGCTAGGGAAAGACCATACGTGTTCCATTTTCGAGAACTACACGAAAACAGATAATCTAACTCTAACAGAAATACATATTATCCTTTAAAGACTTGATTCTCCCCACACTTAGTTAGCTGTTGTATCGAAATTGTGATTAACTTCGTTGTCAACTTCCATTGGACCATGTATGTAATGTTTAACTCTGTGACCATTAACTTTAAATTCAATCCCATTTGAATTTATCAATTCTATCGTTCCGTATGGGAAAACTCTTTTGACTATGAATGGTCCAGACCATCTTGATTTCAATTTTCCAGGAAATAGCTTGAATCGTGAATTGAAAAGAAGAACTCTGTCTCCTTCTTTAAATTCTTTTGAACTTCTGATTCTTTTATCATGCCATTTCTTCGTTCTTTCTTTATAGATTAACGAATTTTCGTATGCTTCATGTCTTAATTCTTCTAATTCGTTTAATTGACTTAATCGTAGACGTCCGGCTTCATGTAAATCAAGATTACATGTCTTCAAAGTCCAAAATGCTTTGTGTTCAATTTCTACTGGAAGATGACATGCTTTTCCATAAACAAGTCTAAAAGGTGTGGTTCCAATTGGAGTTTTGTAGGCTGTTCTAAAAGCCCAGAGTGCATCCTCCAATTTAATGGACCATTCCTTCGGATTTGATCCTACGGTTTTCTCTAGAATACGTTTTAAAGCTCGGTTGGTATTTTCAACTTGTCCACTTGTTTGTGGATGATATGCGGTGGAGATTTTATGAGTTACTCCATATCTTTTAAGAACTTTCTCAAGTTGATTATTACAAAAATGAGTTCCCCGATCACTTATTAAAGCTTTCGGTGTTCCAAACCTTGCAAAAAGACGTTTTAAAAAGTTGACTACAACTCGTGCATCGTTAGTTGGGAGAGCTTGTGCTTCCGCCCATTTAGATACATAATCAATGGCGACGAGTATATATAAATTATTATGAGATTTTGGAAATGGACCCATAAAGTCAATACCCCAAATGTCAAATACTTCACATACTTGGATGACATTTTGTGGCATTTCATCACGTTGACTTATTTTTCCGGCCCTTTGACATGCATCACAGGATTTGCAAAGAAGGTGTGCGTCTTTGTAAATTGTAGGCCAATAGAATCCAGCTTCATAAACTTTTCTTACTGTTAGTTGAGGCCCATAATGCCCTCCTGTTGGTCCTGTGTGACAATGGTTTAAAATTTTACTAGCTTCATCTCCAAATACACATCGGCGTATTATTCCATCGGGACAACTTTTAAACAGATGTGGATCTTCCCAGAAATAGTGTTTTATATCACTGAAGAATTTCTTTCGTTTTTGGTACGATAATCCTTTTTCAAGGAATCCACAAACTAAGTAGTTTGCATAGTCTGCAAACCATGGGATTTCTTTATAATCTATCTTCAATAGATATTCATCAGGAAAGTTGTCTTGTATGGCTGATTCATTCAGAACTTCTAATTCGGGATTTTCAAGACGAGAAAGATGATCAGCGGCGAGATTTTCTGCTCCTCTTTTATCTCGGATTTCAATATCAAACTCTTGTAAGAGTAAGATCCAACGGATTAATCTTGGTTTAGCATCTTGTTTTGAAAATAGGTATCTAAGAGCAGAATGGTCGGTATAGACCACCGTTTTTGCTAGAACGAGATATGATCGAAATTTGTCAAAAGCAAAGACAATAGAAAGGAGTTCTTTTTCAGTAGTTGTATAGTTCGTTTGTGCTCCTTGTAATGTCTTACTAGCATAATATATAGGTTGAAATCATTTTTCAATCCTTTGTCCTAAAACGGCTCCCATTGCAAAATCACTTGCATCGCACATTAGTTCAAATGGTAGATTCCAATTTGGTGTTATCATGATCGGTGCATTAGTGAGTTTTTCTTTAAGAATATTAAAAGATTTGATACATTCATCTGAAAAGATAAATGGCGCATCCTTTTCTAGGAGTTTATTCATTGGAGTGGCAATTTTAGAAAAATCTTTTATAAAACGTCGGTAAAAACCGGCATGCCCTAGAAAACTCCTAACTCCTCTAACATTGGTGGGATGTGGAAGTTTAGCAATTACATCTACTTTAGCTCTATCCACTTCAATTCCTTCTTTTGAAATTTTATGTCCAAGAACGATGCCTTCTTTAACCATGAAATGGCATTTCTCCCAATTAAGTACTAGATTTGATTGTTCGCATCTAATTAGCATTCGTTCCAGATTAACTAAACATGATTTAAATGTATCACCGAAGACTGAAAAGTCATCCATGAAAACTTCCATGCATTCTTCTATCATGTCGTGAAAAATCGCCATCATACACCTTTGAAAGGTTGCAGGGGCGTTACAAAGTCCAAATGGCATGCGTTTGTAAGCAAAAGTACCATAAGGGCACGTGAATGTGGTTTTCTCTTGATCTTCGGGTGCTATTGGAATTTGAAAATATCCGGAAAATCCATCTAGAAAACAATAGTAACTATTTCCGGCTAATCTTTCCAACATTTGATCTATGAAAGGTAAGGGAAAGTGATCTTTTCTGGTGGCGTCATTTAATTTTCTATAATCAATACATACACGCCATCCTGTTACAGTCCTAGTAGGAATAAGCTCATTTTTCTCATTTGTGATGACAGTCATGCCACCCTTCTTAGGCACGCATTGAACTGGGCTTACCCATGGACTATCAGAAATTGGATATATCAAACCTGCATCTAGCAGTTTAATAATCTCTTTCTTAACTACATCTTGCATATTAGGATTTAGTCTTCGTTGGCGTTGCACATACGTTTTATGACCTTCTTCCATAAGGATTTTATGTGTGCAATACGAAGGACTTATTCCTTTAATATCATGAATCTTCCATGCAATGGCTGGTTTATGAGCTTTCAACACAGAAATGAGTTGTGATTTCTCATTTTCAGTAAGAGAAGACGATATTATTACAGGTAATTCAGATTCACCATGTAAATAAGCATATTCCAAATGGTTTGGAAGTGGCTTTAACTCTAATTTCGGAGGTTCTTCTATCGATGATTTATATCGATATCTGTCTTCTTCTTTTAGCATTTGAATTTCTTCTGTTGTTGGTTCATATCCATTAGCTATAAGTGTATCTAACATTTCAGCTTCATCAATTGGTTCATTACCTTCTCCTAAAGAACATTCTCCTGTTCCTTGTAATTCTGGAAATTCTTCTAATAATTCTGCATGTGCATCTATAGTTTGAATATAATAACATGTATCATCTGCAGATTGTGGCTGTTGCATTGCTCTATCAACTGAAAAGGTAACACTCTCATCCTCTATACTTAGGGTCAGTTTCTTACCGAACACGTCTATCATTGCTTTAGCCGTGTTTAAGAATGGTCTTCCTAATATGAGAGGAACTTGAGAATCTTCTTCCATGTCCAAAACAACAAAATCTACTGGAAATACTAAAGTACCAACTTTAACTAGCATGTTCTCCATTATCCCTCTAGGATATTTTATTGATCTATCGGCTAGTTGTATGCTTATTCTGGTTGGTTTCAATTCTCCAAGGTCTAGTTTAGCGTATAGTGAATACGGCATTAGATTTATACTAGCACCTAAGTCTGCCAATGCTTCTATTGAACTAAGACTACCCAGAAAACATGGAATTGTGAAACTTCCTGGATCAGATAGTTTTTCTGGTATCTTATTCAACAGCACTGCTGAACAATTAGCATTCATAGTAACAGCCGAGAGTTCTTCCATTTTCTTTCTATTTGAGATTAGATCTTTCAAGAATTTAGCATATCTTGGCATTCCTGAAATCACATCAATGAAAGGAAGATTTACATTTATCTGTTTAAACATATCCAAGAATTTGGATTGCTCGGCTTCAAGTTTTTCTTTCTTCATTTTACTCGGATAAGGAAGTGGTGGTTGGTATGGTTTAACATAAGGTTTATCCTTAACTGTGTTATCTTCATTAACCTTTTCAACTACCGGTTCTTTTTCCTTATCTTGATCAGGTTGTGGTTCTTGTGGAGTAGGAATAGTTTCATCAGAAGTTACTGGTATTTCAGGTGGTTTAAGTGTTGTACCACTTCTTGTGGTAATAGCTTTAGCTGTTTCATTCCGGGGGTTAGCATTTGTATCGCTAGGTAGACTTCCCGGTTTTCTTTCACCTATTAATCTTGCTAGGTTACTTACTTCTTGTTCCAGATTTTGAATAGAAGCTTGTTGATTTCTAAATGCTTGAGCATTTTGTTCATTGGTTTGTTTTTGAGAAGTGAAAAACTGCGTTTGGGTTTCAACTAGCTTCGTCATCATATCTTCTAAATTCGGCTTTTTATCATCGGTTTGTTGTGGTGGTTTGTTTTGAAAATTCGGTCTTTGCTAATTGTAAGTATTGTTGGATACTTGTTGATTGCTAGGACCTTGTTGGTTGTTGTATGGAATATTTCGGTTATAATTCTGGTTTTGATTGTAAATTGGTCTTGGCGGTTGATAATTATTCTGATAATTATTTCCAGGCCTTTGGTTTATGTATGAAATATTCTCTCTTTGTTCCATTGTTAATTCAATACTGAGACAATCTTTTGTCAAATGTGGTCCTCCACACTGCTCACAACTAATTCGTATTGAGTGAATATCCTTAGTCATCTTTTCCATTCGTCTCTCGAAAGCATCTGTCTTTGCCGAAATGGAATCTAAGTCATGGCTAGAATCGGCTCTAGCTGCTTTAGATGATCTAATGATATCTTTTTCTTGGTGCTACTCATGTGAGTAGGAAGCAGTGTTATCAATAATTTTGTAAGCATCAGTTTCGGTTTTCTTCATAATAGAACCACCAGCTGCTATATCTATGTCTTTTCTTGTAGTGATGTCGCATCCTCGGTAGAATATTTGTACTATTTGACAGGTGTCTAAACCATGTTGCGGACATCCTCTTAATAACTTTCCATATCTTGTCCACGCCTCATATAGAGTTTCATTTGGCTTCTGTGTGAACGTAACAATTTCTGCTTGAAGTCTTACGGCTTTAGATGCAGGAAAGAATTGTTTAAGAAATTTGTCAATTAAAACATCCCATGTATCGATCGCCCCTTCAGGTAACGATTCCAACCAATCTTTGGCTTCTCCCTTTAAAGTCCAGGGAAATAACATGAGATATATCTGTTCATCCTCCACTTCTCGGATTTTAAATAGTGTGCAGATCCTATTAAAGGTACGTAGATGTTCATTTGGATCTTCCTTCGGCGCACCACTAAATTGGCATTGATTAGTCACCATGTGTAAAATTTGTCCTTTGATTTCATAATCTGGCGCATTAATGTCTGGATGAGTAATTGCGTGACCTTGGCCAGTGCGTTTAGCTCTCATTCGGTCTTCCATACTTAAAGGTTCCAGATTCTCCATAATTGAATTTGTTGAATCGGTATCACTAGATGATTCTGTTTTAATAGTTCGTTCCTCAACAATCTCTGTTTGAATGATTGGTGGTTCCGGAGGAAAGTTTAATGGTTCAGGATCTACGAACCGTTCCTGAATATTCTCTGGATTCTCAATTGTGAGGTTGGGTTCAAAAAATGGATTATCGGAAATTTGAACTGAAGTACTTGGTCGACTGGATGACGATTCTAAAGAAAAATCAACGGCGGTTATATTTGTTAAACGATGTCTTGATCGAGTTACAGGTGGTGAACGTACAAAAGGTGATGAACGTCTTGCTCGGTGCATTCACTGAATATCCTATTAGTTTTAAAAAGGAAAGAAAAATTATAATAAGTTATCCAATCAATAGACTTTTCTGATTTTGCCCACGTTTCGAATAGCCAAAAGATGCAGCAGAGGGGCAGGATTCGTTTGGTCTCAATATAATTGAGGACTGTTTGGCTCCAATAACCCGGTCCACGTACAAATCCAACTATTACTACGAACCAGAAAATTTTGATGTCTATCAATTTAACCACTTAAAATAAATTTTCGTAATTTTAAGAAATTTAGATAAGAAGTAGAATAAAAATCTATGTCCTAAAAACTAAAATAGCGAGAAATAAGAAAGACAAAGAGTTCGTCGAAAAAGGTCGAAAAAGAAAAAAAATGGTTGAAAAATAAAAGGTGACGGAAAAATAAAAGAAACTTATAAAAACTTAAAAATACTTGACTAACCTAACCTTATTACTACAACTAACTTAAAATTATAATCGCAAATTGAAATTACTAATTGGAATGATAATTGATACATAGTAAAAGGTCTAAAAATATTAAAGCTTACAGGAAAAACTAAATCCAAAATGGAAATAACTTAAAAAGAAACTAAAACTTAAAAAGGCGTCGCAAAATTCTAAAGCACCTAAATCTTAGTCTAAAGAAAAAGTACTTAAGGAATTCTACGGCAAAGCTTAAAAATCTAGGAGTAAAAATAACTATAGCAAAAACTAAGTTTAAAATTAAAAATGAGCTAAAAATACAAATATTACGCTACAACGATTAAAAAGGGACAAAATATAAAAATATACAAAAAGTTGTAAAAATTACAATTTTTTATAAAAATATTATTTTTATATTATTTATTTTATTAAACTATTAATTTTACAATTTTAATAAAACTAATTAAACAAAATACATAAATTAAATAAAAAGTAAAAATAAAACTAAAACTAATAATAATAATAATAATTAGGTTAAAATAATAATAATTAATAATTACCGTAATTAATGCTCGATTAGGGCTTCCTGTGCGCGTGTCAGAGAAGCTCCGCGAGTTGCGGTGATTAATGAAGAAAACCCCGCGAGTCGCGGGGTTCAGAATTTCAGCTGACAGGTTTGAAATTTTACGCGTTTTCTTTATTTTTATTTTTTTTATTTTATGTTTTCTGTTTTTTAAATAAATAAAAGATTTTAAAATAAAACTTATATTTTTATAAACTAAAATAGAAATAAAGAAACTTATAAAACTTAAATATTTAACAAAATCTTAAAAATACTTATATTTTTGTTTTTCTTTTTATATTTTCGAATAATTAAAACGTATTTTTACAAAAACGAATTTTAATAAAAGTTAACTAAAATTTTTTTTTTTTTTTTTTTATATATTAGCGTTGCGCTTCCGGCTTTTAAGAGAGTTCCCCGGCAGCGGCGCCAAAAATACTTGATGTTAAAGCTAAGGGGTATAAAATACTATTAAATTTTAGTTGAAAACACTATTAAATACGATACAATTTTACACAAGATATTTATTTATTTATAGAATGGATATACTTAAACCTTGCTACAACACTTATAGGCAGTGTACCTAATCGTACAGTAGTGTAGTTTTTAGTAAGTCCGGTTCGTTCCACAGGGAAATCTTTAAACAAAGCTCAACGCTATATTAGTTTACTTTTATAAAAATACAAATATATATATAAGTAATATTATTATTATAAAGGGGTTTTTTACCGTTTAATGACCGGTTTGTCGATTTTAAAACTTTAGTCGCAGTTAAAACCTAATGTAAAATATAAAATAAATACAAGACTTAAATTAAAGCGTAAAGTAAATAACGATAATGAAATTGCGAATAATAAAAATGCGATAAAATAAACTTGCGATAATTAAAAAGTACGATAATTAAAAGTGCGATTAAATAACAATAAATAAAAGTGCGATAATTAGAAGTGCAATTAAATATAAAATAAAGGAAATTAAATATGAAATAAAAGAATTATGCTTATTTAAACTTCCGTAATCATGATGTTCGACGTGTTGATTTTAGTTTTATGCCCATGGGTTAATTGTCCTTTGTCCTGGATTATTTAATATGTCCGTCTGGTTTTTGTCCATAACAGTCCATCAGTCATAAATATAAAGTGCGAGTGTCCTCATCAAATTATTATTATACCCGAAGTTAAATATTCCAACTAATTGGGGATTCGAATTGTAACAATGTTTTAATACTTTGTTTAATGAATACACCAGGTTATCGACTGCGTGTAAACCAAGGTTTTACTACTTTGTTAACAATTACACCAATTACCCTTGAATGTAATTTCACCCCTGTTTTAATTATTCTAGTGGCTATTAATCCATTCTCGTGTCCGGTTAAATGAACGATTATTCGTACATATAAATACCCCGCCCATCGTGTCCGATCGAGTGTATATGGTAATTTATAGGGACGCCTAATTGTAAATCTTTATATTAACATTAACAAACTTTCATTTAGTTAAACAAATATAAAGCCCATTAATAGCCCATAATCTAATTTCCACAAGTGTCGTTCTTTTGTCCAAACCCCAATTATGGTACAAAGCCCAATTACCCAATTTTAGTAATTAGCCCAACATCATGATTACTTCGTTTTAAATAAGCATAATAATAACTTAGCTACGAGACATTAATATAAAAAGGTTGAACATAACTTACAATGATTAAAAATAGCGTAGCGTTACACGGACAGAATTTCGACTTACACCCTTACAACATTCGCTAACATACCCTTATTATTAGAATTATAATTAAAATTAAAATTAAAATATAAATTATATATATATATATATATATATCGTATATATTGAGAGATGAGAGAAATAAGATATAGAATTTTGATCAGAATTCGGTTTGCTTTATAGCCAGAGTTGAAATTTGGGGCTCCGCGACTCGCGGCAAAATGCCCTTCAAACTCCGCGAGTCGCGGAGATAGAAATTACAGCTCAGTCCTTGGAGTTTTCTCTGCCGACGGTTTTTAATATATATATATAATATATATATAATTAATATAATTAATTATATATTATATTATATTTATATACATAGTTAACTTGTAATTTTTAGTCCGTTGCGTCGAGCGTTAAGAGTTGACTCTAGTCCCGGTTCCGGATTTTCGAACGTCCTTGCGTACAATTTTATATTTTGTACTTTGCGTTTTGAATCTTGTACTCTTGTGATTTCGAGACGTTTCTTATCAATAATTGGAACCTTTTTGATTGTCTTTTGTACTTTTGAGCTTTTTGGTCGTTTGCGTCTTCAATTCGTCGAATCTGTCTTTTGTCTTCACCTTTTATTATTTAAACGAATATCACTTGTAAATAGAACAATTGCAACTAAAAGCTTGTCTTTCTTGAGGAATAATGCTATGAAATATATGTTCGTTTTTAGCATTATCAATATATCAAGTATGTTCAAAATATATTTACAACACTTTTAATATATTTTGATGTTTTAAGTTTATTAAGTCAGCTGTCCTCGTTAGTAACCTACAACTAGTTGTCCACAGTTAGATGTACAGAAATAAATCGATAAATATTATCTTGAATCAATCCACGACCCAGTGTATACGTATCTCAGTATTGATCACAACTCAAACTATATATATTTTGGAATCAACCTCAACCCTGTATAGCTAACTCCAACATTCACATATAGAGTGTCTATGGTTGTTCCGAAATATATATAGATGTGTCGACATGATAGGTCGAAACATTGTATACATGTCTATGGTATCTCAAGATTACATAATATACAATACAAGTTGATTAAGTTATGGTTGGAATAGATTTGTTACCAATTTTCACGTAGCTAAAATGAGAAAAATTATCCAATCTTGTTTTACCCATAACTTCTTCATTTTAAATCCGTTTTGAGTGAATCAAATTGCTATGGTTTCATATTGAACTCTATTTTATGAATCTAAACAGAAAAAGTATAGGTTTATAGTCGGAAAAATAAGTTACAAGTCATTTTTGTAAAGGTAGTCATTTCAGTCGAAAGAACGACGTCTAGATGACCATTTTATAAAACATACTTCCAATTTGAGTTTAACCATAATTTTTGGATATAGTTTCATGTTCATAATAAAAATCATTTTCTCAGAATAACAACTTTTAAATCAAAGTTTATCATAGTTTTTAATTAACTAACCCAAAACAGCCCGCGGTGTTACTACGACGGCGTAAATCCGGTTTTACGGTGTTTTTCGTGTTTCCAGGTTTTAAATCATTAAGTTAGCATATCATATAGATATAGAACATGTGTTTAGTTGATTTTAAAAGTAAAAGTTAGAAGGATTAACTTTTGTTTGCGAACAAGTTTAGAATTAACTAAACTATGTTCTAGTGATTACAAGTTTAAACCTTCGAATAAGATAGCTTTATATATATGAATCGAATGATGTTATGAACATCATTACTACCTTAAGTTCCTTGGATAAACCTACTGGAAAAGAGAAAAATGGATCTAGCTTCAACGGATCCTTGGATGGCTCGAAGTTCTTGAAGCAGAATCATGACACGAAAACAAGTTCAAGTAAGATCATCACTTGAAATAAGATTGTTATAGTTATAGAAATTGAACCAAAGTTTGAATATGATTATTACCTTGTATTAGAATGATAACCTACTGTAAGAAACAAAGATTTCTTGAGGTTGGATGATCACCTTACAAGATTGGAAGTGAGTTAGCAAACTTGAAAGTATTCTTGATTTTATGTAACTAGAACTTGTAGAATATATGAAGAACACTTAGAACTTGAAGATAGAACTTGAGAGAGATCAATTAGATGAAGAAAATTGAAGAATGAAAGTGTTTGTAGGTGTTTTTGGTCGTTGGTGTATGGATTAGATATAAAGGATATGTAATTTTGTTTTCATGTAAATAAGTCATGAATGATTACTCATATTTTTGTAATTTTATGAGATATTTCATGCTAGTTGCCAAATGATGGTTCCCACATATATTAGGTGACTCACATGGGCTGCTAAGAGCTGATCATTGGAGTGTATATACCAATAGTACATACATCTAAAAGCTGTGTATTGTACGAGTACGAATACGGGTGCATACGAGTAGAATTGTTGATGAAACTGAACGAGGATGTAATTGTAAGCATTTTTGTTAAGTAGAAGTATTTTGATAAGTGTATTGAAGTCTTTCAAAAGTGTATAAATACATATTAAAACACTACATGTATATACATTTTAACTGAGTCGTTAAGTCATCGTTAGTCGTTACATGTAAGTGTTGTTTTGAAACCTTTAGGTTAACGATCTTGTTAAATGTTGTTAACCCAATGTTTATAATATCAAATGAGATTTTAAATTATTATATTATCATGATATTATCATGTATGAATATCTCTTAATATGATATATATACATTAAATGTCTTTACAACGATAATCGTTACATATATGTCTCGTTTAAAAATCATTAAGTTAGTAGTCTTGTTTTTACATATGTAGTTCATTGTTAATATACTTAATGATATGTTTACTTATCATAGTATCATGTTAACTATATATATATCCATATATATGTCATCATATAGTTTTTACAAGTTTTAACGTTCGTGAATCACCGGTCAACTTGGGTGGTCAATTGTCTATATGAAACATATTTCAATTAATCAAGTCTTAACAAGTTTGATTGCTTAACATGTTGGAAACATTTAATCATGTAAATATCAATCTCAATTAATATATATAAACATGGAAAAGTTCGGGTCACTACAGTACCTACCCGTTAAATAAATTTCGTCCCGAAATTTTAAGCTGTTGAAGGTGTTGACGAATCTTCTGGAAATAGATGCGGGTATTTCTTCTTCATCTGATCTTCACGCTCCCAGGTGAACTCGGGTCCTCTACGAGCATTCCATCGAACCTTAACAATTGGTATCTTGTTTTGCTTAAGTCTTTTAACCTCACGATCCATTATTTCGACGGGTTCTTCGATGAATTGAAGTTTTTCGTTGATTTGGATTTCATCTAACGGAATACTGAGATCTTCTTTAGCAAAACATTTCTTCAAATTCGAGACGTGGAAAGTGTTATGTACAGCCGCGAGTTGTTGAGGTAACTCAAGTCGGTAAGCTACTGGTCCGACACGATCAATAATCTTGAATGGTCCAATATACCTTGGATTTAATTTCCCTCGTTTACCAAATCGAACAACACCTTTCCAAGGTGCAACTTTAAGCATGACCATCTTTCCAATTTCAAATTCTATATCTTTTCTTTTAATGTCAGCGTAGCTATTTTGTCGAATTTGAGCGGTTTTCAACCGTTGTTGAATTTGGATGATCTTCTCGGTAGTTTCTTGTATAATCTCCGGACCCGTAATCTGTCTATCCCCCACTTCACTCCAACAAATCGGAGACCTGCACTTTCTACCATAAAGTGCTTCAAACGGCGCCATCTCAATGCTTGAATGGTAGCTGTTGTTGTAGGAAAATTCTGCTAACGGTAGATGTCGATCCCAACTGTTTCCGAAATCAATAACACATGCTCGTAGCATGTCTTCAAGCGTTTGTATCGTCCTTTCGCTCTGCCCATCAGTTTGTGGATGATAGGCAGTACTCATGTCTAGACGAGTTCCTAATGCTTGCTGTAATGTCTGCCAGAATCTTGAAATAAATCTGCCATCCCTATCAGAGATAATAGAGATTGGTATTCCATGTCTGGAGATGACTTCCTTCAAATACAGTCGTGCTAACTTCTCCATCTTGTCATCTTCTCTTATTGGCAGGAAGTGTGCTGATTTGGTGAGACGATCAACTATTACCCAAATAGTATCAAAACCACTTGCAGTCCTTGGCAATTTAATGATGAAATCCATGGTAATGTTTTCCCATTTCCATTCCAGGATTTCGGGTTGTTGAAGTAGACCTGATGGTTTCTGATGCTCAGCTTTGACCTTAGAACACGTCAAACATTCTCCTACGTATTTAGCAACATCGGCTTTCATACCCGGCCACCAAAAATGTTTCTTGAGATCCTTGTACATCTTCCCCGTCCCAGGATGTATTGAGTATCTGGTTTTATGAGCTTCTCTAAGTACCATTTCTCTCATATCTCCAAATTTTGGTACCCAAATCCTTTCAGCCCTATACCGGGTTCCGTCTTCCCGAATATTAAGATGCTTCTCCGATCCTTTGGGTATTTCATCCTTTAAATTTCCCTCTTTTAAAACTCCTTGTTGCGCCTCCTTTATATGAGTAGTAAGGTTATTATGAATCATTATATTCATAGATTTTACTCGAATGGGTTCTCTGTCCTTCCTGCTCAAGGCATCGGCTACCACATTTGCCTTCCCCGGGTGGTAACGAATCTCAAAGTCGTAATCATTCAATAATTCAATCCACCTACGCTGCCTCATATTCAGTTGTTTCTGATTAAATATGTGTTGAAGACTTTTGTGGTCGGTATATATAATACTTTTGACCCCATATAAGTAGTGCCTCCAAGTCTTTAATGCAAAAACAACCGCGCCTAATTCCAAATCATGCGTCGTATAATTTTGTTCGTGAATCTTCAATTGTCTAGACGCATAAGCAATCACCTTCGTTCGTTGCATTAATACACAACCGAGACCTTGCTTTGATGCGTCACAATAAATCACAAAATCATCATTCCCTTCAGGCAATGACAATATAGGTGCCGTAGTTAGCTTTTTCTTCAATAACTGAAACGTTTTCTCTTGTTCATCATTCCATTCAAATTTCTTCCCTTTATGCGTTAATGCAGTCAAGGGTTTTGCTATTCTGGAAAAGTCTTGGATGAACCTTCTGTAGTAACCAGCTAGTCCTAAAAACTGGCGTATGTGTTTCGGAATTTTCGGGGTTTCCCACTTTTCAACAGTTTCTATCTTTGCCGGATCCACCTTAATACCTTCTTTGTTCACTATGTGACCGAGGAATTGAACTTCTTCCAACCAAAATGCACACTTTGAAAACTTAGCGTACAATTCTTCTTTCTTCAATACTTCTAACACCTTTCTCAAATGTTCACCGTGTTCTTGGTCATTCTTTGAGTAAATAAGTATGTCATCAATGAAAACAATGACAAACTTGTCAAGGTATGGTCCACACACTCGGTTCATAAGGTCCATGAACACAGCTGGTGCATTAGTTAAGCCAAACGGCATGACCATAAACTTGTAATGACCGTAACGTGTTCTGAAAGCAGTCTTTGGAATATCATCTTCTTTCACCCGCATTTGATGATACCCGGAACGTAAGTCAATCTTTGAATAAACAGACGAGCCTTGTAGTTGATCAAATAAGTCGTCGATTCTCGGTAGTGGGTAGCGGTTCTTGATGGTAAGTTTGTTCAACTCTCGGTAGTCGATACACAACCTGAATGTACCATCCTTCTTCTTGACAAACAAAACAGGAGCTCCCCACGGTGATGTGCTTGGTCGAATGAAACCACGCTCTAAAAGTTCTTGTAATTGGCTTTGCAGTTCTTTCATCTCGCTGGGTGCGAGTCTGTAAGGAGCACGAGCTATTGGTGCAGCTCCTGGTACAAGATCTATTTGAAATTCAACGGATCGATGTGGGGGTAATCCTGGTAATTCTTTCGGAAATACATCGGGAAATTCTTTTGCAATGGGAACATCATTGATGCTCTTTTCTTCAGTTTGTACTTTCTCGACGTGTGCTAGAACAGCATAGCAACCTTTTCTTATTAGTTTTTGTGCCTTCAAATTACTAATAAGATGTAGCTTCGTGTTGCCCTTTTCTCCGTACACCATTAAGGGTTTTCCTTTTTCTCGTATAATGCGAATTGCATTTTTGTAACAAACGATCTCTGCTTTCACTTCTTTCAACCAGTCCATACCGATTATCACATCAAAACTCCCTAACTCTACTGGTATCAAATCAATCTTAAATGTTTCGCTAACCAGTTTAATTTCTCGATTCCGACATATATTATCTGCTGAAATTAATTTACCATTTGCTAATTCGAGTAAAAATTTACTATCCAAAAGCGTCAATGGATAACTTAATTTAGCACAAAAATCTCTACTCATATAGCTTCTATCCGCACCCGAATCAAATAAAACGTAAGCAGATTTATTGTCAATAAGAAACGTACCCGTAACAAGCTCCGGGTCTTCCTGTGCCTCTGCCGCATTAATATTGAAAACTCTTCCGCGGCCTTGTCCATTCGTGTTCTCCTGGTTCGGGCAATTTCTAATAATGTGGCCCGGTTTTCCACATTTATAACAAACTACATTGGCATAACTTGCTCCGACACTACTTGCTCCGCCATTACTCGTTCCGACACCATTTGTTCCTTTCGTTCTATTAACCCCTGGTCCGTAGACCTCACACTTCGTCGCGCTATGACCATTTCTTTTACACTTGTTGCAAAATTTGGTGCAGAACCCCGAGTGATACTTTTCACACCTTTGGCATAGCTGCTTCTGATTGTTGTTGTTGTTGCGGTTATTATTGTTGTTGGGATGATTGTTGTAGTTGCTGTTGTTGTTGCTGTTGTTGTTGTTGGGCCGTTTGTTGTAGTTGCGATTGATGTTGCGATTGTTGGGATAATTGTTGCGATTATTGTTGTAATTGCTGTTGTTGTTGTTGTATTGGTGATTCTTATCACCGTTTTCCTCCCACTTTCTTTTGACTTGCTTCACATTGGCCTCTTCAGCAGTCTGTTCTTTAATTCTTTCTTCAATCTGGTTCACTAGTTTGTGAGCCATTCTACATGCCTGTTGTATGGAGGCGGGCTCGTGTGAACTTATATCTTCTTGGATTCTTTTCGGTAATCCTTTCACAAACGCGTCGATCTTCTCTTCCTCATCTTCGAATGCTCCCGGACACAATAGGCACAATTCTGTGAATCGTCTTTCGTACGTGGTAATATCAAATCCTAGGGTTCGTAACCCTCTAAGTTCTGTCTTGAGCTTATTGACCTCGGTTCTGGGACGGTACTTCTCGTTCATCAAGTGCTTGAATGCTGACCACGGTAGTGCGTACGCATCGTCTTGTCCCACTTGCTCTAGATAGGTATTCCACCATGTTAACGCAGAACCTATGAAGGTATGCGTAGCGTACTTCACTTTGTCCTCTTCAGTACACTTACTTATGGAAAACACCGATTCGACCTTCTCGGTCCACCGTTTCAATCCGATCGGTCCTTCGGTTCCATCAAATTCCAAAGGTTTGCAGGCAGTGAATTCTTTGTAGGTGCATCCTACACGATTTCCTGTACTGCTAGATCCAAGGTTATTGTTGGTATATAGCGCAGCCTGTACTGCGGCTATGTTTGAAGCTAGAAAAGTACGGAATTCCTCTTCATTCATATTCACGGTGTGTCGAGTAGTCGGTGCCATTTCCTTCAAAATAGTCAAATGGAACAAGTTAATCATACAGAATATTAAGAGTAGTTAATAGTATTTCGTAGCATAATATGAACTCATTTATAAAAGCTTTTTCTTCATATTAGCGTTTTATAAGTTTAAATTCGGGTAGTACCTACCCGTTAAGTTCATACTTAGTAGCTAATATACAATTCAACTACTACAATTCTATATGAAAAACTGATTATAATAATATTACGCGTTCAAACTTTTACACAATATTTTACAAACTTACAATACCGCTTATTTTACATATAGCATGAAATATAGCACACAATAAATTTGATACAAGATGGTTGTGAAGATAATTCTAGCTAGTACACAAGTCGTTCAGCAAAGGCAATAAAGACACGTAATTCATACGTCCAGAAACAAGTCATGCATTCTGATTTTACTAGGATTACTTCCCATCCTTGGTCTTGTGGAACATAATCGTTATGGCCGTTGATAAGACAGCGTGTTGTAACGTCGTCAAAGGGACGAGGGTTACGTAATGTCCAACAGTCCCGTAACAATCTAAAAACCTCATTTCTTACCCCAATTACCGACTCTGTCACTTGTGGGAACGTTTTGTTTAATAGTTGTAGCCCGATGTTCTTGTTCTCACTTTGGTGAGAAGCGAACATTACTAATCCGTAAGCATAACATGCTTCTTTATGTTGCATGTTAGCCACTTTTTCTAAATCACGAAGTCCAATATTCGGATATATTGAGTCAAAATAATTTCTTAACCCATTGCGTAAAATAGCATTTGGGTTCCCCGCAATATATGCGTCAAATTAAACACATCGTAACTTATGGATTTCCCAATGTGATATCCCCCATCTTTCGAACGAAAGCCTTTTATAAACCAAGGCATTCTTGGAACGTTCTTCGAATGTCTTACAAACTGATCTCGCCTTAAATAGTTGTGTCGAAGAATTCTGACCGACTCTAGACAAGATTTCATCAATCATGTCTCCGGGTAAGTCTCTTAAAATATTGGGTTGTCTATCCATTTTGTGTTTTTATACTGTAAAATAGACAAGAGTTAGATTCATAAAAAAATACTTATTAATACAAGCAATTTTTACATATATCAGATAAGCACACTATATTACATATATTACACCACACGAATACAACTATCTTATTCCGACTCGCTTGTTTCTTCTTCTTCTTCGGTTTTGGATCGTTTTGCCAAGTTTCTAAGGATATATGATGTTCCCCTAATACGAGCCGTCGTTTTCCACATTGGTTTAGAAAAACCTGGTGGTTTAGAGGTTCCCGGGTCATTGTTACAACTTAAGGACTTCGGGGGTTGACGATACATATAAAGTTCATCGGGGTTGGAATTAGATTTCTCTATTTTTATGCCCTTTCCCTTATTATTTTTCTTTTGCCTTTTTAAATTCAGTTGGGGTAATTTCTAAAACATCATCGGAATTCTCGTCGGAATCCGATTCATCGGAGAATTGGTAATCCTCCCAATATTTTGCTTCCTTGGCGGAAACACCATTGACCATAATTAACCTTGGTCGGTTGGTTGAGGATTTTCTTTTACTTAACCGTTTTATTATTTCCCCCACCGGTTCTATTTCTTCATCCGGTTCCGATTCTTCTTCCGGTTCCGATTCTTCTTCCGGTTCCGACTCTTCTTCCGGTTCCTCTTCGGGAACTTGTGAATCAGTCCACGAATCATTCCAATTTACATTTGACTCTTCATTATTATTAGGTGAGTCAATGGGACTTGTTCTAGAGGTAGACATCCATCACATAATATCAAACACGTTAAGAGATTAATATATCACATGTTAAAAATATATAGTTTCCAACAAAATTTGTTAAGCAATCATTTTTCAAGTAAACACGGTCGAAGTCCAGACTCACTAATGCATCCTAACAAACTCGATAAGACACACTAATGCAAAATTCTGGTTCTCTAAGACCAACGCTCGGATACCAACTGAAATGTCCCGTTCTTATTGATTAAAAACGTTCCATATTAATTGATTTCGTTGCGAGGTTTTGACCTCTATATGAGACGTTTTTCAAAGACTGCATTCATTTTAAAACAAACCATAACCTTTATTTCATCAATAAAGGTTTAAAAAGTTTTACGTAGATTATCAAATAATGATAATCTAAAATATCCTGTTTACACACGACCATTACATAATGGTTTACAATACAAATATGTTACAACAAAATAAGTTTCTTGAATGCAGTTTTTACACAATATCATACAAGCATGGACTCCAAATCTCGTCCTTATTTAAGTATGCGACAGCGGAAGCTCTTAATAATCACCTGAGAATAAACATGCTTAAAACGTCAACAAAAATGTTGGTGAGTTATAGGTTTAACCTATATATATCAAATCATAATAATAGACCACAAGATTTCATATTTCAATACACATCCCATACATAGAGATAAAAATCATTCATATGGTGAACACCTGGTAACCGACATTAACAAGATGCATATATAAGAATATCCCCATCATTCCGGGACACCCTTCGGATATGATATAAATTTCGAAGTACTAAAGCATCCGGTACTTTGGATGGGGCTTGTTAGGCCCAATAGATCTATCTTTAGGATTCGCGTCAATTAGGGTGTCTGTTCCCTAATTCTTAGATTACCAGACTTAATAAAAAGGGGCATATTCGATTTCGATAATTCAACCATAGAATGTAGTTTCACGTACTTGTGTCTATTTTGTAAATCATTTATAAAACCTGCATGTATTCTCATCCCAAAAATATTAGATTTTAAAAGTGGGACTATAACTCACTTTCACAGTTTTTTACTTCGTCGGGAAGTAAGACTTGGACACTGGTTGATTCACGAACCTATAACAATATATACATATATATCAAAGTATGTTCAAAATATATTTACAACACTTTTAATATATTTTGATGTTTTAAGTTTATTAAGTCAGCTGTCCTCGTTAGTAACCTACAACTAGTTGTCCACAGTTAGATGTACAGAAATAAATCCATAAATATTATCTTGAATCAATCCACGACCCAGTGTATACGTATCTCAGTATTGATCACAACTCAAACTATATATATTTTGGAATCAACCTCAACCCTGTATAGCTAACTCCAACATTCACATATAGAGTGTCTATGGTTGTTCCGAAATATATATAGATGTGTCGACATGATAGGTCGAAACATTGTATACGTGTCTATGGTATCTCAAGATTACATAATATACAATACAAGTTGATTAAGTTATGGTTGGAATAGATTTGTTACCAATTTTCACGTAGCTAAAATGAGAAAAATTATCCAATCTTGTTTTACCCATAACTTCTTCATTTTAAATCCGTTTTGAGTGAATCAAATTGCTATGGTTTCATATTGAACTCTATTTTATGAATCTAAACAGAAAATGTATAGGTTTATAGTCGGAAAAATAAGTTACAAGTCGTTTTTGTAAAGGTAGTCATTTCAGTCGAAAGAACGACGTCTAGATGACCATTTTAGAAAACATACTTCCACTTTGAGTTTAACCATAATTTTTGGATATAGTTTCATGTTCATAATAAAAATCATTTTCTCAGAATAACAACTTTTAAATCAAAGTTTATCATAGTTTTTAATTAACTAACCCAAAACAGCCCGCGGTGTTACTACGACGGCGTAAATCCGGTTTTACGGTGTTTTTGGTGTTTTCAGGTTTTAAATCATTAAGTTAGCATATCATATAGATATAGAACATGTGTTTAGTTGATTTTAAAAGTCAAGTTAGAAGGATTAACTTTTGTTTGTGAACAAGTTTAGAATTAACTAAACTATGTTCTAGTGATTACAAGTTTAAACCTTCGAATAAGATAGCTTTATATGTATGAATCGAATGATGTTATGAACATCATTACTACCTTAAGTTCCTTGGATAAACCTACTGGAAAAGAGAAAAATGGATCTAGCTTCAATGGATCCTTGGATGGCTCGAAGTTCTTGAAGCAGAATCATGACACGAAAACAAGTTCAAGTAAGATCATCACTTGAAATAAGATTGTTATAGTTATAGAAATTGAACCAAAGTTTGAATATGATTATTACCTTGTATTAGAATGATAACCTACTGTAAGAAACAAAGATTTCTTGAGGTTGGATGATCACCTTACAAGATTGGAAGTGAGCTAGCAAACTTGAAAGTATTCTTGATTTTATGAAAGTAGAACTTTTGGAATTTATGAAGAACACTTAGAACTTGAAGATAGAACTTGAGAGAGATCAATTAGATGAAGAAAATTGAAGAATGAAAGTGTTTGTAGGTGTTTTTGGTCGTTGGTGTATGGATTAGATATAAAGGATATGTAATTTTGTTTTCATGTAAATAAGTCATGAATGATTACTCATATTTTTGTAATTTTATGAGATATTTCATGCTAGTTGCCAAATGATGGTTCCCACATGTGTTAGGTGACACACATGGGCTGCTAAGAGCTGATCATTGGAGTGTATATACCAATAGTACATACATCTAAAAGCTGTGTATTGTACGAGTACGAATACGGGTGCATACGAGTAGAATTGTTGATGAAACTGAACGAGGATGTAATTGTAAGCATTTTTGTTAAGTAGAAGTATTTTGATAAGTGTATTGAAGTCTTTCAAAAGTGTATAAATACATATTAAAACACTACATGTATATACATTTTAACTGAGTCGTTAAGTCATCGTTAGTCGTTACATGTAAGTGTTGTTTTGAAACCTTTAGGTTAACGATCTTGTTAAATGTTGTTAACCCAATGTTTATAATATCAAATGAGATTTTAAATTATTATATTATCATGATATTATCATGTATGAATATCTCTTAATATGATATATATACATTAAATGTCTTTACAACGATAATCGTTACATATATGTCTCGTTTAAAAATCATTAAGTTAGTAGTCTTGTTTTTACATATGTAGTTCATTGTTAATATACTTAATGATATGTTTACTTATCATAGTATCATGTTAACTATATATATATCCATATATATGTCATCATATAGTTTTTACAAGTTTTAACGTTCGTGAATCACCGGTCAACTTGGGTGGTCAATTGTCTATATGAAACATATTTCAATTAATCAAGTCTTAACAAGTTTGATTGCTTAACATGTTGGAAACATTTAATCATGTAAATATCAATCTCAATTAATATATATAAACATGGAAAAGTTCGGGTCACTACACACAGCCTCCTTCATAGTTTGCTCAATCCGTTTTTCAGTTTCAAACCTTCTCTTTTTCTGAGCTTTGCCAACACACTATTCTTTATTATCAAACTTTTAGCTGTTAAGGTCGTTTACAGTTTTTGATGCTTCCTCAGCATTTTCCACATTCAGAGTATTAATTCGCAGATTGGGTGCTTTTCAAAATTTCAGAATGAAAGATCATAATTCTAAGAGGTAATTGTTATATGTATACATATAACTGTTGATGTAGACATGTTGTGAGATTTCAAAGTACTGATTGCTGATTCTCAGTAATTAGTATGGCAATTCTCGTTATAAGATGCAGATGAACCCATGATGGAGTTTCAATAATGATTTTTCGGAAAGTCAAAGATTAATAAGGTTACTGGTAAGTTTAATGCTAATGTGGTGGAATATAAACAGTTCTCCGGTAACGATGATGAAGGGGCAAACGTATATATCAAAGTTATAATAAGGCTAATCCGAATGAAAGGTAGATGTTGATTTGCTGGAGCTGTGACAAAAATGTCTAATTTGGAAAGGAATTGCAAAGTTATTTTCGGTAATAACAACATCAAAGGAGCTAGCACAGATACGTGTTAAACGTTTACTCAGGTTTCGAGTGTTTTCAGGTGCATAACTATATGCATCAATCTTTCCTTCCATAGATGAAGTGCAGTTGGTTCATCCTCTCGATTGAGGTGTTTTCAAGAATCATGAAAGGTTTGAACGCATATTGTAATTGTCAAAATACAAATGAGGTTTAAGATGAAATCAAGTGGCAAACTTGAAGAAATATTTAGTTTCATATGTTATAATCAATATTTTAATTCATTTTAATTGTCCAATGTTAGTAGTCCACAGTTGGTAGTTCAATAATTCATATATAGTTTAATATATAATATTCGATTTAATTAATACGTATCGTGACCCATTGTATACATGTCCCAGACTCGATCACAACTCAAAGTATATATATTATTTGAGAATCAACCTCAACCCTGTATAGCTAACTCGATCATTACCGCATATAGAGTGTCTATGGTTATTCCAAATAATATATATAGATGACGTTGATATGATATGTCAAAACATTGTATACGTGTCCCAATTTATCCGACGATATTTAAAGTGCGTAAAATAAATAACGGAAATTAAATAACGATAAATAAAATTGCGAGAATTAAAATTGCGATAAATAAATTGCGATAAATAAATTGCGATGAATAAAATATAATAAGGAATTAACAGTTAGCTAGGATTTTTGTTAGCGTGGATTCTTAAAAAAATTTCTCATAGCTAATTTGTTTGTTTCTAACAAATTTTATTTTGTCAAATGTTTTCTTCATTATGCCACTTGTTGGATTCTGATAGGTCAAAACCCCAATATGAAATTGAATGAAAATGGTTATTCTGCGGTGAACGGATACGTATATCTGTGGATGTAAGTAGGATAGTAAATGACTATTAAATCAGATTGGAAGAATGTACAGTGTAACTTATTAATGTGAAATTTAAATATTCCTCGGGTATTACCTACCCGTTAAAATATTTTCACCATTAGCAGTTTGTACAAAAGAATTTTTAACTACAATCTTTATGAAAACATATTTACATATATATTTTCTTCAGATGTAATCATGGATTTAATGAGTTAATATGATATTAAACTCATCTGATTTACGGTTAGCACTAGAGTACATAATCTCTAAAACATTAGAGATTACATAATCATCATGTCAAACGAAGATAAATGATGTAAAACGTCATGTAGAACGATGATTATACTCGAGGTATAGAATGAGATGTTGAGGCATGTGATGTTGAAACTTGGGTTGTTGGTGGTACTGGTGTTGATGTTGGTGATGTTGATGAAGATGGTAAGTTTTGCACCATATTCTCCAAATTAATTACTCGAGCGCGAAGCTCGTTGACTTCTTCTATCATGCCGGGATGATTGGTGGTTGAAACAAGCGGATGAATAAGGTTTTCAATTGTAGATAATATATAATCGTTGCGAGATATCCTGGTAATGAGGGTGAAAATGGTGTTTCGGATTGGTTCGCCGGTAAGTGCTTCAGGTTCTTCGCCAAGAGGTGAATTTGGTTGTTGAAAAGGATCGCCTTCTTCTCATCTCCATTGATTAAGTCGACTATGAATCCATCCCCAATTCATCCAGAATTGATGATGGCTGATTGGTTGATCCATTCCGGTTACATGGCTTTCGGAGTTCGAGTGAAACTCCATATCGGAATAGCTGTCGGAATCCGAGGAACTTGAACTAGTGGCGTCAAGCAAAGTTTACAGTAACAGATACGCTAAGATGTGAATTAGCAGGTACGCTAAGATATGAATTTTTGTCTATACACTATTCATGCAATCAATGCAGTAAGATGTGTCTAGACTAAGAATGATAAGCAAATGATTCCCTAAGAATGATAAGCAGGTAATTTTTGACAAGAAATGATAAGCAAAACTTTTTGACATGCAGACACGGTCGAAGTCCAGACTAAATATGCATCTAAACAACTATCATTTAGACACACTAATGCAAGATCTGGTTCGCTAAGACCACCGCTCTAATACCAACTGAAATGCCCCGTTCATATCGGTTATAAACGGTACATAATAAATGATTTCATCGCGAGGTATTTGACCTCTATATGATACATTTTACAAACATTGCATTCGTTTTTTTTAAGACAAACTTTCATTACATCGAAGTTGACAGGCATGCATACCATTTCATAATACTATAATAACCAAATTTGTCATTTACTTTAATAATCTTTATTGAACTCAACGATTCAAATGCAACGTCTTTTGAAATATGTCATGAATGACTCTAATAATATCTCTAAAATGAGCAAATGCACAGCGGAAGATTTCTTTCAAACCTAAGAATAAACATGCTTTCAAGTATCAACCAAAAGGTTGGTGAGTTCATTAGTTTATCATAAACAATCATTTCCATTAATTTAATAGACCACAAGATTTTTATTTCATTTCTCATAAACATCATGCATCTGCATAAAAATCATTCATATGGATTGAATACCTGGTAACCGACCTTAACAGGATGCATATAGAATATCCCCAGCATTCTAGGACTCTCATCGGACATGATAAATCGAAGTACTAAAGCATCTGTAATTCGGATGAGGCTTGTTGGGCCAAATAGATCTATCTTTAGGATTCGCGTCAATTGGTAGCAATTATCATAAACACCAATTCTTAGACTGCCAAGCTAAAAAGGGGCATATTCGGTTCGATAATCCAACCATAGAATGTAGTTTCGATTACTTGTGTCTATTTCGTAAAACATTCATAAAAGCGCATGTATTCTCAGTCCCAAAAATTTATATTGCAAAAGCATTTAAAAAGGGAGCAAATGAAACTCACGATACGATATTTTGTAGTAAAAATATTTATACGACGGAACTGAACAATGCAAGGTTGACCTCGGATTCACGAACCTATATCATTTATATATATATTAACACATATATTCGTAATGGAACAAATTAATATATATATATATATATATATATATATATATATAAATTTATTAGTTATATCATTTTTATATTATTAACCTATATGTTTCATATATTTAAAATAAATAAAAATATTAATTTTGTTATGTTATATGTAATTATTACATTTTTGTATACATATATATATTGTTTGCTTGTTAAAATTATATTAATACAAAAACAATATTAGAAATGATAAAAATTATAATACTAATACTTTTGATAATAATAATAATAATAATAATAATAATAATAATAATAATAATAATAATAATAATAATAATAATAATAATAATAATAATAATAATAATAATAATAATAATAATAATAATAATAATAATAATAATAATAATAATAATAATAATAATAATAATAATAATAATAATAATAATAATAATAATAATAATAATAATAATAATAATAATAATAATAATAATAATAATAATAATAATAATAATAATAATAATAATAATAATAATAATAATAATAATAATAATAATAATAATAATAATAATAATAATAATAATAATAATAATAATAATAATAATAATAATAATAATAATAATAATAATAATAATAATAATAATAATAATAATAATAATAATAATAATAATAATAATAATAATAATAATAATAATAATAATAATAATAATAATAATAATAATAATAATAATAATAATAATAATAATAATAATAATAATAATAATAATAATAATAATAATAATAATAATAATAATAATAATAATAATAATAATAATAATAATAATAATAATAATAATAATAATAATAATAATAATAATAATAATAATAATAATAATAATAATAATAATAATAATAATAATAATAATAATAATAATAATAATAATAATAATAATAATAATAATAATAATAATAATAATAATAATAATAATAATAATAATAATAATAATAATAATAATAATAATAATAATAATAATAATAATAATAATAATAATAATAATAATAATAATAATAATAATAATAATAATAATAATAATAATAATAATAATAATAATAATAATAATAATAATAATAATAATAATAATAATAATAATAATAATAATAATAATAATAATAATAATAATAATAATAATAATAATAATAATAATAATAATAATAATAATAATAATAATAATAATAATAATAATAATAATAATAATAATAATAATAATAATAATAATAATAATAATAATAATAATAATAATAGAAGACTATCTTTAATAGTTTTCCCTAAAAAGATGCCCCATACCGGGCTCAAACCCATGACTTCTCGGTTAAACACAAACACTCTAAACCACTCCTCCATCTGTTTCTTTCTGTTTCAATTCGCAGGTTAAATCTAGTTAACCATTACCTTAAAAAAAATATAGTGCATTCTTGTTTCACCCCATGATTAATTCGGCCCAACAGCCCAAATCGTTTAAACTTAAGAAGCTTATTGTTAGACCCAATAAACGAAATCCATTTAATCAAACCCAATAAACATAGCCCAATTTGTTAAGTGATCCATTTATCTCAATCATTGACCCGGTAAAATATATATATATATATATATATATATATATATATATAAATCGTCAATTGGATTGGTAGCAGCCGTCGAACATCATCTCATCATCAAGTCATCTTCATCAATGAATCATCATACTTTAACAGAATATAACGGTTCAATAGCAGCAGCAACATGAACGGGTTGTAGGTTGGTGGTTTTCCGGCTGTTTAAGGTGGTTTGATTGAAAAAGAAACAGAAGAAAGTCGCTGTAGCCGTAGGTTGTTTAATGGGGTATTGGCGGTTTAACTATGGTTTTGAAACAGAAAAATGGTTGTAGCAGGTATGCTATTTTAGGCTGGAAAACCGAGCAATATAGATAGGCAGGAGTAGTAATCGTGTAGTGGCAGATGGGTTTTGAGTTATGGTTCGAACGAGATAACTTGTATTCATGGTTTGGTGATGTTGACTGAAGACGGTTTCAAGGTGGTGGTGGTTTATGGTTCGTGAAGGTGGTGATGGGTTTAAAGTGGTGGTGTCGTGGAGATGAGGAAGAAAAGATCATGAGGGTACGAAGGTGTGGTGATCTCCGATGGTTGTGGTCCTTAATTATAGCATCAATATCGTGTTTGTTTTTTGTAATCGTTGTTTTTAGTCGTTGGCAACACAACTCAACATCTTTGTTGGTTGTTGGTTTACTCACGGTTAACAGCAACAAGAAGGACGTGAAGCAGTTTCAAATAAATAGAAACAGTAACAACGATTTTCTAATGGTTGCAGGTGGTTAAACGAGATGGTGAAGGTGGTGGTTTGGGTTGGGTGTTTGTTTGATCGATAAAGATAATGAGAGAGGTAGAAACCGAAAACAAGAGTAAAAAGATGAGTAAGTTTGGTGATAGTTTTATGATACTTGTGTTGAACCGAACCATAACCGAATACATATGGTGGCCTGATGGTGTTGCTTCGACAAAAGACCGAAAACTGGACAGCAGGAAGATGGCTTTTGTTTGGGGTGGTTCACGACCTAAACAGGATCATCATGGGGTGGTGTTCGATAGTAACAAAGCTAAAGAACCGAAATACCTTTATATTTTTCGATGGTTATGATGGTGGGTACCTACGACTCATGTTTGTTAACAACGAAAACAATAGCAGCAGTTTCATATGAATGAGTGAAGATTGAGTGATGTTTTAATGCTGGTGGTTATGGAGTTGTCGTTGTGGTTTGTAAATAAGAAGAGATATATGGGAGAGAGGTTAGTTGTTTGATTGTGGAAGCATACAGCAAGTTGATCTTTCTTTGTAATATATAAAGCAAGAAAGAAAGCAACAAAATCATATGATAATAAATAGAGTTAAAACCGCGTGAAAGATAAAGGGAGGCACAGTACAAACAAACTTCAATTAAGTACAGTAATTCACTTAATCATTTGAGTTGATTTCAAGTCACGGAATCAAAAACAATAATTTAAATCAATAATAATAATATAATAATATTTGGAAATTAAAACGTGCAATTAGTTAGCCGTCGTCTACTATTCCTTTCATGGACTGAAATTCGTACTCCGTTGTTGAATCACTGGCGGATAAAAAGTCTTTAGAAAAATTCCATATTTTTAAATTAACTATATTTATTTATTTTGGTCATTATGGTATAAAATTCGATCATAAATTATTAAAAAAATTAACTCACTGTCTACGCCCGATCCTGGTTAAAATATAAAAAGTGTTGAAATTTACTAATTAGCTTCTAAATATATTTTTAACAGGCCTATGATTCATATAACTCATTTTTGGATCACCGTTTATATTAAAATCACATATGTTTGTTTTACCTTAATTAATAACTATCAAGATGACAAACGAGTGCTACGAGCGTTTATTAAATAAATTCTAAATCATATATATATATATATATATATATATATATATATATATATATATATATATATATATATATATATATATATATATATATATATGAGGAATATTCATTTGAGTCCATAAATTAAGTTGAGATTCAAGAGACCAATGAGAGCGCGACATGTGTCGCGAAAATCACATGTGATTGGAAAAAAAAATTCAAAAATTTTTTTTCGAAAAAAAAACTTTTAAATTTTTTTTCCGAAAAATTTTTTTTTAAATTTTTTTTCAAATTTTTTTTTTTTTACAATCACATGTGATTTACCTGCACAATCACATGTGATTGAATTGTACAATCACATGTGATTGGATTTGCTATGCATAATCACATGTGATTGGGTTTACAATCACATGTGATTGGGTTTACAATCACATGTGATTACAATGATAATCACATATGATTTTAAAAAAAAAGTCGAAAAAAAAAATTTCGAAAAAAAATTTCGAAAAAAAAAATTTCAATAAAAAAGAAAATTTTCGAATTTTTTTTTCCAATCACATGTGATTTTCGCGCCACATGTCGCGCTCTCATTGGTCCTTTTGTTTTCAAGCAAATTTATGGATATATATATATATATATATATATATATATATATATATATATATATATATATATATATATATATATATATATATATATATATATATATATATATATATATATATAGATTTATAGTAATATTATATATTATTTCATTTACACATATGAATTAAATCATATAAGTTTCTATTTCAAATTAATATATATATTTAAATATTTAAATATATATGTATTTATTTACAGATATTGGTTCGTGAATCGTCGGGAATAGTCAAAGGTTAAATGAATATATGAAACAGTTCAAAATTTTCGAGACTCAACATTACAACTTTGCTTATCTTGTCAAAATTATATAAAGATTAAGTTTAAATTTGGTCGGAAATTTCCGGGTCGTCATACATGTAGTTAGTTGTACTCACTTAGCTTTGTGCTAATTCCTCTCCATCTCCTTCCTGCAGGTTGTTAGCTTTTATAGACATTGCTTTTGGGGAGAAGACGAGCATGAAGATGGTATGTTTGACCAGACGTAACTCTGATGTTATCTTACTTTGTTTTAAAACTGGTTGTGACCAGAGTTAGCTTTGATAACACTTAACTTTGAACTGTGTTCTTTTGTAAATGTAATGTGGATACGTCTTTTACGGTTAAATATGTATTTTGTTGTAGTGACACGTGCCACTGGTCGAACTGAATTAACATAAGTTACATTGGTTTAATTAATATAATGCTTTCGCAACGTATAAAAAAATTTGCGGTGTCACAACAGCGATGGCTATGACGATGCATACTTTTTTTTTAATGTTAAAATAGATTATATTAAACGTTTATTGCAACTATTTCTGCTTATGAAGTCAGGTTAAGAGATCAATCTAATCACAAAAAAATTAAAGCGTCAATGGTTAAGATTAACAAAAATCATATAATAAATACAACACACTTATCAAGTACAAGTGTATTATCTTCCAAATCAAGCATTTATATGAAAATCAAGAAATCATGAAAACTCGAAAAATACCTTTTAGTCATGCTGATGTGAGTAGAAGTGTAGAACTTTCTGCAAGTTCAAAAGAAAAAAAAAATTAAAGCCCTCAATTTTTGCGGATTATAAAGAGAGCAACAATATTATTTATGCATGTCAAATTCTTGTTTGACATTTCATCGAACACGTCGTGTGCATTCAACAAATTTCATGTTTTCGTGAATACATATAAAAACGATGAACATAAAATCTTTCTCCATTTTATAACTTTCACCAATAAATCAAAGTTAAAAAGCAAAACTATCCATTGAAAAAAATGAGTAAGATATACATAATCTAACCGTTAAGTAACAAACTTTACCAAAACTAAAGCAAATCAGAGCGATCAACAAAACGATCGCACAAATCTGTTGACATATTTTGACTTTATAAGTTGAAGAAACATAACCATATACCAAAAAGATCAACTATGGAGATGAAAAAATGCAATTGAAATTTTTTTTTATGAAAAAATGTGTACCCGGAAGAAGATGTTGATGAAAGTGTGATATATACCTTCCATGTATTTCTTTTAATACTATTCTTTCATTAAAACTGATCAATTAACATGGAACATGAAAGAAAAAGCGTGATATATTATACATCGATAACAGAATCAATTTACATTTTTTTAGATTTCTTCTGAATTTGTAATTTGTAAATGAAAACATATTGGAGAGAAACCCGAATTTTGAAGATGAAGATGAAATTTGAGATGAAGATATGGAAGTGAACAGATTTAAAGATGAAATTTTCATCATAATTCATTAAATGGATTGAGTGTTGCAGTGTCCAATACTATTTTAATTGCTTGGCGTGCTAAAACTTGTAGGTTCCAATGTAAAGTCTGTTCAATAGGAAAAATACTCCTTACGTAAATGGCTGAAACTTTTAATTAAATTAATAATACGTTAATGATAATTTATTTAAGCTAATTATATTTATATTAATATTAATGATATCATCAAGGATGTCTAAGATTTTTTCTTTTTTATTTTGAATTTTTTAGAAGCTTTGAAAATGTCTTTTAATGACATCATCGAGATTGAACTTTATAAGAAGATATAGATAGATATAGATAGATAGCAATAGAAATATCTAAATTTTCTTCATGTGATTTTAAAGCAGGTATTTCTATCTCCATCTTCAATAATAGTGAAGCAAGAGAGATTTAAGCAATACATACATAAGAGACAAACAGAGCATTAAGCAAAGATAGAAACAAATATACATATCTATGAGCATTGAGTAACCCCAAAAAAAATATTATTCACATAACCAAAACCTGACACTTCAGATTTGTTGGCAACACTCAACCCACCAGCCCAATTAATCACAATACCAGCATCCTATCGATTCAACTTAACCGCCGCACAATCGACTCACCAACCGATTCTTGACAATAAGTTAACGTAATCATCGGAGCGAAACTTACGGATGCCTTCAAAAGCGTCAGGAAAAATGTTTCTAACTAACCAATCAATAAGTGAACAATCTTGAATGATGTTGAAAATATTGATTCTGTTAATGACTTGTACCCATCCTTTTTCCTCGCCATGTTCGTTGTCCACCTTAGATTTCACTTCATTCTATTAATTGGTTCTAGCTCTGCCCATTGAAAACTCAATAAATTAAAATCTAAACATCTCTTATATTATAGACAATTATCTGTAAAATGCTTAATATTAAAAGATCAATAAATGGATACTTTTTGTTATAAGTAGTATAGCTTTCAACATAATATGATAATATAATAATGATACCACAACCCGCAGGCGCACCTCATATGTATGCGGGCGCTTAATAGTGTGCGTATGCGTGTGCTTGTGTGCGCTATGCGGTATGCGGATTGTATCTGATTCCTTTGTTCCCGGTACGGCGGTTGCTTAGCTGTCAAGTAAATATCTTTTCCATAATTATATCCGTGATTCGGGGGAGTCAGTTATGGATGAGATTAACGTGATCTGGGACGGTTCTAGAATTAGGGTTTGCCTATAAATACAACCCTAATCATCATTTACCAGACACGGCATATTACGTAACTATCACACACGAGATACATTACGCAAAACAGCATCATTCAGCATCTCTTCAAGGTTAACAGGTTAGTCTTTCGTAAGCTAGTACCTACGACCTTATTTGGGGCCTCTTGATCGACGACCGTTATCAAGAGGTGGACTTAATCACTTGGCCACCCCGCCGACATCATCATGTCGGCCAGAGTTATTCACGGTAGCCGGAACGGAGAGCCACGTTCTAAGATCCTTAAACCCCTCCTTATGTATTGAGCAGGCATATTAAACCCCACGGTTAAAATATGCATGATCAAGTGGTGCTTTCATTGAGAGTCGAATTAATTCAAGACTGTTTAATTGCTTTTTCTTTTAAGGTTTTGAATTGTATGACTCGTTATTTACAAAATTTTTGAATTTTTTCTTTAACAGTATCATGACTTCCGAGGAATCATCGGAACATACCCAAACAGATATTCAAAACGCACCGTCTGGTAGTCAACAGACACCGGTTATGACTACGGAGGCGGCTATTCAGGCGGGGTACACGATGTACCCTCCACCTATATCCGGCGAACCCTTTCAGAGGTACAAGCCGATATATTCAGACGGGGTTACACCGCCAAGAGCAAACTCACCAGTCACAACCACGCGGCTGGACTTTTCGTCAGTGGATCCAAGGGTCATCTTTGCAGGCACTAGCGGTGGAACAACGGGGCCGCATGTGGTTTGCTGCGGCCAGGTACCTATTTACAGTACCACTGTTTCAATACCTCTGCATACGCAGAGCATTCAGCAGAATTCGTCATTTACACCGTTGCAACCTTGGCAACCACCGCGCCCAGTTTCACAATTTTTAACTCCTGCGGATGCGCAGGCGTTACTTAATAGTTGGGGATTTGGTGTCATCCCGGATGCAAACTCTCATTGGGCGCCGATAACAGCGCAGCAGCAAAGCACAGCGCATACAGTTGGGCTTTTAAGTGTGTATCCTCAAGTTTTGCAGATATCTGCGCCACAGATTTCGCTTCCTTTACAGCCACCTGTGTACTCTGCGTCTTCAAGTTATCCCTCTTTTCCAACGCAGCAGCCTTGGTTATATCCGCAGACGCAGGGTCAACCTTGGCAAAATGTTCAAGGGCAGGCAAATCTTGCAAGTCAATTCATGCAGGCCGCACCTCCTGATATGGTTCACTTATTTTCACAACCTGACTTTGTTCAGGACATGATGAAGCGTTTCTTTGCAAACTTGAAAGGGGATCCTGTTAAACCACCCTTCGAGCTACCAACTACCTTTGACAAGTTTCCTCCGCATATATCCGCATACCCGTTTCCATCAGCACCAAAGATACCTAGCACGTTGGGTACTTACAATGGCCTGACCGATCCAGATGATTTTTTACAGCGTTTCGAAGGCGCAATGCGCACTCAAGGCTGGGTGGATCTGGTTGCGTGTCAGATATTTCCTATGACACTACAGGGTATTGCTCGTGAGTGGTTTAATAAGTTGCCGGCGGGTAGTATTGTCGGGTTTATGGATCTGCGGACAAAGTTTTTGCTGCAATATCAGAATCAGAGACCACGCAAGCGCACTCACATTGAATGCCATGACATCGTGCAGAAGTCCAAGGAATCTTTGGGCGAATTTCTCACAAGGTATACTAATGAGTGCCTGCGTATACCAGATCTCAAACCAGAGCAACAGATTTCCGGACTCATGCATGGTATAAACTCAGAACGTCATCCAACACTGGTAAGGCGTCTGCGCCATACAGTCCCAACAACTTATGCTGAGGCGCTTAATGAATGCCACGACTATATGCGGAGTGGCGAAGATAATGACATTCCAACAGCAAGCTCACGCAACGAGAGGAAGGACGATGATGATCGTTCGCGCGATCAAAATCGTGGTAACAACTCTCGTGGAAGGTATCCTAGTGGTGGTCCCATCTGTAGCGACCCGACCAAATCATCATTGACGGCGCCGTCTACTTAGGTCCCGTTACGTGGTCATAAGTCTTTAAAACAACGTTTGACCAAAAGATATGTCGCATTCATTTCAAATGTAAAGGTTGTTCAAGTTTACAAGAATAGTTCCACCACAAGTTACGATACAAAGTTTTAAGTACAAATGAAACTTATGCGACACAATTTAAAAGTATCCAAAAGACGCTCCATGTATGCATATATATACTCGACATCCAATGCAAGTATCAAAATAATGAGCGGAAGCATGTATCATGTATCGTTCAAGGACCTGAGAAAAACATAGAAATCTGTCAACGAAAACGTTGGTGAAATCATAGGTTTAAGTAAGTAAGTACAAGTGAACCACAAGATTTGCATCAATGAATTAATAGTAATACATTCCAAAAGTTTGTTTTACGAGCACCCAATTATCAATGCTTAACGTTTCCTTCCATTGAACCCCATCACTTAGTGCTAGAACATACACTGTTTCTCGAAAATATATTTCATTCGTAAACGGTAGCGAACCGTTTGAATGAGGGTTTGTCAAACCCATATGGATCCATACAACATAAGTTCTCGCTTACACCCGGCAAGTGTAACTAATGATAATCGAATTGAGGATTTTGTTCTAAACTCGTATGTAGAATGTTTGTTTTCCTGTACTTGTGTTCACTTAGTAAAGAAATGTTTATGTTTTCTCATCCCAAATGTAAGTTCAAAAAAAAGTAAAAGTGGGACTATGATCTCACCTTGAGTGCACGAGTAGTAAAGTACTTCGACAAGTAAACGTGTGCAAAGAACAATGCTAGTCTTGACCTAAACAAATAGGTTGTATCAATAACGATAGTCACGATTGGTCAAAGATGTTCAATTAGTCCTATGGCTCGTTACGACTCGATTTATATAGCATGTGAATCAATTTGTCAAGTTCCATGCACGATACAAGTAGTTAAGTATGTTAGAACGATTGTATAATCGTTTGGTTAAGTTTGACTAAAAGTCAAACTTGGTCAAAGTCAAGGTCAACGGGATCGGGTCGGGTATCCGACAATTTTCCCATGATGAGAAATCATTTATGAGCAGAATGGCCAAGTTTCATGTTAATCGGAGTTACGGTTAAGCGGGAAACATTTTGTGAAAGGAAAAATAAAAACTAAAATGGACTGGGCATATGCGCGGCGCGCAAAGGGTTGCGCGGCGCGCACCCAAGTGTAAATCCTGGTCAGAACTTAACCACGAAGGCAAACATCTGGGATTTCTAATTTTGCGCGGCGCGCGGGTATATGCGCGGCGCGCAATACCTGGGAAACATACAGTTTGCAGAAAAAGACCAAGTCACGAACCAAAACTCAAATTAATCTATTTTATGAACCGAAAACATCCAAAAATGCATACTATATATCGTTGGAAAGGTAATTTGACAAGGAAAACAACTAAACACATTTCATCAAGCAATTCATCACTAACAACAACCAAAACCGCATCTAATGCTTAACATTAACCGCATACAAGTTCATAAATGCAATTCAATGATTCGGGCAACCAATTTACATGAATGATATGCCGTTTCGAAGGTAATCAAGCATACAATCCAACTAGACACTTACCAATAATAATCCATGGTATTCAATGCATCAAAAGTCCATTTCAAGTTCATCAAACCCTAACCCAAATTCACCAAAATCAATAATCAAGTTCATGAAGTTTTCTAAGGCAACCTACACATCAAATTGAAGCTAGTGATGCTAGTAACACAATTAAAACATCAACTTTTAACATCTAACAACATATGATCATCCAAAATTCAAGAACAACACACCAAAATTCAAGTTCATGCTAGTTACACTAAAACAACGAGATCGAGCATATAAATCATATATTCATGTTAGACTTGAGCCATAGACACTAATTAACACTTTTATAAGTTAAAAACATCAAGAACACAAAATCTAGTGATTTTAGAAAATTACCCAAATGAGATGAAGTTGGTACCAAAATGAAGAGGATGAAGAGAGGATCACAAATATGTAGTTTATTTTGTTGTAAGCCTCCTAGATCGAATTTAGATGATGATTGAATGAATTTGGAAATTGGGTGTGTTCTTGCTAGAGAGAAAGAGAGAGAGAGTGAGAGATGGTTGAATGGTGGTGATTGGGGTAGACTAGGTGACCTAGTCAACTAGTTTGCCCCGTGTCAATTTTAGTCCCTCGAGTTTGTAGTCGGGTGCGGAAAATACCTAAACGGAATATTTTAAAACGCGTATTAACGGGAGATGTTATAAACATATAACGGAGTTTAAATTAGTATAACGGAAAAGAAAACGGAAAAAGGCGGGATGTTACATTACCTACTCCTTAAAAGAAATTTCGTCCCGAAATTTAAGTAGGCGTAGTAGTCGTTGTTTCTTCCTCGAGATCTTGCGTTTCCGAATTCACGAATAGATGAGGATACTTCCCTTGCATTTGATCTTGTCTTTCCCAAGTAAACTCGGGTCCTCTTTTGGCATTCCAACGAACCTTGACAATCGGGATTCGTCTTTGTTTCAATGTCTTGACGGAGGTGTCCACAATTTCAACCGGTTCCTCCACAAAATGAAGTTTGTCATCAATAGTAAGTTCTTCGAGAGGGATGACGATATCGGGTTCGGCAAGACACTTTTTCAAGTTAGATACATGGAAGGTAGGATGAACGGAGTTCAATTGAGGCGGAAGATCTAAACGATAAGCAACGGTTCCAATACGCTCCAAGATTTCGAAAGGACCAATATACCGCGGATTTAGCTTCCCGCGTTTCCCAAAACGGATTACACCCTTCCAAGGTGCGACTTTTAACATTACTCGGTCACCGACTTGAAATTCAAGATCGTTGCGTCGTTTGTCGGTATAGCTCTTTTGACGACTTCGGGCCGTCCTAAGCCTATCTCGGATTTGAACGATTTTCTCGGTGGTTTCGTGAATGAGTTCGGGTCCGGTGATTTGCACGTCGCCTACCTCGGCCCAACAAAGAGGTGAACGACATTTGCGGCCATATAGCGCTTCAAAGGGTGCGGCTTTAATACTCGCGTGATAACTATTGTTGTAAGAGAACTCGGCGAGAGGTAAGTGCTTGTCCCAAGCCTTTCCGAAATCAACCACGCAAGCTCGTAACATGTCCTCTAAGGTTTGAATTGTACGTTCGCTTTGTCCATCGGTTTGAGGATGATATGCGGTGCTCATGTCTAAACGTGTTCCCAACGCTTCTTGCAATGTACGCCAAAATCTAGAAACGAAACGGCCATCTCGGTCGGAGATAATCGATAAAGGTATACCGTGTCGGGCTACGATCTCCTTAATGTAAAGTTGTGCAAGTTTCTCCATTTTGTCCGTTTCTTTCATGGCAAGGAAGTGTGCGGATTTGGTGAGACGGTCAACAATAACCCAAATGGTATCATAACCGCCCGTCGTTTTTGGTAGCTTGGTGATAAAATCCATCGTTATCCTTTCCCACTTCCATTGCGGGATCTCGGGTTGTTGAAGTAGTCCGGACGGTCTTTGGTGTTCGGCTTTGACTTTGGAACATGTCAAACACTTGGAAACATAAGTAGCTACGTCCCTTTTGATGTTCGGCCACCAATATAGCTGTTTAAGGTCGTGGTACATCTTATTGGCACCGGGGTGAATCGAGTATCGTGACTTATGGGCTTCATCTAAAATAAGGCTTCGTAGGTCCCCATAACTAGGCACCCAAATCCTTCCGGCGAAATATCGGAGTCCGGTTTCTTTAACTTCGAATCGAGAGGTGAGGACGTTCAAGTGTTCGAGAGAGATGTTTTCATCCTTGAGAGCCTCATCTTGGGCTACCCGAATTTGGCTATTAAGGTTTGTGTGGATGGTGATGTTTAAGGCTCGGACACGAAGAGGCACCACTCTTTCTTTTCGACTTAAGGCATCGGCTACTACATTTGCCTTCCCGGGATGGTAACGAAGCTCGCAATCGTAATCGTTTAAGGTTTCAATCCACCTTCGTTGTCTCATGTTTAGTTGCTTTTGATCGAAAATGTGTTGGAGACTTTTGTGGTCGGTAAAGATAGTACTCTTGGTTCCATAAAGATAGTGTCTCCACATTTTAAGTGCAAAGACAACGGCTCCGAGTTCGAGATCATGTGTCGTATAGTTTCGTTCATGAATTTTGAGTTGTCGAGAAGCATAAGCAATGACTTTCGTTCGTTGCATCAATACACACCCAAAACCATGTTTTGAGGCATCGCAATATACAACAAAGTCATCATTGCCTTCGGGAAGTGACAAGATAGGAGCGGTGGTTAGCTTCGTTTTCAAGATTTGGAATGCGGACTCATGTTCGGTCGCCCAGATGAATTTCTTTCCCTTGTGAGTCAATGCGGTTAGAGGACGTGCAACCAAAGAGAAGTTTTCGATGAATCTACGATAGTACCCGGCGAGACCCAAAAATTGACGAATGTGAGTAGGAGTAGTAGGAGTCTCCCATTTGCTAATGGCTTCGATTTTCGTTGGATCGACTTTAATACCTTGGTCACTTACAACATGACCAAGAAATTGAACTTCCTTTAACCAAAATTCACACTTGGAGAATTTGGCATAGAGTTGTTCTTGTCTTAAAAGTTCAAGCACAAGTCGGAGATGTTGTTCGTGCTCTTCTTCATTTTTAGAATAGATCAATATGTCATCGATGAACACAATAACGAATTTATCGAGATACGGTTTGCACACGCGGTTCATAAGATCCATGAACACCGCCGGTGCGTTAGTGAGACCAAATGGCATGACAAGGAATTCATAACTACCATAACGAGTTCGGAAAGCGGTTTTGGAGACATCTTCCCCCTTAACCCTCAATTGATGATAACCCGAGCGGAGATCGATTTTCGAATATACACAAGACCCTTGTAGTTGATCAAAGAGGTCATCAATGCGAGGAAGAGGATATCGGTTCCTAACCGTCAATTTATTTAGTTCACGATAATCAATGCACATTCGTAGGGATCCGTCTTTCTTTTTAACAAACAAAATCGGAGCGCCCCAAGGTGAATGGCTAGGTTGGATAAAACCACGATCAAGTAGTTCTTGGATTTGACTTTGCAATTCTTGCATTTCAGATGGAGCGAGTCTATATGGTGCACGCGCTACGGGTGCGGCTCCCGAAATAAGATCGATTTGGAATTCAACCGGTCGATGAGGCGGAAGACCCGGCAATTCGTCGGGAAATACATCGGAATAGTCACTAACAATTGGCACATCATCGATGTGCTTCTCATCGGACTCGACTTTCTTAATGTGAGCAAGGATCGCAAAACAACCCTTACGGAGTAGTTTTCTAACTTTAATACACGAAACGAGGTTGAGTCCGGTGCAACTCTTATCGCCATAGACGATCAAAGGTTCACCATTCTCGATAGGAATTCGGATTGCGTTAAGATCACAAAGAATGTGAGATTTCGTTTTGACTAACCAATTCATACCGATTATTACATCAAAGCTTCCTAGTTCCATGGGTATCAAGTCAATTTCAAATTCCTTACCCAAAATGTTTATCGTACACCCCCGGTAATATGTGTCGGCACTTAATAGTTTCCCGTTAGCCACTTCAATGGTATAGGTGGTATCTAATGGAAGAGGTGGAGTGCTAAAAGAATGAGTCAAAGTCTTGGATACAAAGCATTTATCGGCACCTGAATCTAATAAGCAAGAGACATAAGAATTGTTGAGAAGAAACGTACCCGTGACTAGTTCAGTGTCATCCCAGGCTTCCTCGGTGTTGATGTTGAAAGCTCGGCCGCGCGTGTTGGGGTTATCTTTCTTCTTTGGGCATGCATTTCTATAATGACCCGTTTGACCACATTCGTAACAAGTGCCCGTCTTTGGTGCATTGGGCCACTTTCGAGCAACGGGAGTGGCACTTTTACAATCGTTGGCCTTATGACCAACTCCTTGGCACCGGTGGCAAATTAACTTGCCACATTCACCAAAGTGATGTTTGTTGCATTTGTTGCAAAGAGGTAGGTTCCCGGCATAACCTTTCATGCCGTCGGAGGTGTAAGGCTTCTTAGCAAAGTTGTTTTTGCTTGATTGGGAGGGTTCCCACTTTCTTTTGTTGCCGCCCGATTTATCCTCGGCCTTAGGTGCCGGAACTACGATTTCGTCAACCGTTTCAATTAGCTGGCGAGCCATGTTCATAGCGGCTTGATGAGTAGTGGGTTTGGATGACATCACCCCTTGTTTGATGCTTTTTGGAAGACCGAGCATGTTGATGATGTAGCGTGAGGGTACGAAATAGTATTATTTTTAATACAAAATACTACAAAATATGACACACGTTTTATTAATTTACGGATGGGATATACCTAAACCTTGCTACAACACTATAGGCAGTGTACCTAATCGTAGAGTAGTGTAGTTTTTAGTAAGTCCGGTTCGTTCCACAGGGAGCTGGTGATACTTACTATATTTTTAACTATATTTATACAAAATATATATAATTATATAAGTAGTAATATTATTATAAAAAGGGGGGTTTTACCGTTTAATGACCGGTTTGTCGATTATATATTTTAAGCGTAAAGATAAATGACGATAATTAAAGTGCGTAAAATAATGACAATAAATAAAATGACAGTAAATAAAATTGCGAGTAATAAAATGACAGTAAATAAAGATACGATGAGAAATATAATAAAAGAATTATGCTTATTTAAACTTCCGTAATCATGATGTTTGACGTGTTGATTTTAATTTATTACCATGGGTTAATTGTCCTTTGTCCTGGTTTATTTGATACGTCTATCTGGTTTTTGTCCATAATAGTCCATCGGTCATAAATATAAAGTGCGAGTATCCTCGTCAAATTACCCTTATACCCGAAGTCAAATATTCCAACTAATTAAGGATTTAAACTGTGACGCAGTTATCACTTCTGTCAACAATTACACCAGTTATCACTGTATGTAATCTACCCCTGTTTTGATTAGATATGAATATTAATTTACCCACTTGATCAGTTTGAATAATCAATTACCCAACCCGAATAATTAATTAAATGATTATAATAGATTCCATATGAACGTCACTAAATAGGACAACCATAATCATTATTAATTATTAGGATAATTAATTTGAAGATAGGTTCGACAGACTCCAATGAGTTGTCACTCAATTAGACAATACCCCCCATCTATTAATAGTCAATAGTCCAATTTCCACAAGTGTCGGTCTTTTGCCCAAACCCCAATTATGGTACAAAGTTCAATAACCCAATTTTAGTAATTAGCCCAACATCATGAGTACTTCATTTTAAATAAGCATAATAACGACTTAGCTACGAGACATTAATGTAAAAAGGTTGAACATAACTTACAATGATTAAAAATAGCGTAGCGTTACACGGACAGAATTTCGACTTACATACTCAAAAGATCTCTATCATAAATCTTATTATTATCATAATTTAAAATTAAAATTAAGATTATTGTTATATCTTATTAAGTTAACATTATGATAGAGATATAGAATATAGATATTGATATTGATAGATAGAAAAATAAGAAAAAGATAGAAGAAAAAAAAAGAGATCGAAAAAAAGTCTTCTTTCTTTCATCGTAATACATCGTCCTTTTATAGCGAAATTGGAAATTGAATTTTCATTTACGACCCCTGAACTATGCTCAATTAACAACTTTTTATTATTTAATATTATTCTTATTATGAATTATTTAAATATTATATTTTATTCTTGTGCATAGTTGACTCGTAATTTTTACACCGTTGCGTCGAGCGCTGAAAGTTGGTTCATGCCTCGGTTCCGGATTTTCGAACGTCCTTGCGTACAATTTAATATCTTGTACTTTGCGTTTTGTAACTTGTACTCTTGTCATTTTTAGACGTTCTTCATCAATAATTTGAACCTTTTTAATTGTATCTTGTACTTTTGAGCTTTTTGGACCTTTGCGTCTTCAAATCTTCGTTTTCGCCTTTTGTCTTCGCACTTATTTAAAATAAACGAATATTACTCGAAAATGGAACAATTGCAACTAAAATCTTGTCTTTCTTGGGGGATTTTGCTATGAAATATATGTTCCTTTTTAACCTTATCAATATCCCCACACTTGAGCGTTGCTTGTCCTCAAGCAATACAGTCTTGAAATAATATAATACATCACATGAATCACTTCTTTATTCTTCACACTTTGTACATCAGTGATTTTGATAGAGCTGTATAAACAATGATATTAACAATAGAACCATGGTTAAAGGTGGGTGTGTCATCCACAGTTGCCTCGGGTTTAGGTCAACGACACTTGCAATCAAATAGCCGATTTACTTTCGGTTTCCAAAGCAAAGTGCACATTTGAAAGGCGGTTTACAGTCCCACATGACTATAAAAATGTAGATCCTTTAGGGAAATTGGATCTTTATGAAAACATTTAATCTTTTGAAAATTCAATCTAGCTTTTACCCTAGATAAGTTTTCTGATTTGATCCACCATTGGTGTTGCAAAATATATTTGTGGATCAATATTTTGGCTAAAAACATTTAGGTTCGTGTAATCCACTGCTATCCCGGTATCGGAAAGCACACATCCAGTTTACTTGTTCCGTATATTACCTTTCGGCAAACTACCGTCCGGTTGTAAAGGAAAGCGATGAACAAGAAACTGTTAAGGCAATGTCTAATGACATGCTTTTGGTTATGGTCTTTTAACGTGTCGGATGCTAGAACTATCCTTGGTAGGAGCAATAGTAAAGATCATCCTATAATTTTTTTCGGTCTGGCACAAGGTCCTGTCTCCGACCATGCTATGCAACCACCGTTCTTACGGTTGACACCCGATTTGGTTCAGGTGACCTAATGAATTCCAGGTGAATTTCTTAGGATTTTACGTTCAATGGTAATGAACGCATTGAAAATGGTTTTCAGAAAACAAATCGGTTTGTATTTTTGATCAAAATATTTTCTCGTTCAAGCTCGAGTTTAGATATCATCGAATTCCATGAGTTTGAATTCTCAATCTTTAAGGTCAATCTCTAGGATTGAGTATTATCAGTCTTAAAAGCTGATTTTTAATCTTTAAGGAGATTATCCTTTCTGGGGATCTGATTCATTAGTCTTATCAAGCTAATTTGCATGGTGCCCCCCCATTGTACGAGATAAATCCTTCTCATGGTTAGGATAAATCTGACCACTTGGCGACCCTGTTTGATGCTGAGGTCCGTGGATTTCCTGCTGATTTTAGAGATGACTTTTCTAGATTTTTCGTCAACCTACAGCTGGTCTGGACGACAACTTCATGACCTAAATCAAGAAGCGCGTGTCTTTTTCGGAAGACTTTACTTCCTTTTAATGATGGAATTGATTCATCGTGTAGATCCATCTTTCTTTCAAATGTATTACAGTAAACCGGGTAAAACTGATTAGTATCGTCCAAAGCAAAAGTACCTGCAATAATCTTGTACAAAAATATGTGATATATGTTTTAAATTGAATAACTTGGTACATTCTTCCCACACTTAGTTTCTTTCTTTGCCTTTTTATTTTCTTCTATTTCATTTTAAATGAATTCAAGCGTTTTAGGGTGTTCTCAATTTATGTCCTTTTCGATAATTTCGGTATTATCACCTAGTTTTCACCGTTCATAAATATGTATAAACATGATTTTGACTTCATTTAATTGAAAATTTTTTAAATTTTCACAAAATTTGGCAAATAAACCAAGTATAAACCTGAGAGAATTTATAACCCTTCCCCACACTTAAGATCATGCAATGCCCTCATTTGCATGAAATCAGACTCTAATTATAAATTCACGAGGGTGATTAGTGTAGAAAAGTGATTAAAATACCCAGTTTGCAAACATCTTGTTGTTATCTCACATTTGATATTTTGCTTCTTGTCGTCAAAATTAGTACCTTTTGCTGAACTTAATGACAGTCTTTGAAAGTGCGTTGTTTTACCCTGTTTTGTATATAACATAAAATACAAACATATATATACATATTTTTGAAGTTTGGTATATAACCCCACTTTCAAAAATTTATAAAATATAATATTTTTTTGGCATACTTTAAATCAATAAAATTAAATGATAACAAAATTTGTCGCCCCGCCCTCGGGTAAAGCAATTTCGGTTCAATGACCCAGTGTTCAACTTACGACGAATTTTAAAAATCATATTTTTAACTTAAAGAAATAAAGTAAATTTTGTTTTTTTTTTTTAAAAAAAATCACAATAAAACATAAATTAAAATGCATATTAATTTTAAATAAAACCTAAAAAAAATAAAAATTCAGAATGGAGGGAGAAAACTAGTTCTTTAGTGTCTGCTAGCGGAAAAGACCAATCGGGTTCCATTCTCGGAACTACACGAGAACAGAACAACTAACTCTAGATAGCATTTTCTTTTTAGAACATTTGAATCTCCCCACACTTAGGTAACTGTGGTGTCAAAATTGTGATTAACTTCATCGTCAATTTCTCTTGGTCCATAATCAACTTGCCTATCTGTGACTTTTTCTTTAAGCCAGTGCCCGGCTTCTTCCGTAATATCCCAAAATTCAACTAGTTTCGCCTTTTCTTTAGGCGACAGATTGGATACTAACCGGTTACATAACTTAAAGTTCCCCTTACTTCTAGCATCGATAGCCCGTTTAAAAAATTTCTTCATTGAACTGTTAATAACGGGGTCATTTAATTTCGTATCAACAACGGGGTTCTTTATTATCAAGTCATCATTAGGTGTTACTTCATTTTCCCCACACTTAGGCGTTTTATTATTGCTAAGCACTACCGTTGGAGTTGGTAAAACAACATGGTTATTACCAATCGTTTTTACTGGTTCAACGGTTTTAGTTGGTGGAGATTTAGACTTTCGAATCATAAAGGTGATTGATTTGTTACCACTTTTAAGTGTCATTCTTCCATTTCCTACATCAAATAACGCCCCGGTGGACGCTAAGAATGGTCGACCTAAAATTAGAGGAATGTTTGGGTCCTCTTCTATGTCAATGACAATGAATTCGACTAGAAAGGTTAAATTGCCTACTTGAATGGGTAGGTTGTCAGCGATTCCAACTGGGTGCTTAATGGTTTGATCAAAGAGTCGAACACTCATATCCGTTGGAGTTAACTCACCTACACCTAATCTCTTATATAAGGAAAGAGGCATAACACTCACACTTGCACCTAAATCTGCTAGTGCATCATACATAACACAATCACTAAGTAGACAAGGAACAATAAATTCACCCGGATCACCTATCCTAGGAGGAGGTTTTGGTGGAACTGTCTTCACCGGGTTTACTTTTACGGCTTTTGTTTCTTGCACTTTCTTATTCTTTTTCTTCTTCTTCTTTCCAGAGGTATCACAATCTTTATTACCTATCACTTGCTCATACTCAACTCCTTTTCTTGGAAACGGGATGGGTGGTTTGTATGGTGCCACCACTGGCTTTACATACTCGGGTGGTGGTGGTGGTGTAACTTTTTCATTGTTACTCACATCTAAAACCTTCCCATCTTCTGGAGCTGGTTTTTCAGAATTCGTTGAAACCATGTTAACATTCTCATTCCGAGGATTTACTTCAGTATCACTCGGTAGCTTTCCTTGTTCTCTTTCACTTATTAATCTAACAACAGTACCTACTTGTTTTTCTAGATTCAAAATGGAAGCTTGTTGAGTTCTAAGTGACTGATCAAACCTCTCATTCGTTTGGGTTTGAGATGTAATAAATTGTGTTTGAGATTCAACTAGCTTTGCTATCATTTCTTCTAGATTTGACTTTTTCTCTTCGAGTTGTTGTGGTGGTTTATACAAGCTAGGTCTTTGTTTATTGAAAGTGTTGTTTTGAGTTGGTTGGTTATTCGGACCTTGTTGGTTGTACAAGTTATTTTCGGGTCCTTTTAGATTGTAAAGAATGTATTGATTTCGATTGAAGTTCGGCCTTGGCGGTTGATAATTATTTTGATAATCATTTCCCGGCCTTTGGTTCATATAAGAAACATTCTCTCGTTGTTCCATCGTTGGTTCAACATTACAATCTTTCAATAAGTGTGGTCCACCGCATTGCTCACAACTGATTCGTATTGCGTGAATATCTTTATTCATCTTTTCCATTCGTCTTTCGAAAGCATCTATTTTTGCGGAAACGGAATCAAAGTCATGGCTAGAATCGGCTCTAGCCGCTTTAGATGATCGAAAGATATCTTTTTCTTGGTGCCACTCATGCGAGTGGGAGGCTGTGTTATCAATAATTTTGTAAGCTTCAGTTGCGGTTTTCTTCATAATGGATCCACCAGCGGTTATGTCGATGTCTTTTCGTGTGGTGATGTCTACACCTTTATAGAAGATTTGTACTATTTGAAAAGTATCTAATCCGTGTTGAGGACATCCTCTCAACATCCTTCCGAATCTTGTCCACGCCTCATATAATGTTTCATTTGGATTTTGCGCGAACGTAACAATTTCTCCTTGAAGTCTCACGGCTTTGGATGCCGGAAAGAATCGTTTAAGAAAATTTTCAACTAAAACATCCCATGTGTCAATCGCCCCTTCAGGTAACGATTCTAACCAATCTTTGGCTTCTCCCTTTAAAGTCCAGGGAAATAACATGAGATAAATTTGTTCGTCTTCCACTTCTCGGATTTTGAATAGTGTACAGATCCTATTAAACGTACGAAGATGTTCGTTTGGGTCTTCATTCGGCGTACCACTATATTGGCACTGATTAGTTACCATGTGTAGGATTTGTCCTTTAATTTCATAATCTGGAGCATTAACTTCTGGTTTAATAATGGCGTGACCTTGGCCCGTGCGTGTGGCTCTCATTCGATCTTCCATACTTAGAGGTTCCGTTACTTCCATAATTGAATTTGTTGAATACGAATCACTAGAAGATTCTGATTTAATGGTTTGTGGTTCAGGAGGAATGATTAGTGGTTCAGGATCTCTGAATTGTCCTTGAATATCCTCCGGGTTCTTAGTTGTGAAATCGGGTTTAAAAGATGGATTATCGGAAATTTGAATTGGAGTACTTGGTCGACTAGATGATGATTCTAAAGAAAAATCAACGGCGACAATATTTGCTAAATGTCTTGATCGAGTTACAGGTGGTGAACGTATGAAAGGTGGTGAACGTTTTGCTCGGTGCATTCACTGAATATCCTATTAGTTTTTAAAAAGGAAAGAAAAATTATATAAGTTATCCAATCAATAGACTTTTCTGATTTTGCCCACGTTTCGAATAGCCAAAAGATGCAGCAGAGGGGCAGGATTCGTTTGGTCTCAATATAATTGAGTACTGTTTGGCTCCAATAACCCGGTCCACGTACAAATCCAACTATTACTACGAACCAGAAAATTTTGATGTCTATTAATTTAACCACTTAAAATAAATTTTCGTAATTTTAAGAAATTTAGAGAAGAAGTAGAAAAAAAATTCTATGTCCTAAAACTAGAATAGCGAGAAATAAGAGAGAAAAAGAGTGCGTCGGAAAAAAAAATTGAAAAATAAAAATGGTTGAAAAAAAAATAAAAGGTCGAAAAATAAGAAAATTGTAGCGCGTCTAAAATTAAAAAGGGATTCTAAACGAAAAACGGGAATTACTTAAAAGGATACTAAAATTTTAACACGGCGTCGCAAAATTTTAAGGCACCTAAATCTTAGTCTAAAGAAAAAGCACTTAAGGGATTTTACGGCAAAGCCTAAAAATCTAAAAGTATAAAAATAACTATGGCAAAACTAAACTTAATACTAAAAGTTGCGACTATAGTCTAAAAATCTAAAGGTAATAAAATTAAAAAAAAACATTTTTTTTTTATAGACAAAATTTTAAAAATATATTTTTTTATAATTTTTTTTTTTACGTTTTTTTTTTTTTTTTTTTTACGTTTTTTTTTTTTTTTTTTTTTTAAATTTTTTTTTAAAAAAAAACGATTTTTTTTTTTTACAAATTTTTTTTTTTAAAACGAATTTTTTTTTTCTTTTAAAAAAAAACGATTTTTTTTTACACAAAATTTTTTTTTTTTTTTTTTAAAAACGAATTTTTTTTTTTTTTTAAAAAAAAACGATTTTTTTTTTTTTAAAAAAGAACGATTTTTTTTTACAAATTAATAATTTTTTTATAATTATAATTTTTTTTTTTCAAAATTATTTTTTTTTTTTTTTTTAATTCATTTACTATTCATGAATAGTAAATGAAAATAAATTAATTAATTTACTATTTACATGAAAGCGACATGATAGCAATTATTAATTATAAGTTACATAATATACCCCTGAAGTATTTAATAAATACGACTTTTTTTTAAAATTTACGTATAAATTTTTGATTCTTAAATATTATTATATTATTATATTCTATTTCAATATTATTATATTATTATATTCTATTTCAATATTATTATATTATTATATTTTATTTCAATATTATTATATTATTATATTTTATTTCAATATTATTATAATTAAAAATATAGCGTTTTAGCGCTCCCCGGCAGCGGCGCCAAAAACTTGATGATGTAGCGTGAGGGTACGAAATAGTATTATTTTTAATACAAAATACTACAAAATATGACACACGTTTTATTAATTTACGGATGGGATATACCTAAACCTTGCTACAACACTATAGGCAGTGTACCTAATCGTAGAGTAGTGTAGTTTTTAGTAAGTCCGGTTCGTTCCACAGGGAGCTGGTGATACTTACTATATTTTTAACTATATTTATACAAAATATATATAATTATATAAGTAGTAATATTATTATAAAAAGGGGGGTTTTACCGTTTAATGACCGGTTTGTCGATTCTATATTTTAAGCGTAAAGATAAATGACGATAATTAAAGTGCGTAAAATAATGACAATAAATAAAATGACAGTAAATAAAATTGCGAGTAATAAAATGACAGTAAATAAAGATACGATGAGAAATATAATAAAAGAATTATGCTTATTTAAACTTCCGTAATCATGATGTTTGACGTGTTGATTTTAATTTATTACCATGGGTTAATTGTCCTTTGTCCTGGTTTATTTGATACGTCTATCTGGTTTTTGTCCATAATAGTCCATCGGTCATAAATATAAAGTGCGAGTATCCTCGTCAAATTACCCTTATACCCGAAGTCAAATATTCCAACTAATTAAGGATTTAAACTGTGACGCAGTTATCACTTCTGTCAACAATTACACCAGTTATCACTGTATGTAATCTACCCCTGTTTTGATTAGATATGAATATTAATTTACCCACTTGATCAGTTTGAATAATCAATTACCCAACCCGAATAATTAATTAAATGATTATAATAGATTCCATATGAACGTCACTAAATAGGACAACCATAATCATTATTAATTATTAGGATAATTAATTTGAAGATAGGTTCGACAGACTCCAATGAGTTGTCACTCAATTAGACAATACCCCCCATCTATTAATAGTCAATAGTCCAATTTCCACAAGTGTCGGTCTTTTGCCCAAACCCCAATTATGATACAAAGTTCAATAACCCAATTTTAGTAATTAGCCCAACATCATGAGTACTTCATTTTAAATAAGCATAATAACGACTTAGCTACGAGACATTAATGTAAAAAGGTTGAACATAACTTACAATGATTAAAAATAGCGTAGCGTTACACGGACAGAATTTCGACTTACATACTCAAAAGATCTCTATCATAAATCTTATTATTATCATAATTTAAAATTAAAATTAAGATTATTGTTATATCTTATTAAGTTAACATTATGATAGAGATATAGAATATAGATATTGATATTGATAGATAGAAAAATAAGAAAAAGATAGAAGAAAAAAAAAGAGATCGAAAAAAAGTCTTCTTTCTTTCATCGTAATACATCGTCCTTTTATAGCGAAATTGGAAATTGAATTTTCATTTACGACCCCTGAACTATGCTCAATTAACAACTTTTTATTATTTAATATTATTCTTATTATGAATTATTTAAATATTATATTTTATTCTTGTGCATAGTTGACTCGTAATTTTTACACCGTTGCGTCGAGCGCTGAAAGTTGGTTCATGCCTCGGTTCCGGATTTTCGAACGTCCTTGCGTACAATTTAATATCTTGTACTTTGCGTTTTGTAACTTGTACTCTTGTCATTTTTAGACGTTCTTCATCAATAATTTGAACCTTTTTAATTGTATCTTGTACTTTTGAGCTTTTTGGACCTTTGCGTCTTCAAATCTTCGTTTTCGCCTTTTGTCTTCGCACTTATTTAAAATAAACGAATATTACTCGAAAATGGAACAATTGCAACTAAAATCTTGTCTTTCTTGGGGGATTTTGCTATGAAATATATGTTCCTTTTTAACCTTATCACATGTAGAGCTCAATCTTTTGAGATTCGGGGTTAACAAGATTAGGACACATCAAGGATAGTTCGGCGAAGCGTTGATTATAAGCTTTAAGATCGTTTCCGACCGCTTTCAAAGCTCTTAGCTCTTCCTCAAGCTTTCGGGTTTCTTCACGCGGAAAATATTCAACAATCATCTTTTCCTTTAGATCGGCCCAAGAGAGGGCATGAGCTTCGTCGGTACCCACCGATTGAACATAGGTGTTCCACCATGTTAGAGCAATTCCGGAGAAAGTGTGAGTGGAGTATTTGACCTTATCTTGGTCCCGAAAACCGCTTATGCTAAAGACGGCTTCCGTTTGCTCAAACCATCGGGTGAGCACGACCGGTCCCCCGGTTCCATCAAAAGTGTGAGGTTTGCACCCCATGAAAGCTTTATAGGAGCATCCCTCGTTTGAGTTTCCGGCTCCATTGTTGTTGTTGTTGTTGTTGTTGTTGTGGTTGTTATTATTATTGTTGTTGGATGAGTGACCGGCCATGGCCGCATCTACGGCGGTGGCTATCATCCGTTCGAGAGCTTGTTCGGGAGTTTCATTGCGGCGTACAAGACGAGGAGCCATTGTTCCTTCAAGACACAAGAATATCATTGATTAGTATTCTCAATAATACTATCCGTGATATAGAATAAAGATAAAGAGAAGTTTTTCCTCGACTCGCCTTAAATTCTTTATGTCATAATGTCGGAACGTTCATATGAGTCACCGTAATATAATCCCGGAAATTATATTACCCTGATTCATATGTGCATTCGACATCATTTCATATAGTCAAGGTGGCGTGTCAATCAAATTAAACAACGTGAGATTAAGATGAACTAAGAGTAGATATGAGTAGAAGCGTTCGAGTATAAATGCACAAGTAGTCAAGTAATTCCTACTTCAAGTCTATATGCCGGTTGTAGTCTAGACTCACCAATGTACCCTATGACTCGGGGTCGACACCAATGAACTCTAAATCCCTACAACCAACGCTCTGATACCATCTGTAGCGACCCGACCAAATCATCATTGACGGCGCCGTCTACTTAGGTCCCGTTACGTGGTCATAAGTCTTTAAAACAACGTTTGACCAAAAGATATGTCGCATTCATTTCAAATGTAAAGGTTGTTCAAGTTTACAAGAATAGTTCCACCACAAGTTACGATACAAAGTTTTAAGTACAAATGAAACTTATGCGACACAATTTAAAAGTATCCAAAAGACGCTCCATGTATGCATATATATACTCGACATCCAATGCAAGTATCAAAATAATGAGCGGAAGCATGTATCATGTATCGTTCAAGGACCTGAGAAAAACATAGAAATCTGTCAACGAAAACGTTGGTGAAATCATAGGTTTAAGTAAGTAAGTACAAGTGAACCACAAGATTTGCATCAATGAATTAATAGTAATACATTCCAAAAGTTTGTTTTACGAGCACCCAATTATCAATGCTTAACGTTTCCTTCCATTGAACCCCATCACTTAGTGCTAGAACATACACTGTTTCTCGAAAATATATTTCATTCGTAAACGGTAGCGAACCGTTTGAATGAGGGTTTGTCAAACCCATATGGATCCATACAACATAAGTTCTCGCTTACACCCGGCAAGTGTAACTAATGATAATCGAATTGAGGATTTTGTTCTAAACTCGTATGTAGAATGTTTGTTTTCCTGTACTTGTGTTCACTTAGTAAAGAAATGTTTATGTTTTCTCATCCCAAATGTAAGTTCAAAAAAAAGTAAAAGTGGGACTATGATCTCACCTTGAGTGCACGAGTAGTAAAGTACTTCGACAAGTAAACGTGTGCAAAGAACAATGCTAGTCTTGACCTAAACAAATAGGTTGTATCAATAACGATAGTCACGATTGGTCAAAGATGTTCAATTAGTCCTATGGCTCGTTACGACTCGATTTATATAGCATGTGAATCAATTTGTCAAGTTCCATGCACGATACAAGTAGTTAAGTATGTTAGAACGATTGTATAATCGTTTGGTTAAGTTTGACTAAAAGTCAAACTTGGTCAAAGTCAAGGTCAACGGGATCGGGTCGGGTATCCGACAATTTTCCCATGATGAGAAATCATTTATGAGCAGAATGGCCAAGTTTCATGTTAATCGGAGTTACGGTTAAGCGGGAAACATTTTGTGAAAGGAAAAATAAAAACTAAAATGGACTGGGCATATGCGCGGCGCGCAAAGGGTTGCGCGGCGCGCACCCAAGTGTAAATCCTGGTCAGAACTTAACCACGAAGGCAAACATCTGGGATTTCCAATTTTGCGCGGCGCGCGGGTATATGCGCGGCGCGCAATACCTGGGAAACATACAGTTTGCAGAAAAAGACCAAGTCACGAACCAAAACTCAAATTAACCTATTTTATGAACCGAAAACATCCAAAAATGCATACTATATATCGTTGGAAAGGTAATTTGACAAGGAAAACAACTAAACACATTTCATCAAGCAATTCATCACTAACAACAACCAAAACCGCATCTAATGCTTAACATTAACCGCATACAAGTTCATAAATGCAATTCAATGATTCGGGCAACCAATTTACATGAATGATATGCCGTTTCGAAGGTAATCAAGCATACAATCCAACTAGACACTTACCAATAATAATCCATGGTATTCAATGCATCAAAAGTCCATTTCAAGTTCATCAAACCCTAACCCAAATTCACCAAAATCAATAATCAAGTTCATGAAGTTTTCTAAGGCAACCTACACATCAAATTGAAGCTAGTGATGCTAGTAACACAATTAAAACATCAACTTTTAACATCTAACAACATATGATCATCCAAAATTCAAGAACAACACACCAAAATTCAAGTTCATGCTAGTTACACTAAAACAACGAGATCGAGCATATAAATCATATATTCATGTTAGACTTGAGCCATAGACACTAATTAACACTTTTATAAGTTAAAAACATCAAGAACACAAAATCTAGTGATTTTAGAAAATTACCCAAATGAGATGAAGTTGGTACCAAAATGAAGAGGATGAAGAGAGGATCACAAATATGTAGTTTATTTTGTTGTAAGCCTCCTAGATCGAATTTAGATGATGATTGAATGAATTTGGAAATTGGGTGTGTTCTTGCTAGAGAGAAAGAGAGAGAGAGTGAGAGATGGTTGAATGGTGGTGATTGGGGTAGACTAGGTGACCTAGTCAACTAGTTTGCCCCGTGTCAATTTTAGTCCCTCGAGTTTGTAGTCGGGTGCGGAAAATACCTAAACGGAATATTTTAAAACGCGTATTAACGGGAGATGTTATAAACATATAACGGAGTTTAAATTAGTATAACGGAAAAGAAAACGGAAAAAGGCGGGATGTTACACCATCAGGAATGATAAAGGGAAATCAAGTGGCAATTATCGAAACAATAATCAGCGCGGCATCAATAATCAGAACTATGTGCTGCTTAAAAGTTTGTCCAAAACGCCAAAATAAATTTTGGCAACCGAACCGGTGTGCGCGACCTTTGCGGTCCCAACTCCGCTTACGGAATTTGGTAAGCGGGACAAAACAAAGAATTGTGAATTTCATGACGATTATGGTCACGACACCAATCGATGTAAAAACTTGATGGAACGGGTTCTGGAGGCGCTTCGCGCGGGCAAATTGGATCATCTAAAACCACCTAAAAAGGACAAGGGAAAGGCTGCAGAAGAGGCTTCGAAGTCTAAGACTTTCGCGTGGCAGAAAGTTGACAAAGCGAAAAATGCCGACTTAACCATTAACATGGTTGACGCAGAGAAAATCAGCCAGCGGAGAAAGTACAATGATCACCAAGATTGGGAGCTTCTCCCAATCACTTTCCCTCCTGTAATGTCAATTGATTCTATTAATGAGCCCATTATCATCAAGTGTCGCATCCCTGATTGCGGAATCCAGGTTAAGCGCATGCATGTTGACACTGGCAGCGGTGTCGATATTATGTATGAGCATTGTTATCGTTTCCTTCCGGCAGAAGTCAAAGCGCAGTTACGCCAGCCTGATATTACGCTATCAGGGTTTTCCGGAGAAAACTCGTGGCCGCTAGGCCGAATAGAATTAATGGTAGAGCTTGCGGATGACAGGAGCCCGCAGATGATCAGGCATGAATTGGTCGATTTTTATGTGGTTCGTTCAACTTCACGATATAACGCACTGCTAGGGAGAAACTTCATACGGCGTTTCAACATCATACCATCGGTAGTGCATGGTTTGATCAAGTTTCCCACAGTAGGAGGCGTTGCCACGGTTGCGTCACATCAAACAACCGAGTTGTGTGGCTCAGTTGCGCCTATAAGCACTCCTAGCGTGGGAGAACAACTGGCAAATTGTGCAGTCATAGCAAATCGCCTGCATCCGGATAAGCGAATTAAAATCGGCGCAGGCTTGTCAGCCGAAACAAAGGCCAAATTGCATGGAATTTTGTTCGCAAACGCAGATGTTTTCGCGTGGCGTGAGTCAGACATGATTGGGGTTCCGCGTGATATTGCGGAACATAAGTTAAATGTTAATCCATCATTGACACCCGTTAGGCAAAAGAAGCGGCATATGGCTCTAGACCGCAGTGATTGGTTGTGCGCAGAGGTGGACAACCTTGTCAAAGCAAGCATTCTGCGGGAAGTGCGTTATCAGACATGGGTTGCAAATCCTGTATTGGTAAAAAAGGCTGACGGTAACTGGAGGATGTGCGTTGATTTCAAAGATATTAATAAGGCATGTCCCAAGGACAATTACCCTCTCCCGGAGATAGACTGGAAGGTAGAATCACAATCGGGATTTAGGTACAAGTGTTTTCTGGACGCATACAAGGGTTATCACCAAATCTTAATGGCTGCGGAAGATGAGGACAAGACTGCTTTTCATACGCCGCAGGGTATTTATTGTTACACGAAGATGCCTTTCGGTTTAAAGAATGTTGGCGCGACCTATCAGCGTGTAATTGACGCAGCATTCAAGCACCAAATCGGTAGAAATCTTGAAGCGTACGTTGACGACTTGGTAATTAAAAGTAACACCGAAGAAGATATGCTCGCGGACATCCTGGAAACGTTTGCATCTCTGCGCAGGATCAACATGAAGCTTAACCCGCTTAAATGTAGTTTTGGGGAAGAGGAAGGCAAGTTTTTAGGTCATGTGGTGACAGCGCGGGGTATTAAGGCCAATCCCAAAAAGATTGAAGCCATTGATAATTTTCCATCTCCGAAGACAAAGAAAGATGTGCAGAGTCTAACGGGGAAGCTTGCGGCTATCACACGGTTTCTGTCGAAAGCCGCAGAACGACAGTTACCATTCTTCAATACTTTGAAAAATTGTTTGAAGAAAAAAGACTTCGTATGGACTCAGGAAGCAGAATCAGCCTTTCAGGAGATGAAAAAGATGCTTGCAGAATTACCAACACTTACTGCGCCAGTATCAGGAGAAACGCTAACGCTGTACCTCGCGGCATCGAAGGAAGCTGTCAGCTCAGTTCTCATCGCGGATCGCGGAAAGGTAATCCATTAATTTACATGCTTTATTTATATCGCAGAAACTTAACGACTGAGATTTTTCTCAGACGCAAATGCCGGTCTACTTCGTAAGCAAGACGCTGACATCAAGCGAAGTAAACTACTCACCGATAGAAAAGCTTGTATATGCGCTGGTCCATATGGCGCGGCGTTTGCGCCGATATTTTCAGGCACATCCAATCGTGGTCCTAACTGATCAACCAATCAAACAGGTTGGTAAACGCCTACTTTGCGGCAATGACCGGGGTTACCGCATTGACTAACGCAATCATTTTTCTTTCAGGTGTTATACAAGCCTGAGATTTCTGGCCGAATGGCTAAGTGGGCAGTTGAATTAGGTGAACATGAAATAAATTTTTCTTCGCGCAGTGCGGTTAAGGGTCAAATACTTGCTGATTACCTAGCAGAATTACCTGCGGATGTCGAGGCATCAGCAGAACATCAGGATCCACCTGCACCAACTTTGTCACCATGGGAATTGTACACCGATGGTGCGTGCAGCGCATCTGGTGCAGGTGCGGGTATAATTTTAACAGGCCCAGATGGCGAAGAGCATACATACGCACTGCGGTTTAATTTTTCTGTTACGAACAACGAAGCAGAGTATGAGGCTCTGTTAGCAGGTATGCGCATTGCGCATAAGTTAAATGTTAAAATTTTGCACGCATATGTGGATTCAAAGCTAGTATGCAGTCAGGTCAGCGGAGATTTCGAAGCGCATGACATAGCCATGCAGCAATATCTATCGCTTGTTCACAACCTCGCTGACCAATTTGAAGCTTTTCAAATCTCCCATGTAATGCGTGGGCAAAATAAGAAGGCGGATGCGCTAAGCAAACTGGCTGCCTTGGCTTTTGATCATATGGGAAAGAAAGTTCTAATAGAAGAACTCAATGCGAAATCCATTGTTATGATGCCTTTAGTGGCACCAGTTGAGGAATCAAGCTCAACATGGATGACGTCCATTGTGGCTTTTCTGCGGGATGGCACATCTCCTGCGGATTCCGCTGATGCAAAGAAAGTCCACGTTAAGGCACCGCTGTATGCCCTTGAGGGTGATGTCCTATATCGAAAAAATTATTTGGGACCGCACTTAAGGTGCATTGGCCCGAAAGAGGCAGAGGAAGTTGTACGCGAGGTGCATGAAGGTGCATGCGCACTCCATTCGGGGCACAGGTCCATTGTGTCAAAAATAATGCGGCTAGGATATTATTGGCCCACCATGTACGCGGATACTGCGCGCATAGTTAAGCAATGTGAATCATGCAAAATACATGCACCTATTAGCAGAGCACCTGCGCATCCAATGATACCAGTCTCCTCACCGTGGCCATTCTGCAAATGGGCAATCGACATAGTCGGACCATTCCCAAAAGGCCGAGGTAATTTTATCATTTATTTTCTAAACATGTTACTCACATCAGTACCTTACGCACATTCTGCACACACAGGAAACATCAAATTCTTGATTGTTGCAATCGACTATTTCACAAAGTGGGTCGAAGCGAGACCGCTGGCAGCAATCTCAGGAAAAAGGGTGCGAAATTTTGTATGGGAAGACATCGTCTGTCGATTTGGTATACCAAACGAAATTGTTAGCGATAACGGTACGCAGTTCGCGGGTGACCATTTTCACAGCTGGTGCGCGGAGCTTAATATTAAGCAAACTTTTACATCTGTTGCGCATCCGCAGGCGAATGGCCAGTGCGAAGTCACCAACTGGGATATAGTAGCTGTAATCAAAGCTAGGTTGGGTCATGGTCGCGTTGGTTGGGTGGATGAACTACCGAAGGTTTTATGGGCGCATAGAACAACACCCAAAGCAAGCACTGGTGAGACCCCATTCAGTTTGGTCTATGGATCAGAAGCTGTTGTACCCGCAGAAATTGGGGTACCAACGTTCCGCATACAAAATTTTGATGAGCAAAATAACTCTGAAGCTTTGCGGGAAAATCTTAATTTGCTGGAAGAGCGCAGACTCTCTGCGGCTGTCAACGAAGCAAATAACAAGCAAAAAATTGCAAAGTACTATAATCAGCGTGTGCGTTCGCGCTCTTACAAGTGCGGTGACTTGGTTTGGCGTCAGAACGACGCAAGTCATGCGGAGGATACTGGGAAACTGGGCCCCCGTTGGGAAGGTCCATACAGGGTAGCGAAGGCAAACAATACCGGGGCGTACCATCTAGAGACATTAGATGGAAAACCTGTGAAACGCGCTTGGCATGCGACGTTATTGAAAAAATGTTATATGTAGCTAGGTGGACCTGATCACTCCAGTTTATTGTAGCACATTATTTTTTCTATGTATTTTCCGTCCGTTTGGATGTGTCGCGGTTGTAATTGTGATTAATGCCAATTAAATATTTACTCGCGCATACTTTTGTTGTTTAAATCTTTTTTGTATGCGGTTCCTGCCTACTTAAGGGGTGTCCTCTAGCCCCCGTGCGGCAGAAGCCTGTTTGGTTACAAGGCTAGATGCTAACGGCAGGCAAAGGGAATTGGTTTTCCCCTAGCCAAGCGCCACGCAGACTAGATGGCTGCAAAGTCGACTTAAAAAATTACAAGCATTGGTTTGCTTGTGCGTAATTACTCTCGCATTGGTTTGCTTGAGGAACTCAAAGCATAAAAACATTGGCTTGTTTTTAGTTGCGTTGCTTACCATACAGCTATAGTGCACCTCTAGTACATGACAAAGCGATAACGCAGTAGCTTTCGAGTCTAAATTGTTAAAGGTAAATTGTTAAAGTATTGGTTTATTTTACGCAGTACCATCCGCATACGCATGAGTTTTGGTTAACTATGCGCATGGGCATGCGGTTCACCTTTTGTTTTGATTCGCGATATATAAACAAATAAACACACTACGCATACATATCAGGAATATATATACATCAAATTAAGTTGTTACATAAGAGGTAATTGTTTGTAGCGCCTGCTCAACACGGGACTTAGGGCTGCAAAAATACAAATACCTGCCTAAGCATAGGACTTACGGCGCAATCCAACACAAACTAATAATCCTCCTTTAAAAACCCATCGATCGACATGTTCGGGTCCGCAGCAAATGCGTTGATTAGGGGGATAGGGATGGACTTGATGGCTTCTTCCGCCTCCATTAACGCTGCAGCCGTTCCCTCTTTTAGCTTCTTTTGAACGATGTCGGGGAACGGCGGTGTTAGACCGCAAGCTTGGATTACCTCCTGCACAGCCTTGTTGATTTCATGGTCCCTGACCGCATCAACGTAGGCATTGAACTTGTCGGACACAGGCTCTGAGTCCATCACCTTTTGCGCAATGGTAGGGAGTGCGGTGCGCAGCTTCGCTAGATCCACCTCTGCCAGATCGCGGTTGGTTACCGCGTCATCCCTTTCCCTCGTCACTTTCTCAAGCTCCGACCTCAAACGTTCTGCATCCCCCTTCGCCTGCTCAACCGCACCAACCAGCTCACGGCTCTTTTTTCTTTCCTCAATCAGTGCAGTTTTGGTTTCATTCGCGGTCGACTCAACCGCCTTACGCGCCTCCTCAGCAGCATCCCTATCCTTCTTGACCTGATCTACACCCGCCTGCAGTAGTCCTAGCTCTACCTCTTTGCGCAAAGCTAGCTGGTATACAAGGCCGAAGAATACAAGGCCGTTTTGAATGAAGGCATTGTGCGCCTGGTTAAACGGTAGAGCGGCCAGTTGCTCGCGGAATTCGGCCGGAAAGATTTGCTGCAGGAACGCAGACTGCTCTGCGGTATTTTCCGCGGAAGACTGTGTGAGTTGACTGAGGTTGGCAAGGCGGAAGCTACCTTGCGGAGGAGTTGGTGTGGAATCGGAATCCACGTGTATTGTCTTATCCTTTGATGTGGCGGTAGCTTGGAGATCTGGGTTGACCCGCGGGGTGGACGGCTGCGTCTCCTCCACATGCTCTGCATATCAGTAAATAGTTATAACATGAACTTTAGTATGCGGTAAAGGCGCAAGGAATGGACGCTTACCAGTAATGGGGGGAAGAAGTTCTGCGGAGCGTGGCTCGATTGGAACAAAGTTATCGTTCCACATGTCCTCCCTTTGTTTGGGAGTCATCTTCTTCTTCTTCTGCTGAGCCGCAGAGGTCTCAGCTGCTTTGCGTTTGTTGCCAGATGCCGCAGGCGATTGTTCCACGTTTTCGCTAGCTTTCTCCTGCTCTAGCTGTACGTTCACATCTTGCTTGCGGAAGGAGATTCCCGCAATCTCTTCCGCAGTCAGCACCTTCTCCATCCTCATTTCTGCAAGGATACGCGCATGCGTTAGATAATATACATACAACAACAGTTTAGTACGCGATTATACTATTCCTACCCTTTTCATCCGGTCCGACTATGGCTGGGCGCACATCCTCCCATGGCCAGTGTGCGGATATCTTCCCTAGCCGCATCATTACGTTCCCATATGATCGATGCACTAGCTGTGCGTTTGCACACTCCGCTAATAGTTTCCTTTCATCCTCATCCAGGGCGGGGGTCTTGTTTACATACTTCTCCACCTTCTCGAACCATATCAGCGTTTGCGGGAAGTTTGCACTCACCACAGTTTGGTCGATGAAAAAGAATGTCTCTTTCCAATTCCCCGCATTCGATTTTGGGGTCTTGGTGAAGTTTTGACGAGCGAAGAAGGTGAACCACGATTTGTGGTGGTGGGATAGTCGGTATAAATGGCAAAACACCTTCACCAGGGGCACTTTCTTGAGTGCAACGCACCACATCTCGAACAATACTATTTTTCCTATAGCGTAAGGGTGTAACTGACCTAATCCGACCTTAAAGTGATCTAGCACGCCCAGAAAGAAATCAGTGGGAGGAACCCTAAAGTTTCCATGCTTAAAAGCATGTTCGTAAATAGCCACCTTTTTCTCCGGTGGCTCGTGGGCTCGCTGATTGGACAAAGGGGGCACCTGATTGTACTTGGCTAAGGGGGGGGGGGGTACTGTTTCACTAAGTAATCTATGTGCTTCTGCTCTATAACAGACTCTACGCTATCTACATACGTCTCGTTAGCTTTAGTCATTTTCTAGGAGTAATCGGATGAATACTAACCTTTAAATGGTGGCCGGAATGTTTGATTTTTGATCGGAATTCAAATTAGCAGCGTAACGAGGAAGCTTGAAGCAGGAAAGTGGAAATGAGCTGCAAAATGGGGTATTTATAGGGAAGATTGGGAGTCATGGGATGGAGTGGTGTGATCGTGGCTGTACACGTGTTACGCAATCGACGGCCATCACTTTATTGATGCGCGTGGATGCCAGTTGGGTATAATTACATGTACGCGCGTGGTTGGCACGCGCCTGACACACGGCCACTTTATGTCATGTCCGCCGAATGGGCTTCTGCGATTGTGACAGGCATTTAATGGCCTCGAGGCGCACGCGGAATATTAAATGCTAGCCGTTTTCTTGTTTTTTCCGCTTAATAGTTTGATGTCATGTGTCTTGCGTCATATAACATCAAACTGGGGGGACATAATGATACCGCAACCCGCAGGCGCACCTCATATGTATGCGGGCGCTTAATAGTGTGCGTATGCGTGTGCTTGTGTACGCTATGCGGTATGCGGATTGTATCTGATTCCTTTGTTCCCGGTACGGCGGTTGCTTAGCTGTCAAGTAAATATCTTTTCCATAATTATATCCGTGATTCGGGGGAGTCAGTTATGGATGAGATTAACGTGATCTGGGACGATTCTAGAATTAGGGTTTGCCTATAAATACAACCCTAATCATCATTTACCAGACACGGCATATTACGTAACTATCACACACGAGATACATTACGCAAAACAGCATCATTCAGCATCTCTTCAAGGTTAACAGGTTAGTCTTTCGTAAGCTAGTACCTACGACCTTATTTGAGGCCTCTTGATCGACGACCGTTATCAAGAGGTGGACTTAATCACTTGGCCACCCCGCCGACATCATCATGTCGGCCAGGGTTATTCACGGTAGCCGGACCGGAGAGCCACGTTCTAAGATCCTTAAACCCCTCCTTATATATTGAGCAGGCATATTAAACCCCACGGTTAAAATATGCATGATCATATAAGTACATGGCTAGCAATGGCATTCCCATAAGTTTTCCATATAAAGTCAGCTCATTTTACACATCGTTAGTGGACAAATTCTCCATATAACATCTGTGTTCAATTCTGCCTAAAAAACAAAAGACATCATGCTACAAACGATACAATGATCAATGAATAAAGTCAAAGAAGATTCATAATTTGGTGAATGGAGCACCAAACCACATTCAGAGACCAACAATCCAACATCCAGTTGACATCTTCGACTTGTTTAAATATACATGTTGGTGGATAGTATGATGAAAAGGAAATGAATTTGATAAAGAAAAAAAGTTTCAATATGTGATCATAAAATTGAGCCTCCAAAAGAAACTACTTTTTAGGACTATTTGTTATACATTAACCATTAATAAATTTAGGAAAGGCGTTCAGAAGCTATCAATAAAAGATTAAGACCTTATTAGATAATTAACTAAATAGATCTAGACAAAAATGAAGAATTTTGACAGATAAAGATTATAACTACAGTTAAATGTATAAAAAAGTTCGTGCTCAAATACCGGACAATGTTTAGATCAACTTTAGCATGGGCTACAAAGGCGATAAAAATACACACACAACATAAAAATACCACTTGTATTACAAATCGAACAATCACTTTACAAAGCACACAACCCGACCCACCAACAAAGAATCTAACTAAATAAATACATACCTATAAGGAAGAAAAAAAACACCATAATCAAATCAACTAAAACTTGACCCGCACAAATGCAATCAGCTGCAAATAGAAGAACCACTTTACAAAGCCACAGAGTTAGACCCCACTTATAAGCGTTATTGTTTACGCATAATCGGTGACGAATCTAGGAATCGAAATCATGTGTGTCCAATAAAAAAAAAAACATAAACGTTCCAAAGCATTATAAAACTTACTAATAGTCTTGGAAGTATGGGCATTCGAAACTTACACTTTTTGTCAATCACCACAATAAAAATTAACATTAAATGCTTTACTAAATCTAAATAAGTATTTAGATGCTTATTTGAAGACATGTTGTTTTGTAAATGGTAAGAGTAGTTGATCTCTAACTGATTTGAACTGTTTTACAATTAGACCCATCCCTTGTAGGGAATTCATTTAGTAACATTTCCGCTTCTAATGCACCTACTTCCGATTCTTACTTCACTGAACCGTAAATGTTCTCTTTAGAGCATACTGTAATCCGTATGAAAAATTCTACAGAAGTCACAATATTCAAAATTAACAACTTAACGAATCAAAACCATATGGTGGCTTTCAATAATGTACAATGATAAAAGAAATGTTAAGAGTTAAGGCAATATATCAGCAAGTAACATACCTCTTCTTTTAATCGGCACCAAACAGATTGTTGGTTAGTAGGTTTTGGTTACTACAATGTGTGACCTCATCCTACATCGGATGAAGAATCAGACGCGTCACTACTCGACTCATTAACAAGCTATCATCCATCTTTTGTTTTTGACTACTAAATTGCTTCTCTATTCTTCTCTTCATATTTGTCGCCTATATCAAATAAAACTTTAAACTAAAACACCCACAAAAATCCACTTTGCTTAAACAACAACAACAACAACAACAACAGTACCCAATACCACTTGAGTGGTGTATGGGGGAGGTGAGATGTAGACAATCCTTCCCTTATCCGAGAATAAAAACAAGTCATTTCTCCACCCAGAAAAGTAGAGAAAGTCATCCCTCTCTTTATTCGGCGGATAAAGAGATTGCTTCCGAGTGGACCTCCGGCCTTTTTTTTATTTATTTATAAAATAGTAAAAAAAAAAAAAAAAAAAAAAAAAAAAATATATATATATATATATATATATATTGCGACGCCATGAAAATGATAGGATCAAAATTTCATGGGTTTAAAAGTCTCCCTGAAAATCAATTTAGGCTCTAAGCGGCTAAAAAATAAAAATACTAATACTAGTACTAGTGTTAGTAAAAATAGTTAAAAGCAACAGTAATAATATTAATACCACAAATAATATTAATAATTAATATTAACACACCCATAATACAATAATAATAATAATAATAATAATAATAATAATAATAATAATAATAATAATAATAATAATAATAATAAAAATAATAATAATAAAAGTAATAGTAGTAGTCGTAATAGTACCAGTACTAGTAATACCAAGAGTATTATAGTAGTAGTAACAATAATAAAAATAATACTAATAGTAATAGTAATAATAATAATAATAATAGTAATAATAATAATAATAATAATAATAATAATAATAAAAATAATAGTAATAATAAAAATAATAATAATAAAAATAATAATAATAATAAAAACTAACAATAATAATATAGAGATAATAATAATAATAAATAAAGTAATAATAATAATAAAAAAAGTAATAAAAAGCAAAAAAAGCAAAAGTAAGAAACCTAATGAGAAATACTATTAAAAATAAAAAAATAACATAAAAGGACGTAACCCTACTCGACTATTCTAATTCTAGCCCTCCACGCACCCCTATCAGAAGTCATGTCCTCAGTCAGCGAAAGCTCCCTCATGTCGAGCCTAAGTCTATCCATCCACCTACGTGTAGGTCTACCCCTTCTCCTTACGCCATCGACCGTGAGTGCCTCGACTCTCCTTACCGGGGCAATACGAGGTCGCCTCATCACATGCCCAAACCATCGAAGCCGTTCTTCCCTTAGCTTGTCGATGATGCTACAGACTCCAAGGTTTTCCCTAAACACACCATTTGGGATCCTATCTAACATGGTTTTACCACACGTCCACCTAAGCATCCTCATTTCTGCTACTTCCATCCTTCTCTCTTGGGCCTTCGTCATTGGCCAACATTCTGATCCGTACAACATGGCAGGTCTAATAGCTACTTTAAAGAATTTCCCTTTTAATTTGAGTGGGATCTTCTTGTCGCACAAGACCCCTTTCGCCGCTCTCCACTTCAACCAACCTACCTTAATACGATGAGTCACGTCTTCGTCTATCCTCCCCGATTTGTGGAGGACCGAACCTAGATATCTAAACGACTCTTGTGGGTGCAAGATCTGGTCCCCAATGTTGATAATCCCTCCACCATTTAGTTCATCCTCACTCCTACTGAATTCGCACCTAAGATATTCTGTCTTTTGTCTGCTGATCCGTAACCCATTTTGTTCTAAGGCCTCCCTCCATTGTTCTAGTCTTCTGTTAAGCTCCTCATTTGATTCTGATACAAGCACGATATCATCGGCAAAAATCAGACACCAAGGGATGTTCTCTTGTATTCCTCGAGACAGCTCGTCTAGAATCAAAGCGAAAAGGAAAGGACTAAGGGCCGATCCCTGGTGCAAGCCTACTTCTATCGGGAAATACTCTGTGTTTCCCACAGGCGTCCTGACACAGGACTTCGCCCCATCATACATATCCATAATAGCTCTAATATATCTACTTGGGATACCCCTAACATTAAGTGTCTTCCAAATCAGCTTTCGCGGTACGCTATCATAGGCCTTTTCTAAGTCTAAGAAGACCATCTCTAGGCCCTTTTGTTTCTCCCTATACTTCTCCATAACGCTTCTTAAAATATGAATTGCCTCCATCGAAGAGCGCCCTGGCATGAAACCAAATTGGTTTTCTGAAACCGTAGTCTCGCGTCGAAGTCTAGTCTCAATCACTCTCTCCCAAAGCTTCATAGTATGACTAAGTAATTTTATGCCTCTATAATTACCGCAAGATTTGGGCATCCCCTTTATTTTTGTAAATAGGGATAATCTCGCTGAGTCTCCATTCCGTAGGCATTTTATAACTTCTAAGCGTCTTATTGAAAAGACACGTCAACCACCTGACACCATCCTCGCCCAGGCACCGCCACGCCTCTATTGGGATCTGGTCAGGTCCTACAGCTTTGTTTCTACCCATCTTTCGTAGTGCCGAACTTACTTCTTCCTTCCTGATTCTCCTACAGAAACTGTTGTTCCGGAATTGTCCTATTCCCAAGTCCTGCGGAACTTCTTGGCGCCCAGGTCCTTCACCCACGAAAAGAGTTGAGAAATACCCTTCCCATCTTTTCCTAATTTCTTCTTCCTTCACTAAGGTTTGACCGGCTTCATCCTTGATAAACTTGATGTTATCTATATCCCTCCTCCTACGCTCCCTAGCTTTTGCAATCCTGTAAATATCATTTGCTCCTTCTTTGGAGTCTAGTTTCCTATACAAGTCTTCATACGCTTTATCTTTTGCACGGGCAACGGCCTTCTTAGCTTCTCTGTTGGCTTCTTTATACCTCTCTTCTGCCCTAGTTCTATCTTCACGTGTCCCGTCCCGGCATGTAATGAGCTCCTTAAACCTCTGTTGCTTAAGTGCGACTTTGGTTTGAACCTCATCACTAATCCACCATGATTCTCTATTAGACTTATGTCCTCTCGATGTCCCTACTGCCACACCTAAGGTTTCCTTGGCAACATCCCTAATAGCAGATGCCATCCTATTCCACATCTGATCTGCGTCCATTTGAGTAACGGTATCCATTCCTGCCTCTACTCTTTCCAACACTGAAGTTTTAAAAGTTTCGGCTTTCCCTTCAATCAGATTCTTCCAAAGGATCCTAGGTTGGACGGGTCTCACTCTTTTAGTAACCCGCCTCTGCAGAACCAAGTCCATGACCAATAATCTGTGTTGGGTGGAACAAGTCCAGGTAGTCAGGGCTCTACAGTCTCTGCAAGCTCTAAGGTCCCCTTTGCGAAGCAGCAAATAGTCAATCTGGGTACTATGTCCCCCACTGTGGAAAGTAGCTAGTTGTGCTTCCGTCTTCCTAAAGAAGGAGTTTGCAACAACCAGTTCGTGGGCAACAGCGAATTCGAGAATAGATCGTCCTTCTTCATTCCGAACTCCGTACCCAAAGCCCCCATGGACACCCGTATATCCGTCCGAGATCATTCCTATATGACCATTAAGGTCTCCCCCAATAACCAATCGATGGTCGGCGGGGCAACTCCTCACAACTTCATCTAACGCTTCCCAAAAGCGAACTTTTTCATCATCTCCTAAACCAGCATGGGGTGCGTAAGCGCAAATGACCATGTAAGTCTCCTCCTGGATAACTACCCTAACCGACATAATCCTATCGCTACACCTATCCACACCCACAATATTATCCTTATAAAGGGGTCCTATAAGGATCCCTACCCCGTTTCTAGCTACTCTAGAACCCGAGAACCACAACCTGTAGTCGTCCACGTCAACCGCCTCTTCACCCCTCCATCTGGTCTCTTGAACACACAATATGTCCACTTTACTCTTACGTAGCGTATTTACAAGTTCATGGGCTTTGCTAGTCAAAGTTCCTACATTCCAACTACCTACTCTAATCCTAACGCGAGTATCTCTACTCCCTCTAGACCTACCCGCCCCTAAACTAATAGGACATGACCTCAAGTAACCATGCGTATGTGACGAGTTAATCTTACCCTATAAACAGCGCACTAAGTAGAAAAGAGTTGCTAAAGACACAGTAGAAACAACTAGCAAAAACGCTAACGATAGCAAGAGTGCAAAAAAAAAAAAAAAAAAAACAAATACCGTAATAAGTAGTAACAGGAATAACAGGATTCCTACAGGTTGAAAATCAAAGCTACAGGTTGAAAAACAGTAGGTATATGGGAAAAAAATGTAACTAAAAATAATAAGTAGTTATATGTAATGAAGAATCAAATAGAAGTGTAAACAGCACCGTTAGGTGCAAAAAAAAGGTAGTAGAACAGAAAAGTTAAGGGTCAGAGAAAACAAACACGGCCTTGTAAGAACAAGGGAGTTCCGGCAACCGGCGGCTACCGGCGGCACAGAGGTAGCAGAGCAGATAGCAAATTAGCGAGGTTTCTGGTTCGCAAGGACTTTTGCTCCAAGCTCGGTAATATTCCCTGCAAAAAAAACCTGAAAAAAAAAAAAAAAAAAAAAAAAAAAAAAAAAAAAAAGTGACCGGAGTACTATTCCGGCGACCTGACAGGCAGCGCGTGGCGGCGCGTGGAGAGAGGTTTGTCGGCGAAAGTTGTACTCTCAGGTTCGGAAAATTGCTGCGAGTATAATGATAAATACCTTCCACCAATGGCAACTAATTATTAGGGTTTATATGAATACATTTTAATGTGAGATCGTGAGAAGAACGAATATCGAGTGACTAACATAAGCGCCAAGCAAAAATATTATCAATCAATACATCATTAGACATAACGCAATCGATATTTACTTGTTGGATCCCTGGGAACCCTAATTGCATAGATTGAATTCATGTCTAGACGTGAAATTGAATTCCGTATGGAACGCAATTATTGAGCGAGGGGATTGTGTATAAGTGTAGGGTGAATTAGGCTTTACTGAAGCAGATCTAAGGTATATTAGCAAATATTTGTATTAAGTTTGATCTAATGACTTTAAATTAAAGATGCTTTGCAATCTAATGGTTAAATTTTTGCTTGCTTGTGTTTAGTCAAATTGCTTTGTTAATATTGCTTTTGTTGTTATAATATATAAGAGAGATAGATATAGACATAACAAATTATAATAATTGATTAATTGAATGAATGTTTCAATTTAAATATTATTATTAGATATAGATATAGATATAAAAAGCTTATTCCTATATGGAGGTGATCCTTCCACTATTTTCTAGCCAATAGACACTATATATTTTTTTTTTTTGAAAGGCCAAGATTTTTATTGCATATAAACAAAGATACAACTTGCATGTGTGAACATGCCATGTGTGAACATGCAACCCAAGCAAACTTGCTGTATATAGACTCGAATATTTGCTCCAACTTGAACACTATATAGCTACATTAACACTTATGACAACTATAACTATACAATGAAACTATCAAAACTGAAGGACACAACAGGATAGACATAAAACTGTACATACTGAACTAAAAAAAATTATCCAATACCAACACAAGACGAGCTACCGCCAATGTAGAACGAAGAATTAATTAACCATTGGTGTCACACTATATCCGTCTTTTTTGACCTTTTAGATAACCACTTAAAGGATTTCAATTGGGTATCATTAAGTAAGGGTGGACCCGAACGAAAAGCGTTGTGAATTTTTTTTCGTACCGGTTTTTCCAAATCAAATACCCGCAAACCCACTTTATGGCTTGCCACAATAATTTCCCATCGATATCCCGACAATTAGCTCCTTCACCATTGAACAATTCATTAACGCTAGTGTTTGTGAATCCACCGAGACCCCACCATTTATACACCCTTTCCCACACATCAAACGAGAATTTACATAAAGCTAAAGCATGATCCAAAGTTTCAATACTATCACCACACATAGGAAAACGCATCGTATCAAGATCGATTCCATGATTAGCCAACTCCACACGAACCGGTAACCTATTACGTTTAGCTGTCCATACAAAAACACCAAGAGATTGTGGAAGTAAATTATTTCTATAAGTTTCCTGAAACCCCGGTACATTAATGAGCATCATATCATCAAGTTCCTGAGCTAGTATCTTGGTGTAGAATCTGCCATCATCACTCCGTTTCCACCTCCATGTGTCACTTAAACTATGGTTAAAAACCGAGGGTGAGACTAGTGATTTAAGCCTCTACAATTCATCCAACACTCTACCTGCATGTGTTCTATTCCACTGCCAAGACCAAGTCAACACGTCACCATCACTTGAAACCCGATCAGCCACCGTTACCTTTTTATCCACTTCTAACCGAAACAACCTAGGAAATTTATCTGTGAAACAGTTGTCTCTGAGCCATTGATCCTCCCAAAATAAAATGTACCTGCCTTCACCAATAGACATCTCGAAAGAATGGTTAAAATTAAAACCACAACGAGCCATATCTTTATTAATGTTAATGATATGTGTCCACGGGGATGTGTAAACAGAAGTAAGGTTGCTGCTAGTAATCTGAATCCCCACTCCATGAATGCTTTTAATGATTCTAACCCAAAAGGCTTCGATTTTGTTACGAAACCTCCACCACCATTTACCCAAAAGATCTCAATATTTAGCTTTTAAAGACTCAATATTTAGTCCTCCATTCTCATAAGATGAGAGGAGTCCCATCTGACCCACGACATTTTATTACCCTCACCCGACCCGCCCCAAAAGAACTTACGTCGCAAACCTTCGAGTAAAGAGATTACACAAATGGGAGCACGGAATAATGAAAAGAAGTACAACGGTAAGCTATTTAGGATCGATTTAATGAGAGTTAAACGCCCCCCGAAAGACATCATTTTGGCCTTTCAATCCAAGAATCGTTTGTGGAATTTTTTAATTATCAGATCCCAGTCATTTAATTTGCTCATCTTAGCCCCCACCGGTAATCCGAGATGCATGAAAGGTAAGGTGTCACTTTTGCAACCAAATTTCCCAGCCATACTAGTGACATCATCCCGAGAAACATTGATACCATAAAGAGAGATTTTAGAGAAATTTATCTTTAAACCCGACAAGTCCTCAAAACATTTGAGAAGTTTCATGACATTACAGATATTTCTTTTAGACCATTCTCCAATGAAGATTGTATCATCCGCGTATTGGAGATGAGACAATCTAACTTTGTCCTTACCGATCTCGACCCCTTTTAACAAACCAATTTCGACTGCTTGTTTAGCTAACAAGTTAAGGCCCTCACTGGCTATAATAAAAAGAAAGGGAGAAAGTGGGTCACCCTGTCTAATCCCCCTTTCAAGCTTAAAATCTTTTATAGGTGATCCATTTACGAGAACCGAGATAGAACCTGACTTCAAACACGACTCAATCCATGTACACCACTTTGACCCAAATCCCAGATTACTCATCATATTTAACAAGAATTTCCAATTAACACTATCAAACGCCTTCGCGAAGTCTACCTTAATAATAAATCCTTTCCTCCTTCAGTTTTTAAGATCAGCGACACTCTCATTCAACACTAAAACACCATCTAGAATTTAACGATCAAATAAGTACGCACTTTGTTCACATCCAATGATTTTTGACATTACAACGCGGATTCTATTGGACAATAGTTTAGCAATAATTTTATAATAGCAATTAATCAAGCTGATAGGCCTATAGTCATGTAACTCAGTTGGATCACTTACTTTAGGTATTAAGGTCATGAACGAAGCATTAGAGCCGTTAGAAATCTCCCATTTATTCCAGAACCAATCAATAGCACTAATCAGATCTGCTTTGATTGTATCCCATAAGTTCTTCAAGAATTTAAAACTGAACCCATCGGGTCCTGGAGCCTTTGAACTAGCATATCTTTTGACTGCTTTCTACACTTTAGCCTCATCAAATTTGGTTTTAAGTGAGGCTGCAACTTCTGCAGATAAAACAATAGTAGGTTGAATAGATAAAAAGGACGTTATTGTGTACTTTCTTTTATAACACCCCATTTTTCCTTTGGCATGTTGCTTTGGTCGACGTACTAAGTCCAAAGGTGCGTATTCGATCTTTAATCTGTTTGACTTTAGACACGTTTGTTTAATCTAGTCATAAAATGAAAAAGGGCCTGAAAACCAAAAATTACGGCCGCAATTTATGGCCTTACGGCTCAACTATTGAACGAGGAGACATGTTTCTGAAAACAGCCAAAGTTACGGCCCCAGTATTGGGGATTACAGCTGCAATATTGGAGATTACAGCCATAATATTGGTGCTGGCAGGTTACGAATTTAACCTTAAATTTGGGGTTTTTAAAGGGCTAAATGGTCTTTTCACTAGGGAACGGTTTGTAGACCACAAATGCAGATTCAATCTTATCTTGAGCTCATTTTATCTCTACCACACACACACACTTTCATTCTAGAGAGAGAGAGAGAGAGAGTTAGAGTTTTAGAGAGAGAGAGAGAGAGAGCTCACTTTGGGGAAGAAGAAGACCAAATCTTGCCCGAGTCCAAGTTTTAAAGTTGTTCCCTACATCTCTAGCTACGTTTTAGTGGTAGTGGTAAGTTTTAACTCCGAGTTTTGAGTTCAATTTAATTTATAGCTAGGGTTTGTTCATGTGTGACTTGTAAGACCCATTTGAGGGTTAAATGGGTGAATTTGGGTAAACTTGATGTATAGAAACCCTAAGAGTTGCGATCTAGGGTTTAGTCATGTAATTTGGTGTTTATAAGAGTTATTTGTGTTGTTAAATCACTAACACACTTATGTGTTAGTGAAAGACTTGTTAATGGGTTCAAGTTTGACCCAATTATGGGTCTTGACTTTAAAAAGGGGTCAAATGGGTAATGGTTGACCTAGTTGGACAAGATGGGTATGAAAATGCCCCAATTTTATGTTGGTTGGTGGTATTGGACTTTAATCACTAGCTTTTAGTAATTAATGATAAGTCTAGACTTTGGATGGGTGGTTTTGTGCAAATGGGTCATTTAATGCAATTGAGTCATTAAATGCACAAGAGTTAAGTGTTGGTGTCTAGTCCAACTAGTTTGTATGTTTGATTGTGTACTTAATGTATTAGGTACTTTGCTTTGAAGCTTGCAGAGTTGTAAAATCATCACCTAGGTGTTAAGGTGAGTGGAATAATTATATGTGTATGTATATAATGTATTTATTTGTGTAGTGTGAAATGTTTAAGTACGCTAATGGATGTTATGAACTCCGATGATCTTTCGCGAGTACCATTCCCTTGTGCTATTGGTTAACCATGGTTATGTGTTGTAGTGTAGCATATTATATTGTTGGGACTATATGCTATCATTTCGTGCTAGCTTGTGATTTTGGAGTTTTAGCAATTTACATTGCGACGGTATGCTAATTAGTTTGCTAGCGTGTATGCGGTAATTGTGTAAGTGGTTGCAAGTAAGTAGGTTATACATGTATGCGCATAATTGCTGCACTCACTAAGCATTACTTACCCCCTCTCATTGTTTACTTTTTAGGTACAAGCGTGGAGAAAGGGAAAGGGGTTGTCGGGAATTAGATATTCCCGTGTTGGTTGCTTAGGTGAAGCTTTTGGAAGACGGCCTATTGTTTTGGGTAGTTTAGCCCCAAACCATGCTCATGTGTCGTTTGGTTTAAAACTATCATTTAAGGGGTCAAACTTGTAACACATTTGACTAAGGGCCTTTGTGCCTATTATGTAAACTCTAAACTTGTCGAATGTTTAAATGTTTTGTATGGATCGGTCGACAACTTGTAACCATTTAAAGTGGCTTGTGAATGGTTTATTATATATAAAAAAATTTCGGGTCAAATACGGGTTGGGTCATTTCAAGTGGTATCAGAGCATGGTCTAAGTTATTTAGGCGACTTGAGATAGGTGCCTAGACTTAGACTTTATTGTGTATGCGTTTTATGCGGGACTTGTAGGAGATGGGTCGGACCGGGTTTGGTTAGTGCCTAGGCTTAGGTGAACTAACTTTGTGGTAATTGTTTGTATTGTGTATGCAATCATCAAGCGAGATAGGCGTTGTACTAGCAAGTTAATGCGACGTGCTCGCGTAATAATGACTAGCTACCATTGTTACGGGTGCAAATCATGTCAAACAAGCAATGTACAACGAGTGTTGAGCCAGATGGGGTGGTGTGGTATGTTATATGTCGTCTCCATTCGTTTCGTTGTTTAACCTATTCTGTTTTATAGAATGAAGATGAGGAACAGACATGATACCGATAATGGACGTACGAGTGAGGATTCCGAGTTTACGGCCAAGGTTAAGGCCATTTTGTAAAGGCATCATGCGTCCTTTCTAGCGGACGTTAAGAAGATGTTTCTAGAGTCTGTTGACGAGCAAGTGACCGATCTAATCAAGGTACAAATTAATGCTATTATTCACGGTGATAATGTGGGAAGGCGAGACTTCCACTATAAGAATTTCAAGGATGCTCAACCTCCCACCTTTGATGGTGAGCGAGACCCACTAAAGAGCAACCGTTGGATCTCCGATATGGAGGGGGCCTTCCGTACTAGTGAATGCCCTCTCAATAAGAAGACAAGGTACGTGAGTAGTATGTTAAGGGGTGATGCCAAGTTGTGGTGGGAAGCGAAAATCCAACTCTATGGTGCGGAACAATGTATGGATTTCACGTGGGACGAGTTCAAGGCAGAATTCTTTAAGGAGTACCGAACTTCGGCCGATCTTTCTAGGCTTAAGGACGAGTTGCGTGCCTTGAGGCAAGGGTCGATGGATTTGAACACTCTCAAGTCCACTTTCTTATCAAAGACCCAATTTTGCCCGGAGTATCTCGGGAATGATCATATGTAGAAGGAAGACTTCTATCGAACCTTGAACGACAACTACCAAGAGAAGATTAGTAGGAACTCGGTGAAAATTTTTGTTACAACCCAACCCGTTAACCAACCAATAACGTGAAATAAAAAAAAATTTCTTTGTGCAGCAAATGGCGCGGCGCGACATGACCCCGCGCGGCGCGCAAAAGGGCCTGGACAGGCTGCTGTCCCAAAAAGTCAAAAACATAAAAATGTTTGACCACTTCCCGACGTAATTAGACAAAACGCTTTTCACAACATATTCATATATGAAAAACTAACACGTTCCACTAACACGCCCACATCGACCCAAATTACCCTTTAAGTACAAAATGCATGTTTCGACCCCACAATTTTAAACACAAAATAAGAGCCGAGCATGGTGATTGGGGATACGCTACCCAATCCTAATTAATCCAAAAGCAAGCCTTCTAAAGCAACTACGCGAGTCCACTAGTCCCATGCTTACCCGAGCCACCGCATCCATGCAAATCTATAAAAAGGTAAACAACGAGAAGGTAAGCTAACGCTTAGTGAGTGCAATAGTTACACACATACATATATAATTTACCTACTTGCACTCCCTTACCCAAACCACACATTAATCCCGCATGTTAAAGCATAAGAAATGAGCATCAACAATCTTTCCACAATAAACTCGTATAACAAGCGTAAAAGCTAGTAACATCAAACGCACCACAATTACCTCGTGTATCAATTCGCACAAGCTAGTAACATCAAACGTACAACTAGCATAAACCTTAGCATAATCTCGCATATCATCTCGTAACAAAGCTAGTATCATCAAAATCGTACAACTAGCAACATCATTAGCATAATAATCATAATAATAATTAAATGCTACACAACAACTATAAACCATGGTTAACCAATTCTTCGCAAGGGAATGACTTCGCGAAACAAGTCATCGATGTTCATAACAACCGTTAGCGCCCAAACACGGCTATGATATGCTAACCCCCGAGGTGTTCCAAAAACGGCTATGGCATCACCCCCAAGTGTTCCAAAAACGGCTATGGCATCACTTGATCAATGTGTGAGTAAAACACGGCTATTACTCACAATCATGTGCACAAACACGGCTATGTGCAACAATTTATACGGGCAACGACGTGGGAGTAAAACACGGCTATTACTCACCACCATATGCACAAACACGGCTATGTGCATAATTATCAATTGGACAAAACGGCTATGTCCCACAACTATGGTCACAAAAACGGCTATGTGACACCATTAATTAATATGTGTAAAAACGGCTAAGCAACACCTCAATGGTTACAAATACGGCTATGTGACTCATTGTCAAATAATAGCATTACAATAAATATATCGGGACCAAAATCTTAAGTCGCATGTAGTGCACAAAATCCGACTATTGTGACACTATTCCCAAAGGTGTCTAAACGGCTCTCGTCGCATCGATGTGCACCAAAACCCGGCTATTGTGCACATCGCGCACAAGCAAATAAATTATATACATACATGTATAACTATTCCACTCACCTTGTCGCCTTGAAGAATGCCACCGAATAATCCGCAATCGCCGATGGAATGTACCTATTCCATTTATCACATAACAAGTAACACAATTAGGGTGGATATACAAATCAACCCAAATTGACAACTAGTGCAATTTCTACCCAAATGCACTTCCAAGCATAAACCACGCCCAAACTAACCAATAATTACTAACACAAGTGAGAATGGTCCTAATATGCCAATCAAGCCCAATCATAGGTGTTAAACACCTATCTTGCCCAAAATGACACTTAAACCCTAATTTGACCCATAAGAAGTCAATATCACGCCATTAGCAAGTTTTGACACCAAAACATATTTAACTCGGTTCTATGCTTCAACTTAATCTATTTTAAGTTTATAAACCTTATTAAATCGGCAATTGGGTCATAATCATCACCAAACCCTAATTTTGACTTTAGTCAAAATTAGTCAACCACAAGAACCCTAATGGTCTCCAAAACATCAATAATCACTAATACTAGTGATTACACACTACTTTCAAGCCTTAAACATGGTTAAATCATTAACCAACTCAAAGCCCGCCAAATATCAAAATAGCAAGTTTCCACAAACCATCTTCATCAACCAAATGGGTTTTACAACTAACAATCTCAAACCCTAACTTGAATATCAAATCTAACAAATGAAATTCGGAGTTAGAACTTACCAATACTACCAAAACGTAGCTAGGAGCGAGATGAACAACTTTAAAACCTGAGCTTTGGCTAGAATTCGACTCTTTCTTCTCCAAATCAAGCTCTCTCACTCTCTCACTCTTCCTCTCTCTCTAAATATGGATGAGAGTGTTTGTGTGGATGAGAAATGAGCTCCAATGGAGTTCTAGATCAGTTTTGGTGACCCTAAACCGACCCCAATTGAAAAGACCAAAGTACCCCTCATTTAAACCTTTTAAAAAAGCTGAAAATTGCTTCTGACGTGATCGGAGCGCCGCTCCATAAGGTGGAGCGCCGCTCCAACCTTCAGGTCAGTTTTCAGAAACTTGTTTTGGCCATAACTTTTTGACCGTAGCTCCGTTTTCGATGAATCAAATATCGTTGGAAACGTAATAAGATTTTCTTTCCAATGGTAAGGCTTTGAAACATCAACTCAAACTTTATTTGGGGTTGAAAAGATACGTACACACCTTGTCACTTCAGACAACGTCCAGTTTCCTTCGACGTTCGAGCAAACAACACGTACATGCTTAGTACACTTCATACACGTATCGTACACCATAAATACATTATGTACAATAAATATTTGGGTCTTACAACTCTCCCCTACTTAAACTCGATCACGTCCTCGTGATCTTCACCACTTAACCAATCCGGACCTACTCAACGGTCCTCAATCATAAGTCCCAATCCGAACTTTCCTAGACAATTCTTCCCAATGAATCACCTTTAACAACTAAATCGTCCGTGATTTATCAAATCCACCAACCGAGCACTAAAACCTTGCTCAATCCCTCACATCGGGAAAAACTCGACCAATCTCGAACCAAGATATCAATTCCTTAGCGTACCTTTACCAAGGACCACGCTAAAAGCGACCAAGTCTCAACCTAAAGTCAACAATCCGAATGTTGAAGATCGAACCACATGAATCCTTACGGATGTGACAACCCGGAAATTTCCAACCAAATTTAAACTTTAATCTTTATATGTTTCCGACACAATAAGCAATATTTGTTAAGTTAAATTTCAAGAATTTTAAACTATGTTCATACATTCATTCAACTTCGACCAAGTTCCAACGATTCACGAACCATTAAACGAATATGATTATATATGTATATGTGTATATATATTATAACTTGAAACGTAAATGAAATATTATATTAAATACTTTATATGATTGTATCTGTTTCAAAATGTTTATCAATAGAATTAGAAGATAAGATCAACTGATTGAATTATCAGATATATTAAATTATGATTACAAGTCTCTGTTGAAAGGCCCACGTTGATTTGAGAAATCTTTCCATTTTAACAATATTAGGAAAATGGTAAAGTAATTTATAAATAAGAACAAATTGTCAATCATTGAGAACTAGACAAAGGATAGTGGAAGATTGAATCTCATAAAGACTCGATTGATCTATTTAGTTTCAAACGTACAAAAACGTTTTCAGTTTAAAAAGAACTTTATTATTAAAACGTATATAACTTTTATAAATATCTAGAACCACTTTTGACAACTCATTACTTAACTAGTATGATAAAGATAACGATATTTATATTTTATTTTATTAAATATATATATATATAACGATCTAAATTAATATTATATATATTTATACGCGTATAATACGTACATAGTTTTATACTTTTACTATACTTAAACTTTACCTTTACTTTATTTTTACTTTACTTTAACTTTAATAATTCACTTTAATAATTCATACTTTAATAATTCATACTTTAATAATTCACTTTAATAATTCATACTTTAATAATTCATTTTAATAATTCAAAAATCTATTATAAATAGAATTCAATAGGTTTCATTATTTCATAGAAACTTGAAAATATTTTTCTCTAAACTCTCTCAATCGATTTACATATATATATTTACTCCGTATTATTTCAAGATATTATTAGTTTACATAAAATATTACGACGGAGTGTTGTCTGAGTGATTTCGAAATTGTTTTTCGAGTAGGATAGGATTAAGGAAATTATGGGTTATAGCTATAGAGGTGATTGAGTATGGTTCATGGGTATGCTCGTGAGGTCAATATAGTGTTTATCATTTCCGTTGCGTCTACGTACCTTTCCTGCAATATTGAATCTCAATATTGATACGTGAGTACTCATAATTTAACTTTTACATACTAATAGTGTATCCTTGACTAGTGCTCGAGTATTTAGGATTATGCATGCTTGTACTTTTGATATTGCCCTTAGACAGGTTAGGTTGAATCTTGAATTAGTTACACTTGCGGTTGAGATAAGGTATAAGATATGCATGTCCTTGGAAAGCTAGCGAAAAATTAAGAACTTTTCCTTTAGATATCGAATGGTTTCGATGAACGGATTAGAAGTTATAATCAATTGAATTTTCGATATTTTTATTAAAAATGATTATTATTATCGTCGTTTTTATCGTCGTTCTAGTTTTATCTAATTATTATCATTATTATTATCTTTATCAATAAAAGGGATTTATCATTAAAAATTGTTTTCTTTATTACTATCGTTATTATCGTTAAAGTTATAATTAGTATTATTATTATTATTATCCCATTATCATTATCATTATTATTATTATTATTATTATTATTATTAGTATTATTATTATTATTATTATTAATATATATATATATATATAATATTATTTAAAAATGGTTATTGTTATTGTTATTATTATTATTACTATATTATCATTAAGATAATTATTAGTATTATCGTTAATAATATTATAGTAACTATCATTATTAATATTAGTGCAATTAAAACAAATAATTGTAACACCTAAATATTTTGATTACTATTATTATCATTATTATGAACACGATATAAAAGACGATTAAAAGCTGTTAAACGAAACGATTAGGAAATAATGAGTAAGAGTATCATGATGAAATTAAAATATTATAAGATATTAATTTAGATAAAATTATCGTTCTTATTATTTTTATCATTACTATTATTATTAAAAGTATCGTTAGTATTAAAACTATCATTTTAACAAAAATTATCATTTTAATAGAAATGTCATTGTTACTATAAAATATCATTATTATTATTATTTTAAATAGAATTATTATTTTAAAGATAATATTAAAAATTATCGTAAATATTAAAGTTATCATAATTAGAATTATCGTTTTATCATAATGTCATCTTAGTAATTATAAATATTGATATTTTTATAATAATAATTATTATTACAAAATAATACAACTTTTACTTACTATCATTATAGATATTATTTTATCAAATAAATATGTGATACAAACATATTTTACTACGTGTAATAACTTACTTTAATAATACCTATCATATTATCTTTATGATATTAAATGAACCCTATAAATTTTATTACTTAATATATATAAAAGTATATTTGATTATATAAATTTAATATAAAATTTTATTTATTAATAAATAAATTATATTATTTACTCTAATAAATCTTTTTAAAATATTTAAAAATATAAAACGACGATATTTAAACTATATATTAATCATGTATAGATTTTTAGAAATTATTTTGAGTCAAATTTACTTTTGTTGACTTTTGCATATTAGTCTCGAGCATTAGGATTGTGGTACACTATGACTTGACCTAATTTGTTAGACAAATATTGACCAACATATAAATATATATAATTAATTTAGGTTCGTGAATCCGAGGCCAACCTTGCACTTGTTCAATGACGTTATATGTATTTTTACTACGAAATACAGTATGGTGAGTTTCATTTGCCTTTTTACCCTTTATATTTTTAGGCTGAGAATACATGCGCAACTTTTATAAATGTTTTACGAAATAGACACAAGTACGTGAAACTACATTCTATGGTTGAATTATCGAAATCGAATATGCCCCTTTTTATTAAGTCTGGTAATCTAAGAATTAGGGAACAGACACCCTAATTGACGCGAATCCTAAAGATAGATCTATTGGGCCTAACAAACCCCATCCAAAGTACCGGATGCTTTAGTACTTCGAAATTTATATCATGTCCGAAGGAGGATCCCGGAATGATATGGGATATTCTTATATGTATCTAGTTAATGTCGGTTACCAGGTGTTCACCATATGAATGATTATTTTTGTCTCTATGCATGGGACGTATATTTATGAGAACTGAAAATGAAATTCTTGTGGTCTATTAAAATGATGGAAATAAATGATTATGATAAACTAATGAACTCACCAACCTTTTGGTTGACACTTTAAAGCATGTTTATTCTCAGGTGTTAAAGAAATCTTCCGCTGTGCATTTGCTCATTTTAAAGATATTACTTGGAGTCTTTCATAGCATATTTTGAAGAACGTTGCATTCGAGTCATTGAGTTCATCAAAGATTATTATTAAATCAATTTATAGTTGGATAATGGATATTATGAAATGGTATGCATGCCTGTCAATTTTCGATGTAAAGAAAGTTTGTCTTTTAAAAACGAATGCAATGTTTGTAAAATGTATCATATAGAGGTCAAATACCTCGCAATGTAATCAACTATTGTGAATCGTTTATAATGTATATGAACGGGTCCTTTCAGTTGGTATCAGAGCGGTGGTCTTAGCGAACCAGGTCTGCATTAGTGTGTCTAACTGATAAGTCGATAGGATGCATTAGTGAGTCTGGACTTCGACCGTATCTGCATGTCAAAAGTTTTGCTTATCATTTTGTGTCGAAAATTAACTACTTATCATCCTCAGAAAATTACCTGCTTATCATTTTTAGTCTAAGACACGTCTTGCTGTATTGATTGCATGAATAGTGTATAGACAAAAATTCATATCTTAGCATATCTGCTAAATCATATCTTATCGTATCTGTTACTTTAAACTTTGCCTGACATATCCCGCAAAGTCCTCCGTAATCTACGAAATCTTTTGATATATATATATATATATATATATATATATATATATATATATATATATATATATATATATATATATATATATATATATATATATATTCTATGTAATTAGAATACCATCCGTTAGCCAAAATCATTTCATATCGGAAAAAAAAATCCTTTATCCAATCGTACGAAATGGAATTCGTCATCAGTTCAAGTCACTCAGATTCCGAAATGGAATCCCATTCAAGCTCCGAAAGTAGTGTGACCGGAATAGATCAACCAATCAGTCATCACCTATTCTGGATGAATTGGGGATGGGTTCGTAGCCTCCTCAATCATTGGAGACAAGAAGAAGGTGATCCCTTCCATCCACCACATTGCCCTCTTGATGAAGAACCTGAAGCACTTACCGGCGAACCTGTCCGAAACACCATTTTCTCGCTCATTTCCAGAGTATCTCGTCACGATTATATATTACATCAAATTTTAGATTTTATTTATCCGCTCGTCCGAACCGACAATCACCCCGGTGTAATAGAAGAAGTCAACGAGCTTCGCGCTCGGGTAGTGGCTTTGGAGAATATGGTGCAGAGATTACAAACACCAGCAGCAGCATCAGCAGCATAACCAGTACCACCATCATCAACACCAACAGTACCATTATCACCTCCAACCACAACCGCGTCGTAAACCTCAACTTCACAATCTGTCCCACGAGCATCAACGTCATACGCACCATAGATACCAAGGAGTACCAACAACAATAACTGACGAAGTATTAATTCATAACTTCATTGGAGAAACATTCCGCGGCGATTATGTAATCTCTAAAGTCTTAGAGATTATCTAATCTAGCCCTAACCATAAATCAGTTAAGCGAACCAAAATGATGGAAGGAAGAGTAGAAACCCTGACAAAAATGGTGTGTGATTAACAAGCTAAACTTGCTTTACCAACAACATCAATAGTACCATCAGTGTTACCAGCATCGTCAGTACAGTCAACATCCGAATCAACAACACCGATAACATCACAAACTCCGTCAGTTCAAGAATCACTGTGGACATCATTACGAATCGATAACGTTTATATTGTATCAACGAGTTATGAAGAATTAACTCATTTCCTCTGAAGAAATTATATGTATATATATATATATATATATATATATATATATTGAAATAAATCTTTCAGTGCTAAGCTATTGTGTGTGAATCTTAACTACTCGGTTAATTCATATTACAAATATGCAATAATGTACGTCCTTCGGCCGCAACTTAACCAGCGTTAACTACAATCTCTGTCGCAATTCAACAAATTCCAATTCATAATAAATCAAGTATATATTTGATTTTACACTTTCATCATCAATGTACCCGAAACTTTTCAGATAACATCATTCGTACTTTGCGAAATTCACAAGAATTCCACGAACCGAACACCATACATCAACAAATAACGAAGTATTGATTCATAATTTTAATGTCATTAAAGAAATACTGCGTAAAAGTTATGTACATTTTAAAGCCTTTAGGGATTATTCAATTCTAGTTTCAACCGTAAATTAAATGAGTTTAATTTAACATTAACTCATTAAATCTATGTTACATCTGAAGAAAATATACATATATATATTTTCATAAAGACTGTAATAAAATTCTTTTGTACAAAATATTAATTGTGAATTTTTTTTTAACGGGTAGGTAATACCCGAGAGATATATAAATTCACAATTAATATGTTACATTCTTCGAATCTGATTCAGCAAATCATCCATTATACTCCCTACTTTCACAACAATATACATTCTTTTATAGAAATCAAAACAACCATACTCATTCAAAATTTAATTACATATTCTGATTTTGAAATCTCAAAATTTAACTTGAGATATGACCAAAATCATCACTCTTAGATCCTTACATCTTTCACAAGCTATATTTTGACTTCAAAACTGTGTTAGAACATCAAATGTATGTTAACGATTACAATCTGTGTTCAAACCCTTCGAAAATTTCTGAAGACACTTCGAATGATGAGCAATCGAGATGATGATCCAACCACATGTTACCCACAGTTATGTACCCGAAAAACTCTTGAAACCAAAGTAAAAGTTTAAACAACGTATCCGCGTCAGATTCTTTGGCATTTATTAGCAAAAATAACTTTGCGACTCCTATTCAAAGTTGCCAGTTTTGTCACAGCTCCAGCAAGTCAACTTCGAATTTTCAGTCAGACTAACCTTATTATAACCTTGAGATATACACCATCGTTACCAGGGAACCTTTTACATTCCACCATATTATTAGCAGATGTACCAACAACTTCATTACCCTTTGACTTTAGCCTCTCCAAAAAGTCATCATAATTATTCATTGAAACCCCATCATTTACTCATTCGCATCTTGTAATGAGAATTGCCATACGAATCATTGGGAATTAGCAATCAGTATTTTGAAATCTTGCAGCATGTCTGCGCCAACAGTTATATGTGTATATATAACGTCTATCTTCTGGACTTAATTTGAATGTGAAGTTTCTGAAAAACACTCCGAACTACGAATTGGTTCTCCGAAAATGGAAAAAATGCTGATGAAGCAGCAAAAACTATAAACGACTTTAAATGGTAAAAGCTGGATGATAATGATGAAGTGTGCTGGCAAAGCGCAGAAAAAGAGAAGTTTTGGAACTGGAAAACGGATTGAGCAAAGTAGGAAGGAGGCTGTGGACAAATTACAAAGACTGAACCTTGACTTTAAAGGATCCAAATGATTCAGTACCTGCTGAAGTCATTAACGAATACCTTGCTCCTGACTCTAAACCCCTGCGGACAATATTCTTCATCATCCTCTGATATTAGAAATTCTAAAATATCATCATATCTTTCATTATAAATATCCTCCATATTTCTGAAGATATTTTCTTAATTCTTCTTATTTGAAATCATTTACCTCTTCGCGCTATCTGTATTACATCATAAAAGAAACTATTTTAGTTTCTAAATTCTGAAAGATTCAAGTTTAAAATAGGAATATTTTGAAGTAGTGTTGAGAACTGAAGCATGAATTAGTATAATATAATGACACTTGATCAATGTGATTATATTACAGTAAGTCATGCTGAGTTTCTAAATGGAACGTGATGATTCACAGATCATAACATCATCATGTGCCATGTTATACGACTCTTGTATTCTATTTAACCTCTAAAATATCAAAAAAATATTTCTTGATGATTCGGCCTTTTCCAAGGTATTCTAGTAATTTGACAAGTCATGATCGTGCCATCACAATTTCCTTCCTAGAACATTAACAATGTTCATTCCGAAATTCATATCTATGAATTCTGGACCATTACAAGCGGTGCTTAATCGCAAGAAGAAGAAACGAAAGGACAAAACTCCGAAATAGAAATTGGGGTATAAATTGCAGCAAATAAAAGAGAGCATTAATTGTGAATGATAATGATTATAGAAGACAGAAGCAGAGACTTTGAAATATAAGGGAACATATAAAGCTCAACGACAAACCAGAAATTATAAACCATATATCGATGCATATAGCAATATAAAGACACGGGAGAACTAGAAACACTATAAACCCAAGAGTATAGTAGAAGTAAATAGATTCTTCCTGCGGTAGATGAAAAAGAAGAATGACCGATATGAAAGTTAGAAGTATATCGAGAATCAGAGCTGGATGGAGCATATTGATGAATACTTTAAAATATGAGTTGAGGGGGAAAGAATAGAAGGTGATGAAACATGACTAGGAACTTAGAAATCAACAGATTTAACTCACACAATGGCAGAATAAGTGAATCAAACCCTCTAGTGAATAGGTTAAGTTTTTTTTGATTAATTTAGTTAAACCACAACTAAATCAAGTGTGATTAGATCAACACCTAGAGCTATTATTCACCACATGGGTGATTTGGACTGAGAGAGAATCGGAGGAGCTCACTAGATCTGAGTGTGTGTAACAAATAAGAGGCTTAACCTAAAATGAAGAACATAAGACTTTATATACCCCTGCTGTTGACTCACCCATACGATTCATTCATCACACGTACGAGTTGGCTTCATCAGCCGTACGGGTGATCACTCACTCGTGTCTTCTCATTTAGGTTGTAATTGTGACTTAGCTCAGCATCAACCGTGCGTATGAGCCTGTCAGCCATACTAGTGAGGCTTCACTCGTACGTCTGACTAAGTCTAACATAGTCAAACATCTAAATCTCGTTCCTGCAGTTCCTGTAACCACATACAAACACAGGATAATAATGAGCAATCATGGTGGCCTTTAAACTGTTGTACCTGCAATGGACGTGGGTAGATGTCTAGGGACTTGCATAAAATGCATCAACAGAAGGTGTGAGTTGTAAGGAAACGAAGGAGGTGAATTTATAAGAAAATCTCCGACAGAATAATTAAAATGGACGATCGAATTTAAAGCGGATCCTAATTTTCTTGATTACCGGAGAGTCAAATCTTATTAAGAAGATTTTCTTCAAATCCCTTGAAATCTGGGAATCAATCATATCTACGTCAAATGATAAGATGAATCTACACTTACTCATTTCACTCTTCTATGTTAGCTTCATTCGTACTCTTCATATAAATGGATTGTTTATCCAAATTATTCGCTGATGATAAAACTCTAATTTTCAGCCCGTATGTATCATGAAAACATACTTATTATCATTCACGACCTTTCCACTTAAATTTCGGGACGAAATTTCTTTAACGGGTAGGTACTGTGACAACCCGGAAATTTCCAACCAAATTTAAACTTTAATCTTTATATGTTTCCGACACAATAAGCAATATTTGTTAAGTTAAATTTCAAGAATTTTAAACTATGTTCATACATTCATTCAACTTCGACCAAGTTCCAACGATTCACGAACCATTAAACGAATATGATTATATATGTATATGTGTATATATATTATAACTTGAAACGTAAATGAAATATTATATTAAATACTTTATATGATTGTATCTGTTTCAAAATGTTTATCAATAGAATTAGAAGATAAGATCAACTGATTGAATTATCAGATATATTAAATTATGATTACAAGTCTCTGTTGAAAGGCCCACGTTGATTTGAGAAATCTTTCCATTTTAACAATATTAGGAAAATGGTAAAGTAATTTATAAATAAGAACAAATTGTCAATCATTGAGAACTAGACAAAGGATAGTGGAAGATTGAATCTCATAAAGACTCGATTGATCTATTTAGTTTCAAACGTACAAAAACGTTTTCAGTTTAAAAAGAACTTTATTATTAAAACGTATATAACTTTTATAAATATCTAGAACCACTTTTGACAACTCATTACTTAACTAGTATGATAAAGATAACGATATTTATATTTTATTTTATTAAATATATATATATATATATAACGATCTAAATTAATATTATATATATTTATACGCGTATAATACGTACATAGTTTTATACTTTTACTATACTTAAACTTTACCTTTACTTTATTTTTACTTTACTTTAACTTTAATAATTCACTTTAATAATTCATACTTTAATAATTCATACTTTAATAATTCACTTTAATAATTCATACTTTAATAATTCATTTTAATAATTCAAAAATCTATTATAAATAGAATTCAATAGGTTTCATTATTTCATAGAAACTTGAAAATATTTTTCTCTAAACTCTCTCAATCGATTTACATATATATATTTACTCCGTATTATTTCAAGATATTATTAGTTTACATAAAATATTACGACGGAGTGTTGTCTGAGTGATTTCGAAATTGTTTTTCGAGTAGGATAGGATTAAGGAAATTATGGGTTATAGCTATAGAGGTGATTGAGTATGGTTCATGGGTATGCTCGTGAGGTCAATATAGTGTTTATCATTTCCGTTGCGTCTACGTACCTTTCCTGCAATATTGAATCTCAATATTGATACGTGAGTACTCATAATTTAACTTTTACATACTAATAGTGTATCCTTGACTAGTGCTCGAGTATTTAGGATTATGCATGCTTGTACTTTTGATATTGCCCTTAGACAGGTTAGGTTGAATCTTGAATTAGTTACACTTGCGGTTGAGATAAGGTATAAGATATGCATGTCCTTGGAAAGCTAGCGAAAAATTAAGAACTTTTCCTTTAGATATCGAATGGTTTCGATGAACGGATTAGAAGTTATAATCAATTGAATTTTCGATATTTTTATTAAAAATGATTATTATTATCGTCGTTTTTATCGTCGTTCTAGTTTTATCTAATTATTATCATTATTATTATCTTTATCAATAAAAGGGATTTATCATTAAAAATTGTTTTCTTTATTACTATCGTTATTATCGTTAAAGTTATAATTAGTATTATTATTATTATTATCCCATTATCATTATCATTATTATTATTATTATTATTATTATTATTAGTATTATTATTATTATTATTATTAATATATATATATATATATCATTATTTAAAAATGGTTATTGTTATTGTTATTATTATTATTACTATATTATCATTAAGATAATTATTAGTATTATCGTTAATAATATTATAGTAACTATCATTATTAATATTAGTGCAATTAAAACAAATAATTGTAACACCTAAATATTTTGATTACTATTATTATCATTATTATGAACACGATATAAAAGACGATTAAAAGCTGTTAAACGAAACGATTAGGAAATAATGAGTAAGAGTATCATGATGAAATTAAAATATTATAAGATATTAATTTAGATAAAATTATCGTTCTTATTATTTTTATCATTACTATTATTATTAAAAGTATCGTTAGTATTAAAACTATCATTTTAACAAAAATTATCATTTTAATAGAAATGTCATTGTTACTATAAAATATCATTATTATTATTATTTTAAATAGAATTATTATTTTAAAGATAATATTAAAAATTATCGTAAATATTAAAGTTATCATAATTAGAATTATCGTTTTATCATAATGTCATCTTAGTAATTATAAATATTGATATTTTTATAATAATAATTATTATTACAAAATAATACAACTTTTACTTACTATCATTATAGATATTATTTTATCAAATAAATATGTGATACAAACATATTTTACTACGTGTAATAACTTACTTTAATAATACCTATCATATTATCTTTATGATATTAAATGAACCCTATAAATTTTATTACTTAATATATATAAAAGTATATTTGATTATATAAATTTAATATAAAATTTTATTTATTAATAAATAAATTATATTATTTACTCTAATAAATCTTTTTAAAATATTTAAAAATATAAAACGACGATATTTAAACTATATATTAATCATGTATAGATTTTTAGAAATTATTTTGAGTCAAATTTACTTTTGTTGACTTTTGCATATTAGTCTCGAGCATTAGGATTGTGGTACACTATGACTTGACCTAATTTGTTAGACAAATATTGACCAACATATAAATATATATAATTAATTTAGGTTCGTGAATCCGAGGCCAACCTTGCACTTGTTCAATGACGTTATATGTATTTTTACTACGAAATACAGTATGGTGAGTTTCATTTGCCTTTTTACCCTTTATATTTTTAGGCTGAGAATACATGCGCAACTTTTATAAATGTTTTACGGAATAGACACAAGTACGTGAAACTACATTCTATGGTTGAATTATCGAAATCGAATATGCCCCTTTTTATTAAGTCTGGTAATCTAAGAATTAGGGAACAGACACCCTAATTGACGCGAATCCTAAAGATAGATCTATTGGGCCTAACAAACCCCATCCAAAGTACCGGATGCTTTAGTACTTCGAAATTTATATCATGTCCGAAGGAGGATCCCGGAATGATAGGGGATATTCTTATATGTATCTAGTTAATGTCGGTTACCAGGTGTTCACCATATGAATGATTATTTTTGTCTCTATGCATGGGACGTATATTTATGAGAACTGAAAATGAAATTCTTGTGGTCTATTAAAATGATGGAAATAAATGATTATGATAAACTAATGAACTCACCAACCTTTTGGTTGACACTTTAAAGCATGTTTATTCTCAGGTGTTAAAGAAATCTTCCGCTGTGCATTTGCTCATTTTAAAGATATTACTTGGAGTCTTTCATAGCATATTTTGAAGAACGTTGCATTCGAGTCATTGAGTTCATCAAAGATTATTATTAAATCAATTTATAGTTGGATAATGGATATTATGAAATGGTATGCATGCCTGTCAATTTTCGATGTAAAGAAAGTTTGTCTTTTAAAAACGAATGCAATGTTTGTAAAATGTATCATATAGAGGTCAAATACCTCGCAATGTAATCAACTATTGTGAATCGTTTATAATGTATATGAACGGGTCCTTTCAGTGGATTACACTTACCACTAAACATCCTTTATAGTGCGCAATACAACCAATACGCCACTATCCTAACATCATAAGCAACGGCTAAAACCCAAAGCGCCCAAAACGACTATGGCAACGCTAATTCTAAGGTGTCCAAAATCGACTATTGTCACACCCGTAACAACATGTGAGCGAAACACGGCTATCGCAATCACTAATCACACAACATGGTCCTCACGATCCCACCATCGGTGTATAAAACAATCGATAGATCACACCACACGGTTCTTACGAACCCACCATCGGTGTATAAAACAACCGATAGATCACTCAACACCGGATGAAGTCAGCGGACCCCGTCAACGGTCATGCTTCACCGATATAACTCTACACCCATGATGAAGTCAGCGGACCCCGAAGGTCATGCTTCACCAATCAACAATACCATGATGAATTCAGCGGACCCCGAAGGTCATGCTTCACCAATCAACGCCCTTTTGGCCTCGAACAACGAGTAACGTAACATCGCGCTATGCTATGCCATAGTGAATCCTAACGGATACCACTAACCATTCACACAATCGAGCAAGAACCACCTATATCGAACATAGGCACAAAACAAAAATTCTCTAAAAGAGAATACGCCACACACACATCCCTTAATCGAGGGATTTCACCTTGCTCGCCAAACACGTCCTTTATCTCTCAACGAGATTTACCACATTACCACCCCGGTGATAATTCAAATCTAAAATCATAAGTACAATTTAACCGAAATTGTACTCTACCACAAATCGACCAAACTAGGTCCCAACACAAGTTTCGGATCTACCATAAGCATTATCCGAATTTTCACCCTAAGGTCCCCTCGTGCGGGAGTATAACTCCCCCACTTGGAACTACGTTCCATATCCACAACTCGTACAATGCTACCAAAAGTAGACTTTACCAACAGTTGGGTTCACACGACCCATCACCATATCTTGCTCTAATCTTGAGCACCTGAAGGATTTCAATCAATCCTTAAACACTTCGAACAAAAAGTGTAACACAATTACACAAACCATACCCCCACAATCATCCAATTGCTTTAGTTTGTCAAATTCCACCTAGTCACTCATGTACCTAAGGGTTTCTCCTCGGTACCCTAAGTACAATGTAACCGCAACACAATCGGAGTCGAACACCACGCTAGTAGGTATAAAAAAGGCACCTAATGTCGCGTCACGTAGACTCCTTTACCAACATACATCGAGATCAACACTTGATTTCTCGGGTTTCATCCCACCCGTCGAACCTCATGGTTCATCAACTTCAACACAAAAGCGAACACGCGCTTAACAACCGAATACCAAAACCCATTCCCATGGCTTGGTAGAAACATTTCCCAAATACTAAGGAATGCTTGGTTGCACCAAGTCTTACACCCTTCGCTCAACAATCAAACGCCACCATAGGGTACTTCCATTAGGAACGTCACCCTTAACACTAACATGCACAACACAATGCATTTAACAACCAAACTCAAACGACACTTAATAAATAATCAAAGGACATATTTATTAAAACGAAACGTACCATAATGTCTCCTTGTCACACCCGTCCCCGCTAACTTGGGACATTCTGACTTACGATGTCCTTCTTTTTAGCAAATGAAGCACACCATGCCATCACCCTTTGGTACCGAACATTCCCAAGACTTGTGACCCCTCACGCCACAATTGTAACACCTAGACGCACTAGAATCTGATATACCCGTCCGTGTACCACCCGTGCTCACGCTCAGACCCTTAGTCCTCTTACTTGGAGCACCATAAGAAACAACCCTTCTCTCACTTGAAGGTTCACCAACCTTCGATCGCGAATACGACTCGAAACCTCTAGCCGCGGTGAATAACTCCGCAAACAATTTCGCCTGAACTCTCCTAATCTTACTCTTCAAGTCATCATTCAAGGTTCGATAGAAATCCTGCATCAACAAATGATCATTCCCCAAATACTCCGGGCAAAAACGAGCCTTCGCCATAAAGGTCGTCTTGAGAGTATTTAAATCCATAGAACCTTGTTGCAAATTTCGCAACTCATTACGCATTTCCGACAAATCGGTTGAAGTTCGGAACTCCTCGAAGAATTCCTTCTTAAACTCGTCCCACGATAAAGCCATAAACGTTTCACCACCGACAAGATCAATCTTACCATTCAACCAATCCCTCGCCCTACCCCGCAACAAACTAGTAGCGAGTCTTATCCTCTTCTCGGGAGGGCAATCAATAGTACGAAAACACCCTTCGACATCCGAGATCCAAGTTGTGCTTATCAAAGGATCCGGTTTCCCGTCATACATCGGGGGTTTAGTCCTCATGAAGCTCTTAAGACAACGCTCCATTTCACCACTACTTTGAAGTTCGGAATACTTCCTATCCATTTCTTCTCGAAACGCACTCATTTGTTCCGCAACAGCGGCCGCAACTCTAGCGTTAAACTCAGCATCGTTCGTCTCGATCCCATTTCCCGTCGCCATTCTAAGGAATGCAAAGCGATTAGACCACGAACGTATAAAATCACACACACAACACCGCCCCATCTTGCTAAACATTCGTCGTACATCACTTGTTAGACATGATTTGCACCCATAATAAGGTTTGCAAGTCCTTATTACGCATACACGCCGTATCGACTCGTTAGTACAACGACTGCCTCGCTTGATGATATATGCAACCGCAAACACAAACAAAACATAACACAAGAATCATTATCACAGCACAATAGCATATTAATAATATCCGCATTACTAATATAAACTTTAGTCAACCTATAAACAAGGCACTAACTAAACCCATTCCGACCCGTAATCCTACAAGTCCCGCAACAAATTTAGCACACACAAAAGTCTAAGTCTAGGCACCGATCTCAAGTCACCTAAATTCCTTAGACCTTGCTCTGATACCACTTGTAACAACCCAACCCTTTAACCAACCAATAACGCGAAATAAAAAAAAATTCTTTGTGCAGCAAATGGCGCGGCGCGCCATGACTCCGCGCGACGCGCAAAAGGGCCTGGACAGGCTGCTATCCCAAAAAGTCAAAAACATAAAAATGTTTGACCACTTCCCGACGTAATTAGACAAAACGCTTTTCACAACATATTCATATATGAAAAACTAACACGTTCCATTCATAAAATAAGTTTTACGAGGCGGGGCCCACATCGACCCAAATTACCCTTTAAGTACAAAATGCATGTTTCGACCCCACAATTTTAAACACAAAATAAGAGCCGAGCATGGCGATTGGGGATACGCTACCCAATCCTAATTAATCCAAAAGCAAGCCTTCTAAAGCAACTACGCGAGTCCACTAGTCCCATGCTTACCCGAGCCACCGCATCCATGCAAATCTATAAAAAGGTAAACAACGAGAGGGTAAGCTAACACTTAGTGAGTGCAATAGTTACACACATACATATATAATTTACCTACTTGCACTCCCTTACCCAAACCACACATTAATCCCGCATGTTAAAGCATAAGAAACGAGCATCAACAATCTTACCACAATAAACTCGTATAACAAGCGTAAAAGCTAGTAACATCAAACACACCACAATTACCTCGTGTATCAATTCGCACAAGCTAGTAACATCAAACGTACAACTAGCATAAACCTTAGCATAATCTCGCATATCATCTCGTAACAAAGCTAGTATCATCAAAATCGTACAACTAGCAACATCATTAGCATAATAATCATAATAATAATTAAATGCTACACAAAAACTATAAACCATGGTTAACCAATTCTTCGCAAGGGAATGACTTCGCGAAACAAGTCATCGATGTTCATAACAACCGTTAGCGCCCAAACACGGCTATGATATGCTAACCCCCGAGGTGTTCCAAAAACGGCTATGGCATCACCCCCAAGTGTTCCAAAAACGGCTATGGCATCACTTGATCAATGTGTGAGTAAAACACGGCTATTACTCACAATCATGTGCACAAACACGGCTATGTGCAACAATTTATACGGGCAACGACGTGGGAGTAAAACACGGCTATTACTCACCACCATATGCACAAACATGGCTATGTGCATAATTATCAATTGGACAAAACGGCTATGTCCCACAACTATGGTCACAAAAACGGCTATGTGACACCATTAATTAATATGTGCAAAAACGGCTATGCAACACCTCAATGGTTACAAATACGGCTTTGTGACTCATTGTCAAATAATAGCATCACAATAAATATATCGGGACCAAAATCTTAAGTCGCATGTAGTGCACAAAATCCGACTATTGTGACACTATTCCCAAAGGTGTCTAAACGGCTCTCGTCGCATCGATGTGCACCAAAACCCGGCTATTGTGCACATCGCGCACAAGCAAATAAATTATATACATACATGTATAACTATTCCACTCACCTTGTCGCCTTAAAGAATGCCACCGAATAATCCGCAATCGCCGATGGAATGTACCTATTCCATTTATCACATAACAAGTAACACAATTAGGGTGGATATACAAATCAACCCAAATTGACAACTAGTGCAATTTTGACCCAAATGCACTTCCAAGCACAAATTGCGCCCAAACTAACCAATAATTACTAACACAAGTGAGAATGGTCCTAATATGCCAATCAAGCCCAATCATAGGTGTTAAACACCTATCTTGCCCAAAATGACACTTAAACCCTAATTTGACCCATAAGAAGTCAATATCACGCCATTAGCAAGTTTTGACACCAAAACATATTTAACTCGGTTCTATGCTTCAACTTAATCCATTTTAAGTTTATAAACCTTATTAAATCGGCAATTAGGTCATAATCATCACCAAACCCTCAAAATTAGTCAACCACAAGAACCCTAATGGTCTCCAAAACATCAATAATCACTAATACTAGTGATTACACACTACTTTCAAGCCTTAAACATGGTTAAATCATTAACCAACTCAAAACCCGCCAAATATCAAAATAGCAAGTTTCCACAAACCCTCTTCATCAACCAAATAGGTTATACAACTAACAATCTCAAACCCTAACTTGAATATCAAATCTAACAAATGAAATTCGGAGTTAGAACTTACCAATACTACCAAAACGTAGCTAGGAGCGAGATGAACAACTTTAAAACCCGAGCTTTGGCTAGAATTCAACTCTTTCTTCTCCAAATCAAGCTCTCTCACTCTCTCACTCTTCCTCTCTCTCTAAATATGGATGAGAGTGTTTGTGTGGATGAGAAATGAGCTCCAATGGAGTTCTAGATCAGTTTTGGTGACCCTAAACCGACCCCAATTGAAAAGACCAAAGTACCCCTCATTTAAACCTTTTTAAAAAGCTAAAAATTGCTTCTGACGCGATCGGAGCGCTGCTCCATAAGGTGGAGCGCCGCTCCAACCTTCAGGTCAGTTTTCAGAAACTTGTTTTGGCCATAACTTTTTGACCGTAGCTCTGTTTTCGATGAATCAAATATCGTTGGAACATAATAAGATTTTCTTTCTAATGGTAAGGCTTTGAAACATCAACTCAAACTTTATTTGGGGTTGAAAAGATACGTACACACCTTGTCACTTCAGACAACGTCCAGTTTCCTTCGACGTTCGAGCAAACAACACGTACATGCTTCGTACACTTCATACATGTATCGTACACCATAAATACATTATGTATAATAAATATTTGGGTCTTACAATTTTTGATGAGTTGTTCGATATAGCTAAGGGTTTTGAGTCGCTCGTTTCGAAAAAGTGATTTTACTTTTAGCAAAAGAAAGTTTGAAGCTACAAGTCATTCATACTTTTCGTACAAAAAGAACAAGAAGGGTTCCGAAAGTGTTAATAGCGAGAAGAAGAATGTTTACGGAGGTTTTCCTTTTTTCGTGCCACAATTGTGGGCAAAAGGGGCATATGGCTCGAGATTACCCGAAACCATCCTCAACAACAAAACTCACTTGTTTCTATTGTCAAAAGAAAGGGCACCGAAAGTCGGAGTGTCCCGATTTGCAGGGTGACCAAGTTAAGAGGTTAGAGAAAACGGCGGGTACGGCTAGAGGACGAAACTATTTGATGACCAATGATGAAGCCAAACAATTCAATGAAGTTGTCTCAGGTACTTTCATGGTTAACTCTAATCCGGCAAGGATACTATTTGATAGCGGTGCTAATTTGTCGTTTGTGTCATCCAGATTTGTGCCTAAGCTTAATAAACCGCTAGCTAAGTTGAGTCATCCGGTAGAAGTTGAAATAGCGGATGGTAAGACGGTGCTAGGGGTTGATGTTTGTAAAGATTTTAATGTTGTATTTGGTACCGAAACGTTTAAAATCGATCTTATCCCGATATCCTTGGGCGAGTTTGATATCGTTATTGGTATGGATTGGCTCGATTGTTATAGAGCCGATATTGCATGCCACGAAAAGTTTATTCGTGTAAATGCCCCAAGTGGGAGAGAGTTAATTATTCATGGCGATAAGCGGAGAAGACTTGTGCCATTATGCACTTATGCATGGGCACGTCGTTTCCTTAGTAGTGGGGGCATGACTTTTCTTGCCTATGTAGTTGATACTCATGAAGAGCCACCATCCATTCGTGAAATTCCAGTGGTTAATGAATTTGAAGACGTTTTTTCGGATGAGTTATCGGGTGATCCTTCCGGGGCTTCCCCAATTGCTAAGGCTCCTTATCGTTTAGCGCCAACGGAAATGTAAGAGTTATTGAACCAAACTCAAGAGGTGCTTGAAAAGGGTTTTATCTGACCGTATGCTTCGCCATGGGGCGCTCCGATTTTGTTCGTAAAGAAGAAAGATGGTAGTATGCGGATGTGCATCGATTATCGGGAGTTGAACAAAGTGACGTTCAAGAATCGCTATCCATTGCCTTGGATTACGATTTGTTTGACCAACTTCAAGGTGCAACCTATTTTTATAAAATTGACTTACGGTCCGGCTATCACCAAATGTGGGTCCGGGAGGAAGATATTGAGAAAACGACTTTTCAAACGCGTTACGGGCATTTTGAGTTTGTAGTTATGCCTTTTGGTCTTACGAATGCACCGCCGACATTCATGAATCTTATGAACCGAGTGTACGAACCTATGTTGGACAAGTCGGTAATTGTGTTCATTGACGACATACTTTTCTATTCTAGGTTAGTGATATCTGTAGTGACCCGAACTTTTCCATGATTATATATTATATGATATTAATATTTACATGAATAAATGTTTCCAAAATGTTAAGCAATCAAACTTGTTAAGACTTGATTAACTGAAACGGATTTAGTATTAACGTTTGACCACCCAGTTTGCCTGATGATTCACGAACGTCATAACTTGTGATAATTATATAATCGTTTTATTTATTTTATGATGTAAGTTTTTATTATATATATATATATATATATATATATATATATATATATATATATATATATATATATATATAATAAGAAATACAATTAAATCAAAGATGTACAGTAAAATACTATTTGCTACAGTAAAATACTATTTGCTACAGTGAATTTTCGCTTTGCTACAGTAAAACACTATTTTCTACAGTAAAATACTATTTGTCTAGAGCAAAAAACTATTTGCTACAGTAACACTATTTACTCGTATTCAATTTGTATTTGTACACGTACAATACACAGCTCCTATATGTATATACTATTGGTATATACACTTCAATGATCAGCTCTTAGCAGCCCTCATTTAGTCAACAAACATGTGGAACCAACCATTTGGCAACTAGCATGAAATATCTAACAAAATTACAAACTGAATGGAGCATATAATGACATGCTAGTTCACGTTTTTTTACCCATCACTACACTTGCATTTTTCAATTTTCTTTCATCCATTTGATCTCTCTCTTGTTCCATGATGATGTTCTAAGTGTTCTTCATCATTTTCATCAAAATCTACTTCAATCTAGCTCATAAATCCAACCTTTAATCAACCTACAAAACAACTACTCAAGAACACTTCAATAACACTTTTAAGTTTACTAGTTTACTTCCAAGCTTTCAAATTCATTCCAAGTAATCATCTAAGATCAAGAAACCTTTGTTATTTACAGTAGGTTATCTTTCTTATTCAAAGTAATATTCATATTCAAACTTTGATTCGATTTCTATAACTATAACTATCTTAATTCAAGTAGAAATCTTACTTGAACTTGTTTTTGTGTCATGATTCTACTTTAAGAACTTTCAAGCCATCCAAGATACTTTGAAGTTCTAGATCATTTCTTGTCATTTCCAGTAGGTTTACCTACTATACTTGAGGTAGTGATGATGTTCATAACATCATTAGATTCATATTTATAAAACTATCTTATTCGAAGAATATAACTCGTAATCACTAGAACATAGTTTAGTGAAATCTAAACTTGTTCGTAAACAAAGTTAATCCTTCTAACTTAACTTTTAAAATTAACTAAACACATGTTCTATATCTATATGATATGCTAATTTAATGATTTACAACCTGGAAACACGAAGAACACCGTAAAACCAGACATACGCCGTTGTAGTAAAACCGGGGACTGTTTTGGGTTGGAAAAATAAAAACTATCTTAATCTTTGAATTTGAAATTTGTTTTCTGGAAAAATGATATTTCATATGAACAAGATACTATATCCAAAAAGCATGGTTAAACTCAAAGTGAAAGTATGTTTTTCAAAATGGTCATCAAGATGTCGTTCTTTCGACGAAAATGACTACCTCTTTCAAAAATGACTTGTAACCTGTATTTCCGACTATAAACTTATATTTTTTCTGTTTAGTTTCATAAATTTCAGTTCATTATGAAACCATAGCAACTTGATTCACTCAAAACGGATTTATAACGAAGAAATTATGGGTAAAACAAAATTGGTTAGATTTACTAGTTTAGCTACGAAAATTTTATAACAAATCTATACTAACCATAACTTAACTAACTTATAATGTATTATACATGTATTCTAACATATATTATGTAATCTTGATAGACCATAGACACGTATACAATGTTTTGACATATCATATCGACATCATCTATATATATTATTTGGAATAACCATAGACACTCTATATGCGGTAATGCTCGAGTTAGCTATACAGGGTTGAGGTTGATTCCAAAATAATATATATACCTTGAGTTGTGATTGAGTCTAAGACTTGTATACACTGGGTCGTGGATTGATTCGAGATAATATATATTGATTTATTTCTGTACTACTAACTGTGGACTACTAACGTTGGATTGTAAACTTAACAAATTTAAATCATTAAAACGTAATAAAAATGTTGTTAATATATTTTGACCATACTTTAATATATATGTATATATTTGTTATAGGTTCGTGAATCGACCCGTGGCCAAGTCTAATTCTCGACGAATTGATAATCTGTGAAAGTGAGTTATAGTCCCACTTTTAAAATCTAATATTTTTGGGATGAGAATACATGCAGTTTTATAAATGTTTTACAAAATAGATACAAGTACGTGAAACTACATTCTATGATTGAATTATTAAACCGAATATGTCCCTTTTTAGTCTGGTAATCTAAGAATTAGGGAACAGACACCCTAATTGACGCGAATCCTAAAGATAGATCTATTGGGCCCAACAAGCCCCATCCAAAGTACCGGATGCTTTAGTACTTCAAATTTATCATGTCCGAAGGGAGTCCCGGAATGATGGGGATATTCTATATGCATCTTGTTAAGGTCGGTTACCAGGTGTTCACCATATGAATGATTTTTATCTCTATGCAGTTTACGAAATGCCTGATATGAGATGGATGTTTATGAAAAGTGAAATCTTGTGGTCTATTATTACAAATTGATATACATATAGGCTAAACCTATAACTCACCAACATTTTTGTTGACGTTTTAAGCATGTTTATTCTCAGGTGATTATTAAGAGCTTCCGCTGTTGCATGCTAAATTAAGGACAAGATTTGGAGTCAGCACGCTTGTATGATAATGTTTAAAGAAAAACTGCATTCAAAAAATAAATTGTTGTAATATATTATCGTAAACCATTATGTAATGGTCGTATGTAAACGTTGTACTTTAGATTACCATGATTTGGTAATCTACGCTATGTCTTTTAAACCTTTATCGATAAACTAAAGGTTATGGTTTGTTTTAAAAATCGAATACAGTCTTTGAAAAACGTCTCATATAGAGGTCAAAACCTCGCAACGAAACCAATTAATATAAAACGTTTATAATCGATATGAACGGGACATTTCAGTTGGTATCCGAGCGTTGGTCTTAGAGAACCAGAAATTTGCATTAGTGTGTCTTATCGAGTTTGTTAGGATGCATTAGTGAGTCTGGACTTCGACCGTGTTTTTCTTTAAAAACGATTGCTTAACACTTTTGTAGGAAACTATATATGTAAATATTATGTGATATATTAATCTCTTAACGTGCTTGCTATTGTTTGATAGATGTATACCTCTAGTAAAAATTCCATCGACTCACCTAATAATAATGAAGAGTCGAATGTATTTTGGGAAGATTCACAAATTCCGGAAGAAGAAGAAGAAGAAGAAGAACCGGAAGAAGAGGTTCCGGAGGAGGAAATATTAAGAACCACAAAAAACAGATAAATAAAAGAAAATCCTCAACCAATGGACCAAAGTTAAAAATGGTCAACGGTGTTTCCGCCGAGGAAGTAAAATATTGGGAAAATTACCAATTTTCCGATGAATCGGATCCCGACGTGGATTCCGATGATGTTATAGAAATTACCTCGGCCCAATTTAAAATAGCAAAAGAAAATAATAAGGGAAAAACTATCAAAATAGAGAAACCCGAGTCTAAAATCGATGAACTTTATGTTAACATGAAATATCCCGATGGGATATACCGTAAACACTCGTATTTCTTAAATTTTAACTATAACCCGGGAACATCTAAGCCACCAGGTTTTTATAAACCATTTATGAAAACGACGGCTCGTATTAGAGGAGCACCATGTATTCCTAGGAAATTAGTAAAACGAACCAAGTTCGAGGAGGAGGAAACAAGTGAGTCGGATTAAAGAATTGTAATCATGCTGTGTAATATGTGTACTGTAGTGTGCTTGTACTTTTATACTGTATGTAAAAATTGCTTGTAATGTTTGTATTCTACCATCCTTTACAAGATCTAATTTTTCGTCTCATTTACAGTATAAAGTATAAAATGGACGTTAAGGATAAACGACCAAATATTTTAGAAGACCTACCACCGGAAATGCGTGATGAAATTTTTTCTAGAGTCGATCAGGATTCATCAGCTTAATTGTTTATGGCGAAATTAGTTTACAAAGCATTTGAAAGGCATTCCAGGCTTGCCTTGGTTTATAAAAGGCTTTCCTTCGATAGATGGTGTATATCACATTGGGGAGACCCTAAGTTACGCCGTGTTTTCTTTAAGGCTTTGAGTGCAGGAAATCCAAATGCAATTTTATGCTACGGGTTGAGAGCCTATTTTGACTCCACATATCCCAACATAGGACTTAGTGCATTAGAAAGAGCTTCAAACATGCAACTTAAAGAAGCATGTTATGTTTACGGGTTAGTAATGTTCGCTTCTCACCAAATTGAGAAAAAGAACATCGGGTTGCAACTTCTAAATAAAACATTTCCACGGGTGACGGATTCAATAGTTGGGGTGAGAAATAAGGTTTTTAGATTGTTACGGGGTTGTTGGGCATTACGTAACCCCCGTCCTTTTGACGACGTTACAACATGCTGTCTAGCCAACGGCCACAACGGTTATTTTCCACATAACCAAGGATGGAAAATAATATTAGGAAAACCAGAATGCATGACTTGTTTTTGGACCTATGAATTATGTGTCTTTATTGCTTTTGCTGAACGACTTGCGCTTAACTAGAATTGTCTTCACAACTGCCTTGTATCCAAGTTATTATGTGCTATATTTCATGCTATATGTAAAATAGCGATATTGTACGTTTGTAAAATATTGTATAAAAGTTTGAATGTAATATTATTGTAATCAGTTTTTCATATAGAATTGTAGTAGTTGAATTGTATATTAGCTACTAAGTATGAACTTAACGGGTAGGTACTACCCGAACTAAAAATTATAAAACGCTAATATGAAGGAAAGGCTTTTATAAATAAGTTCATATTATGTTACGAAATACTATTAACTACTCCTAATATTCTATATGATTAACTTAACTCTTTTGGCTATTTTTGAAGGAAATGGCACCGACTACTCGACAGAACTTGAATATGAGCGAAGAAGATTTCCGTGCATTCCTTGCTGCAAACATAGCCGCAGTACAGGCTGCAATGCAAAACAACAACAATAACTCAGGGTCTAGCAGTGGAGTTAACTCCACAGGAAACCGTGTAGGATGCTCCTATAAGGCTTTCACTGCCTGTAAGCGTCTGGAATTCGATGGTACTGAAGGACCAGTCGGACTGAAACGTTGGACTGAGAAGGTCGAATCTGTGTTTGCTATAAGCAAATGTGCTGAAGAAGACAAGGTAAAGTACGCCACGCATACCTTCATGGGTACTGCGTTAACATGGTGGAACACCTACCTCGAACATGTGAGACAAGATGCTGCTTACGCACTACCGTGGTCAGCATTCCAACACTTGATGAATGACTGTTTTGGGTTGGAAAAATAAAAACTATCTTAATCTTTGAATTTGAAATTTAATTTCTGGAAAAATGATATTTCATATGAACAAGATACTATATCCAAAAATCATGGTTAAACTCAAAGTGGAAGTATGTTTTTCAAAATGGTCATCAAGATGTCGTTCTTTCGACGAAAATGACTACCTCTTTCAAAAATGACTTGTAACCTGTATTTTTGACTATAAACTTATATTTTTTCTGTTTAGTTTCATAAATTTCAGTTCATTATGAAACCATAGCAACTTGATTCACTCAAAACGGATTTATAACGAAGAAATTATGGGTAAAACAAAATTGGTTAGATTTACTAGTTTAGCTACGAAAATTTTATAACAAATCTATACTAACCATAACTTAACTAACTTATAATGTATTATACATGTATTCTAACATATATTATGTAATCTTGATAGACCATAGACACGTATACAATGTTTTGACATATCATATCGACATCATCTATATATATTATTTGGAATAACCACAGACACTCTATATGCGGTAATGCTCGAGTTAGCTATACAGGGTTGAGGTTGATTCCAAAATAATATATATACCTTGAGTTGTGATTGAGTCTAAGACTTGTATACACTGGGTCGTGGATTGATTCGAGATAATATATATTGATTTATTTCTGTACTACTAACTGTGGACTACTAACGTTGGATTGTAAACTTAACAAATTTAAATCATTAAAATGTAATAAAAATGTTGTTAATATATTTTGACCATACTTTAATATATATGTATATATTTGTTATAGGTTCGTGAATTGACCCGTGGCCAAGTCTAATTCTCCACGAATTGATAATCTGTGAAAGTGAGTTATAGTCCCACTTTGAAAATCTAATATTTTTGAGATGAGAATACATGCAGTTTTATAAATGTTTTACAAAATAGATACAAGTACGTGAAACTACATTCTATGATTGAATTATTAAACCGAATATGTGTGACGACCCAGGAATTTCCGACCAAATTTAAACTTAATCTTTATATGATCTCGACATGATAAGCAAAGTCTATTAAATCGAATCTCAAAATGTTCGAACTATATTTTTTTTTGAATGCATTTGACTTTTGACTAAAATTTTAAACCTTATTCATTCGTTTGTTACGACCGACAATCATCCCGGAATAATATAAGAAGTCAACGAACTTCGCGCTCGAGTAATCAATTTGGAAAATATGGTGAAAAACTTACCAGCTTTAGCAACATCACCAGCACCAACGGTACCACCAATAATAGTACCGACAGCATCAGTACCACCAACAACAACATCCACATCCCACACCTCAACATCACAATCTGACCCATGAACATCAACATCATACGCACCATAGATACCAGGGAGTACCAACAGTAATGAACGATGAAGTATTGATCGATAACTTCATTGATATTCTGCGAAGAATATATGGATCCTAATAGTTTTAGAGATTACTTATTCTAGCTTAAATCGAAAAACAAATGAGTCTAATATCATATTGACTCATTAAATCCATGATTACATCTGAAGAAAATATATATGTATGCATGTTTTCATAAAGATTGTAATTAAAAATTCTTTTGTACAAACTGTTAATGATGAAAATATTTTAACGGGTAGGTAATACCCGAGGAATATTTAAGATATCACATTAATAAGTACACTGTACACTCTTTCAAATCTGATTCAACAGTCAATTACTATCCTACTTACATCCACAGAAATACGTATCCGTTCACCGCAGAATAACCATTTTCATTCAATTTCATTTTTGGACTTTAATCTATCAGAACCCAACAAGTGGCATAATTAAGAAAACATTGGACTAAATAAAATTTGTTAGAAACAAACAAATTAACTATGAATAAAATTTTTTGTTAAGAATCCACGCTAACGGATCCTAGCTAACTGTTCCTAGCTAACTGGTTACATTTTTATTTATCGCAATTTATATTCTCGCAATTTTATTTATCGTCATTTAATTTCTGTTATTTAATTTACGCACTTTATTTTTTGTCATTTAATTTTCTGTTATTTATTTTACGCACTTTAAATATCGGGACACGTATACAAAGTTTTGACATATCATATCGACGCATCTATATATATTATTTGGAATAACCATAGACACTCTATATGCAGTAATGTGGGAGTTAGCTATACAGGGTTGAGGTTGATTCTATAATAATATATATAATTTGAGTTGTGATCGAGTCTGAGACATGTACACGGGTCACGATACGTATTAATTAATTCGAATATAATATATTAAACTATATATGAATTACTAGACTGTAACTGTGGACTATCGACTGTGGATTAATAAGATTGGACAATTAAAATGAATTAAAATATTGATTATAACATATGAAACTAAACAATTCTTCAAGTTTTCCACTTGATTTCATCTTAAACCTCATTTGTATTTTGACGATTACAATCCGCGTTCAAACCTTTCATGATTCTTGAAAACACCTCAATCGAGATGATGAACAATCCGCACTTCAACTACAGAAGAAAAGATTGATGCATATAGTCATGCACTTGAAAACACTCAGAATCTGAGTAAACGTTTAACACGTACCTGTGCTAGCTCCTTTGACATTGTTATTACCGTAAATAACATTGCAAATCTTTTCCAAATTAGACAATTTTGTCACAGCTCCAGCAAATCAGCTTCGCCTTTTCGTTCGAAACAACCTTATTATAACCTTGATATGTATGCGTGCTCTTTTATTGTTACCCGGGAACCTTTTATATTCCACTATATTACCAGCAGACGTACCAGCAACCTCGTTGCTCCTTGGCTCAAATCTCTACGACAAATCAATATATTTATCTATTGAAGTCTTATCATGAATTCATCGGCACCTTGTAACGAGAAGTGCCATACCGAATATCGGGAAATCAGCAATCAGTATTTTGAATCTCGCAGCGTTTCTACATCAAAAGTTATACATACATATAACATTTATCTCTTAGGATCATGATCTCTCATTTTGAAACTCTGAACAGCACTCTAGTCTATGAATCAGTTCTTTGAATTTTTAGAAAGCTGATGAAGCAGCGACAAACTGATGATGACTTGAACAGTCAAAAGTTTAACGATAAAGAATGGAGTGTTGAAAAAGCTCAAAGATTTTGATACTGAAAAATGAATCGAGCAAACCATGCAGGAGACCCTGAACAAATCACAAGGGCTAAACTTGTACATAAAGAATCCAGATGATTCTGTTTCTGATGAAATCTTTAGCGAATACCTTGCTCCTTACTCTAGACCCTTGTGGACGATATTCTGCATCATCCTCTAATCTTAGATAATCCAAGATATCATCGTATCTTTCATTATAAATATCCTCCATATTTCTGAAGATATTTTCATAACTATTCTTATCTAAAATCATTAATCTTTTTGCGCTATCAGTGTTACATCATATAAGAAACTGTTAGTTTCTATATTCTGTAAACTTTCGAGTTTAAACTATGAATGTTTTTGAAGTAGTGTTGGGAACTGATGCATGAGTTAGTATAATAAAATGACACTTGATCAACGTGATTATATTACAGTAAGTTATGCTGAGTTTCTATTGGAACGTGATGATTCACAGATCATAACGTCATCACGTGCCATGTTACATAACTCTTTCATTCTACTTAACTTCTGAACATATCAAGAAAATATATTCTTGATAGTTCTATTTTCAGTGATTCTGGAAATTTGACAAATCAAATCGTGCTAATACATTCTTTCTTGTTTATAACATGATGTGCATTTGAAACTCCATACTTATGAATTCTGGACTGTTACTCGCTTTACTAGAAGTCGAGAAGATAATAAAAAGGCAAAGAGCTCCAAAATATAAGAGAAAATATAAAGCCCAATAACAACACGAAGATTACAAACCGTGGATATTAATACGGATAGCAATATAAAGACACGGTATAATTAAGAATAGTATCACCTCAAGGTAATAGTAAAAGTAAACAGATTCTTCTGGTGGAAGTTTGAAAAGAAGGATGACAGAAATGATAATTAGGAAAATATCAAGGATTAGAACCGGACTAAGCATTCTCACAATCTTTTGGATGTATGAACTAAGAAAGAAAGTATAGGAATGGTGAGAATAATGGAACGGAAGAATTTAATTTATAATGGAAATATCAGACAGAGTAATTGAGGCAGATCACCGTATTTAATTATAGAGATCTTAATCTCCTTATTCACCGAAGCATCAAATCTCTCAGATTTCGAAGATTTTCTTTAAAACCCTTGAATTCCGGAATTCAATCGCGACTACGTCAAAAGTTATGGAAAATCTCCATTTCTTCATATCGATCTTTTGTGATAGCTTCATTCATATGATTCGACTAATCTAATCAGTTAATCCATATTACTCAATGATGATTAAACTCTATTTATCATCTCATATTCGTCATGAAAACATTTTTATTGTTAACCATGACCATCTCACTCAAATTTCGGGATGAAATTTCTTTAACGGGTAGGTACTGTGACGACCCAGGAATTTTTGACCAAATTTAAACTTAATCTTTATATGATCTCGACATGATAAGCAAAGTCTATTAAATCGAATCTCAAAATGTTCGAACTATATTTTTTTTGAATGCATTTGACTTTTGACTATTCCTTACGATTCACGAATCTTTAAATGTAAATAGAGATGTATATATAAATAACTATACGTATAAATAATTATATAGTAAATATATTAATGAACTATTTTATGATTATGAAAGAAACTTAAATTTGTTATTTAAAACTGTTTATGTAAATATAGAAAAGTAGATTGAATATATATATATACAATATGTTAATATTAACCACGTATTAAATGTTATACTCTCAGATTAATTATTTTGACATATATAAAATATTTACCTACTTAATAATTAAAACTTAATTATTTATAGTAGCTGAAAGATATATATGATATCTGTACCTGATTGGTACTGCGTGTATATTGTTAAAATGTATAAAATATATAAGATGTTATATAAATAATTAGTTAAAAATAAATGTAGCTACAAGATAAGGTATAGATATTATATTAATATTGTTATTAATATTATTAGTAATATCATTATTAAATATTACTTATATGATTATTATTATTATCTTTATTTCATATTATTATTATTATTATTACTCTTGTCATTATTCTTATTCTTATTAGTATTATTTTGATATTATTATTAATTTATTAGTATTATTATTAGTTTCAATATTATTAATAGAATTAATATGAAATACTCATGATTATATAATGAATATTATTTTATTTCTTTATATAATTAATATTCAAATATATATATATATATATATATATATATATATATATATATATATATATATATATATATATATATATATATATATATATATATATATATATATATATATATATATATATATATATATATATATATATATATATATATATATAACGATGTATAATGAGGCAAACGCAGATATATACGTAAATACATATGCATATCCGAAATACAAGTATACATATAATACATATACAGAACATATATATTATATATATACGTACACCAAATTACTGTATTATACAAAAATATAGATAAAGATATATTCTGTTTATCATCACAATCCAAGGATCTTCTTTGTCTCTAATCTTGTATAAAGAGTCGGATTAAATCAGATATATCCAAAAATCTAGCTAGCAATCGACATCAGACTATTATTCTCTTGCCATTTCATGTCCTTCCTCTATAACTTGATTTTCTTGTCAACCACTACCTTCACAACAAGACAAGAGTCGAATAATTCTGTCACAACAATTATCATTCAAATGCACCCTATAAGTCCTGTACTACTAATCGAGAAATCAAACAAGAACTGAAAAAACTGCTTCTGCAGCTATACAGTTGGGTACATTTTAGTTCGAGCTCAAGTACAACCCAAGCACCATCCCTGTACTACTAAATTACTGATATTACACCTGCAAACCATCAAACCAACACATACATACGACTACATACATAGATCCCAAATGGAAAAACATTACTTACTTACTTGTTCAATTAAACAATTATCAAAAGATCTGCAGCTCGTTCCTGTCATCACTGCTACAGCTCTTGTTGTTACTACAGCTACTCGAAACTTTCTGTTTCTGTTTAGTTCAATCCAAACCCACCAACAATGATCCATACCCAACCCATTGTGTTACCTACTACTGCCACTATTATGTATGCTCCGGTAAACCTGCAACATAACCGATTACATATCAACCACTGTGGTACGTTTTCAATTTCTGATTTGAATAAAACATCAAACCATCTCTAAACACTGTCATCTATATATATCATCTTTAACAATAACAAACAAGAACTAAATCATAGTAATCACCTTCAATTTGTAACTAACTAATATTATTCGTATTTGAACCGGATCGAATGAGGATAAATTGGGACCATCGTGGTGTTACACTAAATCGAAAACCATCAAGGACCCAATCTATTACAGTTTAGATTTGATTTAAAAAAAAATAAAATAAAAATAAAGTAATAAATATATAAAAATACTAAAATTATAGAAAAATTAAAGAAATTTAGGAAATATAATAAATCAATTACTTACATCACCAATTAATAAGTCGATTACTTGATTGATGGATGAAGGATCGTGATTATTGATGAGGAAGAAGACGATCAAGAAGCTGAACAGGGTGGATGACAATCAATCGACCTGCTATTCAGTGATGATACCATTCGAGTAATATGTGATGATGATGAATGACGATGAATCGAAGAGCCCGTGAAGATCGTGAGTTTATTTTTTTTCTTCTTTCTCTTCTTTCTTGAGTTCTGATATTGTGGTTCTCGATCTGTTTGAGCACCGACAGCCAAAGCAATCTCACTCTTTTATTAGGTACGGTGTATATTAATTATTATAATAATAATAATAATAATAATAATAATAATTATTATTATTATTATTATTATTATTATTATTATTATTATTATTAGTTGTTGTTATTATTAATATGATAATTATTGTTACTTCTAAAGTGTTAGACGTATTATTAATATTAATCACATTAAGAATTATTATTATTGTAAATATTAATATAAATATTATAGTTACAATTACAATTAGGATTTTTATTATTTAATATTGTTATTACAAACATTATTATCCTTACTAGTAATATCATTATGTAGTATTATTATAAATACTAACATTAATAATAAAAACATTGTTGTTATTATTATTATTATGAACATTAAGTATTATGTATAATTTTATCAAAAATATTATTTTCGTTACTATTATTATCAAACTTTTCGTTTCATTTAAAAACTACAGTTAATATCATTATTATTAATAAAGCTATTATTATTATTAGTAAACCATTATTTTTATTAAAAACCATCTTTTCAAATAAAATAAATATTTATTACACAAATATACTTTTTACAAATACTAAAATTATAATAAAACTTCATATAACTATATATATATATCAAATTTATTAAGATTGTTTATATATATACTTACAAATGACAGACTATCGATTTTAAATGTAACACTAAATAACTACGTATATAAATATGGACATATTAATATAACTATACAAATAATAAATCAATTTGAATATATACACAAATCAACTATACATAATATATAAATTAAAATATAATAAAAGTATTTATTCGATTACTATTATATATATATTAATGAATATACAAATGATATAGGTTTGTGAATTCGAGGCCAACCTTACACTTGTTCAATGATGTTATATGTATTTTTACTACAAAATACATTAGGTGAGTTTTCATTACTTCCTTTTTATATATATTTTTGGGACTGAGAATACATGCGCTGCTTTTATAAATGATTTACAAAATAGACACAAGTACGTGAAACTACATTCTATGGTTGAATTATCGAAATCAAATATGCCCCTTTTTATTAAGTCTGGTAATATAAGAATTAGGGAACAGATACCCTAATTGACGCGAACTCTAAAGATAGATCTATCGGGCCCAACAAGCCCCATCCAAAGTACCGAATGCTTTAGTACTTCAAAATTTATATCATGTCCGAAGGAGGATCCCGGAATGATGGGGATATTCTTATATGCATATTGTGAATGTCGGTTACCAGGTGTTCAATCCATATGAATGATATTTTTTGTCTCTATGTATGGGACGTATGTTTATGAGAAATGGAAATATGAAATCTTGTGGTCTATTAAACTTATGAAATGATTAATTATGTTAAACTAATAAACTCACCAACCTTTTGGTTGACACTTTAAAGTATGTTTATTCTCAGGTACGAAAGAAATCTTCAACTGTGCATTTGCTCATTTTAGAAACATTACTTGGAGTCATTCATGGCATATTTCAAAAGACGTTGCATTCGAGTCGTCGAGTTCATCAAGATTATTATTAAGTCAATTATAGTTGGATATATTCTGAAATGGTATGCATGTCGACAATTTTCGTTGTAAAGAAAGATTGTCTTTTAAAATTGAATGCAATGTTTGTAAAATGTATCATATAGAGGTCAAATACCTCGCGATGTAATCAACTGTTGTGAATCTAAGAATTAGGGAACAAACACCCTAATTGACGCGAATCCTAAAGATAGATCTATTGGGCCCAACAAGCCCCATCCAAAGTACAGGATGCTTTAGTACTTCGAATTTATCATGTCCGAAGGGAGTCCCGGAATGATGGGGATATTCTATATGCATCTTGTTAAGGTCGGTTACTAGGTGTTCACCATATGAATGATTTTTATCTCTATGCAGTTTGCGAAATGCCTGATAGGAGATGGATGTTTATGAAAAGTGAAATCTTGTGGTCTATTATTACAAATTGATATACATATAGCCTAAACCTATAACTCACCAACATTTTTGTTGACGTTTTAAGCATGTTTATTCTCAGGTGATTATTAAGAGCTTCCGCTGTTGCATGCTAAATTAAGGACAAGATTTGGAGTCAGCATGCTTGTTTGATAATGTTTAAAGAAAAACTGCATTCGGAAAATAAATTGTTGTAATATATTATCGTAAATCATTATGTAATGGTCATATGTAAACGTTGTACTTTAGATTACCATGATTTGGTAATGTACGCTATGTCTTTTAAACCTTTATCGATAAACTAAAGGTTATGGTTTGTTTTAAAAATCGAATGCAGTCTTTGAAAAACGTCTCATATAGAGGTCAAAACCTCGCAACGAAACCAATTAATATAAAACGTTTATAATCGATATGAACGGGACATTTCAGTTGGTATCCGAGCGTTGGTCTTAGAGAACCAGAAATTTGCATTAGTGTGTCTTATCGAGTTTGTTAGGATGCATTAGTGAGTCTGGACTTCGACCGTGTTTTTCTTTAAAAACGATTGCTTAACACTTTTGTTGGAAACTATATATGTAAATATTATGTGATATATTAATCTCTTAACGTGCTTGCTATTGTGTGATAGATGTCTACCTCTAGTAAAAATTCCATCGACTCACCTAATAATAATGAAGAGTCGAATGTATTTTGGGAAGATTCACAAATTTCGGAAGAAGAAGAAGAAGAAGAAGAAGAAGAACCGGAAGAAAAGGAACCGGAAGAAGAGGAACCGGAAGAAGAGGTTCCGGAGGAGGAAATATTAAGAACCACAAAAAACAGATAAATAAAAGAAAATCCTCAACCAATGGACCAAAGTTAAAAATGGTCAACGGTGTTTCCGCCGAGGAAGTAAAATATTGAGAAAATTACCAATTTTCTGATGAATCGGATCCCGACGTGGATTCCGATGATGTTATAGAAATTACCTCAGCCCAATTTAAAATAGCAAAAGAAAATAATAAGGGAAAAACTATCAAAATAGAGAAACCCGAGTCTAAAACCGATGAACTTTATGTTAACATGAAATATCCCGATGGGATATACCGTAAACACCCGTATTTCTTAAATTTTAACTATAACCCGGGAACATCTAAGCCACCAGGTTTTTATAAACCATTTATGAAAACGACGGCTCGTATTAGAGGAACACCATGTATTCCTAGGAAATTAGTAAAACGAACCAAGTCCGAGGAGAAGGAAACAAGTGAGTCAGATTAAAGAATTGTAATCATGCTGTGTAATATGTGTACTGTAGTGTGCTTGTACTTTTATACTGTATGTAAAAATTGCTTGTAATGTTTGTATTCTACCATCCTTTACAAGATCTAATTTTTCGTCTCATTTACAGTATAAAGTACAAAATGGACGTTAAGGATAAACGACCAAATATTTTAGAAGACCTACTACCGGAAATGCGTGATGAAATTTTTTCTAGAGTCGGTCAGGATTCATCAGCTTAATTGTTTATGGCGAAATTAGTTTGCAAAGCATTTGAAAGGCATTCCAGGCTTACCTTGGTTTATAAAAGGCTTTTCTTCGATAGATGGTGTATATCACATTGGGGAGACCCTAAGTTACGCCGTGTTTTCTTTAAGGCTTTGAGTGCAGGAAATCCAAATGCAATTTTATGCTACGGGTTGAGAGCCTATTTTGACTCCACATATCCCAACATAGGACTTAGTGCATTAGAAAGAGCTTCAAACATGCAACTTAAAGAAGCATGTTATGTTTACGGGTTAGTAATGTTCGCTTCTCACCAAATTGAGAAAAAGAACATCGGGTTGCAACTTCTAAATAAAACATTTCCACGGGTGACGGATTCAGTAGTTGGGGTGAGAAATAAGTTTTTTAGATTGTTACGGGGTTGTTGGGAATTACGTAACCCCCGTCCTTTTGACGACGTTACAACATGCTGTCTAGCCAACGGCCACAACGGTTATTTTCCACATAACCAAGGATGGAAAATAATATTAGGAAAACCAGAATGCATGACTTGTTTCTGGACCTATGAATTATGTGTCTTTATTGCTTTTGCTGAACGACTTGCGCTTAACTAGAATTGTCTTCACAACTGCCTTGTATCCAAGTTATTATGTGCTATATTTCATGCTATATGTAAAATAGCGATATTGTACGTTTGTAAAATATTGTATAAAATTTTGAACGTAATATTATTGTAATCAGTTTTTCATATAGAATTGTAGTAGTTGAATTGTATATTAGCTACTAAGTATGAACTTAACGGGTAGGTACTACCCGAACTAAAAATTATAAAACGCTAATATGAAGAAAAGGCTTTTATAAATAAGTTCATATTATGCTACGAAATACTATTAACTACTCCTAATATTCTATATGATTAACTTAACTCTTTTGGCTATTTTTGAAGGAAATGGCACCGACTACTCGACAGAACTTGAATATGAGCGAAGAAGATTTTCGTGCATTCCTTGCTGCAAACATAGCCGCAGTACAGGCTGCAATGCAAAACAACAACAATAACTCAAGGTCTAGCAGTGGAGTTAACTCCACAGGAAACCGTGTAGGATGCTCCTACAAGGCTTTCACTGCCTGTAAGCCTCTGGAATTCGATGGGACTGAAGGACCAGTCGGACTGAAACGTTGGACCGAGAAGGTCGATTCTGTGTTTGCTATAAGCAAATATGCTGAAGAAGACAAGGTAAAGTACGCCACGCATGCCTTCACGGGTACTGCGTTAACATGGTGGAACACCTACCTCGAACAGGTGGGACAAGATGCTGCTTACGCACTACCGTGGTCAGCATTCCAACACTTGATGAATGAGCAGTACCGTCCCAGAAACGAAGTCAATAAACTCAAAACAGAGCTTCGAGAATTACGAGCGCAAGGATTCGATATCACCACATATGAATGACGATTCACTGAGTTATGTTTATTGTGTCCAAGAGTGTTCGAAGATGAAGAAGAGCATATCGATGCATTTGTAAAGGGGCTACCAGAGAGAATTCAGGAGGATGTGAGTGCGAGCGCGCCCACTTCAATGCAAAAGGCAAGCCGAATGGCTCACAAAATTATAAACCAGATCGAGGGAAGGATTAAAGAGCAGGCGGCTGAGGAGGCCAAAATGAAGCAAGTGAAGAGGAAGTGGGAAGAAAATAGTTACAAGAGTCAACAACACAACAACAGTAACTATCACATCAACAATCAACACCAAAATCAAAACCACAATCGCACCATTTTTCACAACAACAAATGCAACAAAAATCATCCCAACAACAACAACTATAATAATCGTCCCAACAACAATAACAACCGCAACAACAACAATCCCTATAACAACAAGAAGCAGAAACAGCCATGCCAAAGGTGTGAAGAGTACCATCCGAATGAGTTCTGCACGACATTTTGCACCAAGTGTAAAAGAAATGGTCATGGCGCGATGAAGTGTGAGGTCTACAGACCGATGAATAACAAAATTAAAGGAACAAATAATGTCGGAACAAATAATGCTGCCGTAGTTTGTTATGGATGTGAAAAACCGGGCCACATTATTAGAAATTGCCCAAACCAAAGGAATACTAATGGGCAAGGCCGCGGAAGAGTTTTCAATATTAATGCGGCAGAAGCGCAGCAACACCCGGAGCTTGTTACGGGTACGTTTCTTATTGACAATAAATCTGCTTATGTTTTATTTGATTCGGGTGCAGATATAAGCTATATGAGTAGAGATTTTTGTGCTAAATTAAGTGGTCCATTGACGCCTATGAATAATAAATTTTTACTCGAATAAGCAAAGGGTAAATTAATTTTAGCAGATAAAATATGTCGGAATCGAGAAATTAAACTGGTTAGCGAAACGTTTAAGATTGATTTGATACCAGTAGAGTTAGGGAGTTTTGATGTGATAATTGGCATGGACTGGTTGAAAAAGGAGAGAGCAGAGATCGTATGTTACAAAAATGCAATTCGCATTATACGAGAAAAAGGAAAACCCTTAATAGTGTACGGAGAAAAGAGCAACGTGAAGCTAAATCTTATTAGTAATTTGAAAGCGCAAAAGCTAATAAGAAAAGGTTGCTATGCTGTTCTAGCACATGTCGAGAAAGTACAAACCGAAGAGAAGAACATCAATGATGTTCCCATCGCAAAAGAATTTCCCGATGTATTTCTGAAAGAATTACTGGGACTACCTCCACATCGATCTGTTGAATTTCAAATAGATCTTATACCCGGAGCTGCACCAATAGCTCGTGCGCCATATAGACTCACACCCAGCAAAATGAAAGAGTTACAAAGCCAATTACAAGAACTTTTGGAGCGTGGTTTCATTCGACCAACCACATCACTGTGGGGAGTTCCTGTTTTGTTTGTCAAAAAGAAAGATGGTACATTCAGGTTGTGTATAGACTACTGAGAGTTGAACAAACTTACCATCAAGAACCGTTATCCACTACCGAGAATCGATGACTTATTTGATCAGCTGCAAGGTTCGTCAGTTTACTCGAAGATTGATTTACGTTCTGGATATCATCAAATGAGGGTGAAGGAGGATGATATTCCGAAGACTGGTTTTAGGACGCGTTACGGTCATTATGAGTTTATGGTTATGCCGTTTGGATTGACTAACGCACCAGCGGTATTCATCGACCTCATGAACCGAGTGTGTGGACCATATCTTGACAAGTTTATCATTGTTTTCATTGATGACATACTTATTTACTCAAAGAATGATCAAGAGCATGAAGAACATTTCAGAAAAGTGCTAGAATTGTTGAGGAAGGAAAAATTGTAAGCTAAATTTTCAAAGTGTGCATTTTGGTTGAAAGAAGTTCAATTCCTCGGTCATATAGTGAGCAAAGAAGGTATTCAAGTTGATCTGGCAAAGATTGAAACCGTTAAGAAGTGGGAAACACCGAAAACCCCGACGCAAATACGCCAATTTTTGGGATTGGCTGGTTACTACAGAAGATTCATCCAAGATTTTTCCAAAATAGCAAAACCCTTGACTGCATTAACGCATAAAGGGAAGAAATTTAAATGGAAGGATGAGCAAGAAAGAGCATTTCAATTGTTAAAGAAAAAGTTAACTACGACACCTATATTTTCATTTCCTGAAGGGAATGATGATTTTGTGATTTATTGTGATGCCTCAAAGCAAGGTCTCGGTTGTGTATTAATGCAACGAACGAAGGTAATTGCTTATGCGTCCAGACAATTAAAGATTCACGAGAAAAATTATACGACTCATGATTTGGAGTTGGGCGCTGTTGTTTTTGCATTAAAGACATGGAGGCACTACTTATATGGGGTTAAAAGTATTATATATACTGACCACAAAAGTCTTTAACATATATTTGATCAGAAACAACTGAACATGAGGCAGCGTAGGTGGATTGAATTGTTGAATGATTATGATTTTTAGATTCGTTACCACCCAGGGAAGGCGAACGTGGTAGCCGACGCTTTGAGTAGAAAGGACAGAGAACCTATGAGGGTAAAAGCTATGAATAAAATTATTCGTACTAACCTTACTACTCAAATAAAGGAAGCGCAACAAGGAGTTTTAAAAGAGGAAAATTTGAAGAATGAAATACCCAAAGGATCAGAGAAACATCTTAATGTTCGGGAAGACGGAACCCGGTATAGGGCTGAAAGAATTTGGGTACCAAAGTTTGGAGATGTGAGAGAAATGGTACTTAGGGAAGCACATAAAACCAGATACTCAATACATCCCGGAGCGGGAAAGATGTACAAAGATCTCAAGAAATATTTTTGGTGGGAGGGTATGAAAGCCGATATTGCTAAGTACGTAGGAGAATGTTTGATGTGTTCTAAGATAAAAGCTGAACATCAGAAACCATCAGGTCTACTTCAACAACCTGAAATCCCTGAATGGAAATGGGAAAACATTACCATGGATTTTGATAGGTCAGATCATGTTGAGATTGAGAGAAATGATAAGAAAGAATGAGATTCAGTATGTAAGAAGGAGACTCGGTACTAGAGAGAATCGGTACAAATTAAATTCCACAGCTTCTAGAACTCGGTTACAATACAATGGCTATCTAATTAGGACTACATAGGTTCCTTATATAGCCCTCTTCTAAGGAACCTTCATTTATGTCATACCCCATCCTAACGATATCTTTTTCTTGGTACCACTCATGTGAGTGGGAAGCAGTGTTATCAATAATTTTGTAAGCATCAGTTTCGGTTTTCTTCATAATAGAACCACCAGCTGTTATATCTATGTCTTTCCTTGTAGTGATGTCGCATCCTTGGCAGAATATTTGTACTATTTGGCAGGTATCTAAACCATGTTGCGGACATCCTCTTAATAACTTTCCAAATCTTGTCTACGCCTCATATAAAGTTTCATTCGGTTTCTGTGTAAACGTAACAATTTCTCCTTGAAGTCTTACGGCTTTAGATGCAGGAAAAAATTGTTTAAGAAATTTTTCAACTAAAACGTCCCATGTATCAATCGCCCCTTCAGGTAACGATTCCAACCAATCTTTGGCTTCTCCCTTTAAAGTCCAGGGAAATAACATGAGATATATCTGTTCATCCTCTACTTCTCGAATTTTAAATAGTGTGCAGATCCTATTAAAGGTACGTAGATGTTCATTTGGATCTTCCTTCGGCGCACCACTAAATTGGCATTGATTAGTCACCATGTGTAGAATTTGTCCTTTGATTTCATAATCTGGCGCATTAATGTCTGGATGAGTAATTGCGTGACCTTGGCCAGTGCGTTTAGCTCTCATTCGGTCTTCCATACTTAAAGGTTCCAGATTCTCCATAATTGAATTTGTTGAATCGGAATCACTAGAGGATTCTGATTTAATGGTTCGTTCCTCAACAATCTCTGTTTGAATGATTGGTGGTTCCGGAGGAAAGTTTAGTGGTTCAGGATCTACGAATCGTCCCTGAATATTCTCCGGATTCTCAATTGTGAGGTCGGGTTAAAAAATGGATTATCAACGGCGACAATATTAGTTAGATGTCTTGATCTAGTTACAGGTGGTGAACGTACAAAAGGTGATGAACGTCTTGCTCGGTGCATTCACTGAATATCCTATTAGTTTTTAAAAGGAAAGAAAAATTATAATAAGTTATCCAATCAATAGACTTTTCTGATTTTGCCCACGTTTCGAATAGCCAAAAGATGCAGCAGAGGGGCAGGATTCGTTTGGTCTCAATATAATTGAGGACTGTTTGGCTCCAATAACCCGGTCCACATACAAATCCAACTATTACTACGAACCAGAAAATTTTGATGTCTATCAATTTAACCACTTAAAATAAATTTTCGTAATTTTAAGAAATTTAGATAAGAAGTAGAATAAAAATCTATGTCCTAAAAACTAGAATGGCGAGAAATAAGAAAGAAAAAGAGTGCGTCGAAAAAGGTCGAAAAAGAAAAATAGTTGAAAAATAAAAGGTAACGGAAAAATAAAAGAAACTTATAAAACTTAAAAACACTTGACTAACCTAACCTTATTACTACAACTAACTTAAAATTATAATCGCAAATTGAAATTACTAATTGGAATGATAATTGATACATAGGTAAAAGGCGTCTAAAAATATTAAGGCTTATAGGAAAAACTATATTCCAAATGGCAATATCTTAAAAAGGTACTAAAACTTAAAAAGGCGTCGCAAAATTCTAAAGCACCTAAATCTTAATCTAAAGAAAAAGCACTTAAGGAATTTTACGGCAAAGCCTAAAATTCTAGATATAAAAATAACTATGGCAAAAACTATGAATTAAAACTAAAAACGAGCGAAAAATACAAAAGTTACGCTAAAACTATTAAAAAGGGACAAAATATAAAAATATATAAAAAGTTGTAAAAAGTACAATTTTTATAAAAATATTATTTTTATATTATTTATTTAATAAAACTATTAATTTTAAACTTTAAATAAGCTAATTAAACATAAAAATGCAAATTAAATATAAAAACTAAATTAAATTATAAAATATATAACCCTAAATAGGGTTTTAGATTAATAATAAATAATAATACCCGTAATAAATGCTGGCTCAGTCAACTGTGGCGTGTCAGACGGGCTCATGCGATCGCATGAGTCCTAAGTTGCCCAGCCATGCGATCGCATGGGCTAGGGTTTCGGGCCACAGAATGGGCTGCTACAGTACAGGTCGAATTAATTTTTTTTTTTCTGTTTTTGCTGTCAAATATATTTATAAATTAAATAAAACTTATATTTTTACAAACTAAAAAAATAGAAATAAAGAAACTTTATAAAACTTAAATATTTACCAAACTCAAAAAAAATATTTATATTTATATTTTTGTTTTTTTTTATATTAGCGTTGCGCTTCCGGCTTTTAAGCGTTTCCCCGGCAGCGGCGCCAAAAATAACTTGATGTTATGCGAGGTGTATATAAAATAGCTTTTAAATTTTAGAAGGAAATACTATTAAATACGATACAATTTTACATAAGATATTTATTTATTTATAGAATGGATATACTTAAACCTTGCTACAACACTTATAGGCAGTGTACCTAATCGTACAGTAGTGTAGTTTTTAGTAAGTCCGGTTCGTTCCACAGGGAAAATCTTTAAACAAAGCTTAACGCTATATTAGTTTACTTTTATAATAATACAAATGTATATATAAGTAATATTATTATTATAAAGGGGGGTTTTTACCATTTAATGACCGGTTTATCGATTTTAAAACTTTAGTCGCAGTTAAAACCAAATGTAAAATATTAAATAAAAGACTTAATTTAAAGCGTAAAGTAAATAACGATAATGAAATTACGAATAATAAAAGTGCGATAAAATAAACTTGCGATAATTAAAAGTGCAATTAAATACAATAACAATAAATAAAAATGCGATAATTAGAAGTGCAATTAAATATGAAATAAAGGAAATTAAATATGAAATAAAAGAATTATGCTTATTTAAACTTCCGTAATCATGATGTTTGACGTGTTAATTTTAGTTTTATGCCCATGGGTTAATTGTCCTTTGTCCTGGATTATTTAATATGTCCATCTGGTTTTTGTCCATAACAGTCCATCAGTCATAAATATAAAGTGCGAGTGTCCTCGTCAAATTATCCTTATACCCGAAGTTAAATATTCCAACTAATTGGGGACTTAAACTGTAACAAGGTTTTATTACTTTGTTTACAATTATGCCAAGTGTCCTTGTACATAATTTCACCCCTGTTTTAATAATTCTAGTGGCTATTAATCCATTCCCGTGTCCGGTTAAATGAACGATTATTCGTACATATAAATATCCCGCCCATCGTGTCCGATTGAGTGTATATGGTTATTTATGGGGACGTCCAATTGTAAATCTTTATATTAACATTAACAAACTATCATTTAGTTAAACAAATATAAAGCCCATTAATAGCCAATAGTCTAATTTCCACAAGTGTCGTTCTTTTGTCCAAACCCCAATTATGGTACAAAGCCCAATTACCCAATTTTAGTAATTAGCCCAACATCATGATTACTTCGGATTAAATAAGCATAATAATAACTTAGATACGAGACATTAAATTAAAAAGGCTGAACATAACTTACAATGATTAAAAATAGTGTAGCGTTACACGGACAGAATTTCGACTTACACCCTTACAACATTCGCTAACATACCCTTATTATTAGAATTATAATTAAAATTAAAATTAAAATATAAATTATAAATATAAATATTACGTATGAATGGAGAAGAGAAAAGATATTTTTTGCGTTCACCAAACTGCGAATTTATAGGGGATGTGGCCTGACTTTTCATGCCATGCGATCGCATGGACTTTCTTCTTCCTGGCCATGCGATCGCATGGCCAGCTGGGAGAGCTCACATGTTGCTTGTTTCCTTGTGCTGACATTTTATAAATATAATATAATATATATATATATTAATTTTAAGAATTAATTATATATTATATTATATTCATATGCATAGTTGACTTGTAATTTTTAGTCCGTTGCGTCGAGCGTTGAGAGTTGACTCTGGTCCCGGTTCCGGATTTTTGAACGTCCTTTCGTACAATTTAATATCTTGTACTTTGCGTTTTGAATCTTGCACTCTTGTAATTTTGAGACGTTTCTTATCAATAATTGGAACCTCATTGATTGTATTTTGTACTTTTGAGCTTTTTGGTCGTTTGCGTCTTCAATTCGTCGAATTTGTCTTTTGTCTTCACCTTTTATTATTTAAACGAATATCACTTGTAAATAGAACAGTTGCAACTAAAAGCTTGTCTTTCTTGAGGAATAATGCTATGAAATATATGTTCGTTTTTAGCATTATCCAATATTCCCACACTTGAGCGTTGCTTGTCCTCAAGCAATATAGTCTTGAAATACAAGAATCACTTCTTTATTCTTCACACTTTGTACATCAGTGATTTCTTTACGGCGGTATAAACAATGGTAGTAACGATGTGGTTTACAGTCCCACATGACTATAAAATTTAGATCCATTAAGGAAATTGGATCTTTATGAAAACATTTGATCTTTTAAAAATTAAATCTAGTTTTTACCCTATATAAGTTTTCCGGAATAACCCTTCACCGGTGTTTGCAAAATATTTTTGTGGGCTTGGTGGGTTTCAGATTTGAAAATTTTAGCTCAAAACTTATGGTTTTGTGTCACCCACTTGCTAACCTTGTATTAGGAAAGCAACACGTCCAGTTTACTTGTCCCGTATATTACCTTTCAGTAAACTACCGTCCGGTTGTAAAGGAAAGCGTTGAACACGCAACTGTTAAGGCAATGTCCCCTGACATGCTTTTAATTATGGTCTATAACGTGTCAGACGCAATTACTATCCTTTGTAGGAGCAATAGTAAAGCTCACCCTTATAATTTGTCGGTCTGGCACAAGGTCCTGTCTTTGACCATGCTATGCAACCACCGTTCTTACGGTTGACACCTGATTTGGTTCAGGTGACCTAATGAATTCCCGGTGAATTCCTAGGATTTTACGTTCAATGGTAATGAACGCATTGAAAATGGGTTTTCAGAAAACAAATAGGTTTATAATTTGATCAAAATATTTCTCGTTCAAGCTCGAGTTTAGATATCATTGAATTCCATGAGTTTGAATTCTCAATCTTTAAGGTTAATATCTAGGATTGAGTAATATCAGGCTTAAAAGCTAATTTTTAATCTTTAAGGAGATTATCCTTTCTGGGGATCTGATTCATTAGTCTTATCCAGCTAATTTGCACGGTGCCCTCCCCATTTTACAAGACAGATCCTCTCATGGTTAGGATAAGTCTGACCACTTGGCGACCCTGTTTGATGCTGAGGTCCGTGGATTTCCTACTGATTTTAGTGATGACTTTTCTAGGTTTTTCGTCAACCTACAGCTGGTCTGGACGACAACTTCATGACCTAAATCAAGAAGCGCGTTTCTTTTTCGGAAGACTTTACTTCCTTTTAATGATGGAATTGATTCATCGTGTAGATCCATTTCTTCTTTTCTTTCATCGGGTAAAATAGTTTAGTTTAGTCCAAAGCAAAAGTATTTTCAGTTATTTGTTACAGAAATATGTGACATATGTTTAAGATAACTTGGTAATTTTTCCCACACTTGGCTTTTATTTTCCTTTATATTGTCCTCTATTCCATTTTAAATGAATTTTAACATTTTGGTTTGTTTCTCAATTTATGTCCTTTCTGAGGTAACAATAATTTTGGTGTTAACACCTAGTTTTATCGTTCATAAATATGTATAAATATAATTTTGAGTTCATTTAATTGAAAATTTTGAAAAATTTTACTAGAATTGGGTAGTCAGTATATAAGACTAGGGCTGTTCTTTATCATCAGAGAGCACTAGATTCTAATACAACTACTACGTTACTAGTATTTTTAATGGTAACCAAGTGTTTAAGATAAAAATTTTAAAAAATCCGAAAGAATTTAACCCCTTCCCACACTTAAGATCTTGCAATGCCCTCATTTGCAAGAAATCAGTAACAATTTAAATTATTGAGGGTGATTAGCGTAAAAATGATTAAATTTTACCAAAGTTTCCAAATATATTGGCGTTTGGTTGCTGAATGATAAATGGTGTATATCATTTGTTCATGTCGTCTGTTGTTACATCACATTTATTTGTCATCTTGTCGTCAAAATTAGTAGCTTTTGCTGAACTTAATGCCAGTCTTTGAAAATGCGCTGTTTTACCCTGTTTTGTACAATTTACAATATACATACATACAAATATAAACATGCATGGCAATTTGAAATGGGACTTAATATCCCACTTTCAAATCCTAAATGTGAAATATTAGTACACAATAATAATAAAAATGATAAAGATTACATAAGTATATTCAATAACATAAGTTTAAACATGAATAAACAAAAAGATAAAAACATAAAAATCATATAAATAACCAAATGGAACTAAATCAGTCTGGATATGGGTTCCAGTTCATCTCGTCAGGTGGGTTCCATTGTTGGTTATAGGTATTCTGATAGGCTTGGTTATAGTCATACCGGTTAAAGGGTGGTCGGATATCGGGGCTATGTGGCGGAAAATGAGCAGGTCGAGTAGGTACATAGTTATTTGGTACCTGATATGATAGCTGGCTCATGATTTGGTGCTGATGAACTAACCAGCTATCGTGTTGGCATCGCCTATAATCCTCGTATACTCGCTCGGAGTTCCACTGCTCATACATACTATGTCTGGCCGCGTTCGTCATTGCTTCCTCATCTATACGAACGTGGACGTCAAGAATAGCATCTCAAAAGACATCCCTAATGTCTTCCGCCTCCTCCATTTCCTCGTCTGAGCCTCTCTCTACCCGAGGATGAGATCCCTCATAGGGTACTGCCTGGTTACGTCTACTTTTCAATACCTTAGCACCCACATAAACTTTCAATCCTAAGGGCTCAACCTGTTCTCTACAAAGCTGTAATGGACCCCCTTGGTTCCTATCAACACTTAAATACTCTCCAATGAGAGTAACAAAAATACCTCCTCCTATTATACTCCCGTCCTGCATTCCCTCTACCATTTTAGATAAATAAAAAGCAACACAGTAAGGGATATTGACAAAGCTTCTAGGATCCCGAATACACTTTACGTAGAATAAATCATGTAATGTAATTTTTTCTTTATTATGACCTCTCTGTGTAATCGAGTTAGCCAAAAATCTATGAATAATACGAAGCTCGGCTCTGTCAATATGTGTATAGGAGTGTCCTCCTGCTCCTGTAAAAACATCAAAATGTGACATACGCCTCCAAATGGCGTCAGCGTCAAAGTTACTATCTACCCTTTCACCATAATGAATCAAATTTGTACAATCGGGTAATAGCAACTCACCAGGAGTATATATCTGTAAGGCCCTGGCTATGTCCAGCATGGACATTCTGTACATCCTACTGCCAAGGATAAACCTAAGAAATCTTCTATCATCTATTCTAACTATATTTGTATCAAGTGATACAGTACTCATCAACTCAACACACCATTCCTTATATACAGGTCTACGAATGGTGAAAAGACGTTCCCAATCTGTAAAAGAAGAACTGCCATACCTTTGAACTAAAAGCTGTCTAACACGGTCAGCTAGATGGACCGTTTCCAAAGGGGCCCAATCGATTACCCTTGGCACCTCTACATTTTTTGTTACCAATTTGAATTTGTTCCTTTGATATGTCTCGTAATCTCTCCATCTCCTATCAAATCTCAGATTAGGATGCAGAGTGTGCTCAGGAATCGTTGGGAATTCTACTGGCGGCCTCATTGGGAATACTATGAATTCATCAACAAACTGTACCGGATCATAATAAGGTATGTACTGATCAGGCTGTTGTTGTTGTTCCTGTTGTGGTTCTTGTTCGTGTTGCATTTCTGGTTCTAGTTCTGGTGCTGGTGCTGGTCGTCTAGATGATGATGCTCCTGAACCTCCAGTATCGGCTTTCTGCAAAACACATTAAACACAAAATTTGTGCATCCAAATATGCATTAGTGTTAGCAAAATAACAACTTAAAACAATCACTATAACATGTTAAATCAAAATTAAACTTATACACATTTTCACAATTTTTCACAATTCTACACTTTTCAAATAAGCACATATGAAAATGTATACAAAGTTCATAAGCATTTAACTTAAATAACATGTCAAAATATTCATTACTAATAATTAAACAAGTCTCAAATGGCAAATATATCAAATTAATCAAGTTCATGAATTTTGGACTAAAAAAGTCCACTTTAATCTCCAAAAATCATGTTTAGGATCAATGTTTGGATCATTTAACTATCTAAACATGTTACACTACTCAATTTAGCAATAATTCATGACAAAAATCGGCCATAACCTATTTATATCAAAAAGCCCCAAATTGCTCAAGAACACAAACCCTAGATTTCTAAAAATTTTGAAGTTTTTGGCTTCAAATCATGTTAAATAGCATCAATCTAGGTTATACATGCATAAAATACTAACAATTTAACACTAATTACACTAGAAATTAACAAAATTGCATTAGGTAAAAAATTGATAATTATCACAAAAACTAGGAATTTATAGAGTTTAGGGGTGTAATTTTTACCATTTTGCTGAAGAATGAGAATCTAGGCATGATTAGAGCAAGAAAAATGACGAATTACGGTGGAAAATTGATGAAATTTGGTGAAGATTTGAGGTATTTTCGTGAATGTATGTGTGTTGTGGTGAGGAAGACAGCTAGCTGGCTGTTTTGTATCAGGCCTGCATTTGGTCCCCATGCGATCGCATGGATGGATAGGGTGATTCCCATGCGATCGCATGGGTACTCGGCTACAGTGTTTTTGGTTTTTTTTTTTTTTTTTTAAAAACTTTAACTTATAAAATAATTAATTAATTAAATTTTAAAAATTTTGTTTTCCTTTAGGAGCGAGGGCGTTTCGGATCGTTGTCCTAGTCTGTCCCTCGACAAAATTTTAAAATTTGTCAAATCAAAGTGCGGTTTTTTAAAAGTAAAGATTTTTGGGTTTTTTTTAATGTTTTTGGCATACTTTAATTCAATAAGATTAAAAATAATGATAATAAAAGTTCTCGTCCCTCCCTCGGGTAAAGCAATTTCGGTTCAATGACCTAGTCTTCAACTTACGACGAATTTTAAAAATCATTTTTTTAACTTAATGAAATAAAGTAAATTTTTGTTTTTAAATTCACACCAAACTTAAAAAAATACATAAAATTCAAAATTAATATTAAAAATTCACACAAAACTTAAAATTTGAAATGCATAAAATTAAAAATTCTTATTTTAAAAATTAAAAATTCACACCAAACTTAATTTAAAAATTCATATTATAAAATCACACCAAACTTATATTATATTTTTCAAATATTTACAATTTTAAATATATTGTTTTTACAAAGTTTACAATATTAATTTAAGATTTATATATTAATTTTAAAAATATGGTAAAAATAAAATTAAAAATCTTTTTGGCTTTTTATCCCACTTTAATCAATCAAATATTATCAAAAATATGCGCCCCTCTTTTCGGTAAAGTAATTTCGGTTTCAAGACCTAATTTAACTCATGACGAATTTTTGAAATATTTTGGGTTGATTGATTAAAGATATTTATACCTTAAGAATAAACGTTAAATTTCGCAGTGATGTAATAAATTTTTGTATGATATCAATAATTTTGGTCGCCAAACCTAATTTTATTTAATACCAATTTAATACTTTATAGCGAACAAATTAGCGTTTATTATCAAAAGGTTAAAAATAAAAATAAATAAAAAATAAAAACTGTACAGACTTACCTGTGAGATAGTATTCTTAGTTATATGATCTATCCCATTAATAAGATAGTCGGTTTAATTGGTTTTCCATGGCTACATAGGCGTAACCTCGAGCATTCAGTGTTTTTTCTTCTAAACATATGAACGGTCCGTCTCTTCATAAAGTAACAAATTCGGTATTTGAATAGGTTTGATTATTTGAACATTTACCTCCATGTGACCATTTTCCGCATTTGTGACATCTTTCTAGGTGTCGTGCTCTTCTTTTCGCTGCGGATTTTGATTTCCCTTTACCAAATTGTAACTTATTATCTTCGCATCTGGATTCTTTTCTTACTCCGTCCAATCTTTCTCTGATTACTGATACTATTTCACTCGGTAGTGTGTCATTATTACGTTTAGTGATCAAAGCGTGTAGCATTAGACCATGGTTTAGTTCACAGGCAGTCTTCATTTCCTAAAAAAATAAAAATTCAGAATGGGGGGAGAAGACTAGTTCTTTAGGGTCTGCTAGGGAAAGACCATTCGTGTTCCATTTTCGAGAACTACACGAAAACAGACAATCTAACTCTAACAGAAATACATATTATCCTTTAAAGACTTGATTTTCCCCACACTTAGTTAGCTGTGGTATCGAAATCATGATTAACTTCATTGTCGAATTCCATCGGACTATCTATGTAGTGTTTAACTCTGTGACCATTAACTTTAAATTCAATCCCATTTGAATTTATTAATTCTATCGTTCCGTATGGGAAAACTCTTTTGACTATGAATGGTCCAGACCATCTTGATTTCAATTTTCCAGAAAATAGCTTGAATCGTGAATTGAAAAGAAGAACTCTGTCTCCTTCTTTAAATTCTTTTAAACTTCTGATTCTTTTATCATGCCATTTCTTCGTTCTTTCTTTATAGATTAACGAATTTTCGTATGCTTCATGTCTTAATTCTTCTAATTCATTTAGTTGACTTAATCGTAGACGTCCAGCTTCATGTATATCAAGATTACATGTCTTCAAAGCCCAAAATGCTTTGTGTTCAATTTCTACTGGAAGATGACATGCTTTTCCATAAACAAGTCTAAAAGGTGTGGTTCCAATTAGAGTTTTGTAGGCTGTTCTAAAAGCCCAGAGTGCATCCTCCAATTTAATGGACCATTCCTTCGGATTTGATCCTACGGTTTTCTCTAGAATACGTTTTAAAGCTCGGTTGGTATTTTCAACTTGTCCACTTGTTTGTGGATGATATGCGGTGGAGATTTTATGAGTTACTCCATATCTTTTAAGAACATTCTCAAGTTGATTATTACAAAAATGAGTACCCCGATCACTTATTAAAGCTTTCGGTGTTCCAAACCTTGCAAAAAGACGTTTTAAAAAGTTGACTACAACTCGTGCATCGTTAGTTGAGAGAGCTTGTGCTTCCGCCCATTTAGATACATAATCAATGGCTACGAGAATATAGAGATTATTATGAGATTTTGGAAATGGACCCATAAAGTCAATACCCCAAATGTCAAATACTTCGCATACTTGAATGACATTTTGTGGCATTTCATCACGTTGACTTATTTTTTCGGCCCATTGACAAGCATCACAGGATTTGCAAAGAAGGTGTGCGTCTTTGTAAATTGTGGGCCAATAGAATCCAGCTTCATAAACTTTTCTTGCTGTTAGTTGAGGCTCATAATGCCCTCCTGTTGGTCCTGTGTGACAATGGTTTAAAATTTTACTAGCTTCATCTCCGAATACACATCGGCGTATTATTCTATCTGGACAACTTTTAAACAGATGTGGATCTTCCCAAAAATAGTGTTTTATATCACTGAAGAATTTCTTTCGTTTTTGGTACGATAATCCTTTTTCAAGGAATCCACATACTAAGTAGTTTTCATAGTCTGCAAACCATGGTATTTCATTATAAGCTATCTTCAATAGATATTCATCAGGAAAGTTGTCTTGTATGGCCGATTCATTTAGAACTTCTAATTCGGGATTTTCAAGACGAGAAAGATGATCAGCGGCGAGATTTTCTGCTCCTCTTTTATCTCGGATTTCAATATCGAACTCTTGTAAGAGTAAGATCCAACGGATTAATCTTGGTTTAGCATCTTGTTTCGAAAATAGGTATCTAAGAGCAGAATGGTCGGTATAGACCACCTTTTTTGCTAGAACGAGATATGATCGAAATTTGTCAAAAGCAAAGACAATAGCAAGGAGTTCTTTTTCAGTAGTTGTGTAATTTGTTTGTGCTCCTTGTAACGTCTTACTAGCATAATATAAAGGTTGAAATCGTTTTTCAATCCTTTGTCCTAAAACGGCTCCCATTGCAAAATCACTTGCATCGCACATTAGTTCAAATGGTAGATTCCAATTTGGTGTTATCATGATCGGTGCATTAGTTAGTTTCTCTTTAAGAATATTAAAAGATTTGATACACTCATCTGAAAAGATGAATGGAGCATCTTTTTCTAGGAGTTTATTCATAGGAGTGGCAATTTTAGAAAAATCTTTTATGAAACGTCGGTAAAATCCAGCATGCCCTAGAAAACTCCTAACTCCTCTAACATTGGTGGGATGTGGAAGTTTAGCAATTACATCCACTTTAGCTCTATCCACTTCAATTCCTTCCTTTGAAATTTTATGTCCAAGAACGATGCCTTCTTTAACCATGAAATGGCATTTCTCCCAATTAAGTACTAGATTTGATTGTTCGCATCTAATAAGCATTCGTTCAAGATTAGCTAGACATGTTTCAAATGTATCACCGAAGACTGAAAACTCATCCATGAAAACTTCCGTGCATTCTTCTATCATGTCGTGAAAAATCGCCATCATGCACCTTTGAAAGGTTGTAGGGGCGTTGCAAAGTCCAAATGGCATGCGTTTGTAAGCAAAAGTACCATAAGGGCACGTGAATGTGGTTTTTTCTTGATCTTCGGGTGCTATTGGAATTTGAAAATATCCGGAAAATCCATCTAGAAAACAATAGTAACTATTTCCGGCTAATCTTTCCAACATTTGATCAATGAAAGGTAAGGGAAAGTGATCTTTTCTGGTGGCGTCATTTAATTTTCTATAATCAATACATACACGCCATCCTGTTACAGTCCTAGTAGGAATAAGCTCATTTTTTTCATTTGTAATGACAGTCATGCCACCCTTCTTAGGTACGCATTGAACTGGGCTTACCCATGGACTATCAGAAATTGAATATATCAAACCTGCATCTAGCAGTTTAATAATTTCTTTCTTAACTACATCTTGCATATTAGGATTTAGTCTTCGTTGGCGTTGCACATACGTTTTATGACCTTCTTCCATAAGGATTTTATGTGTGCAATACGAAGGACTTATTCCTTTAATATCATGAATCTTCCATGAAATGGCTGGTTTATGAGCTTTCAACACAGAAATGAGTTGTGATTTCTCATTTTCAGTAAGAGAAGACGATATTATTACAGGTAATTCAGATTCACCATGTAAATAAGCGTATTCTAAATGGTTTGGAAGTGGCTTTAACTCTAATTTCGGAGGTTCTTCTATCGATGATTTGTATCGATATCTGTCTTCTTCTTTTAGCATTTGAATTTCTTCTGTTGTTTGTTCATATCCATTAGCTATAAGTGTAGCTAACATTTCAGCTTCATCAATTTGTTCTGTTCCTTCTCCTAAAGAACATTCTCCTGTTCCTTGTAATTCTGGAAATTCTTCTAATAATTCTGCATGTGAATCTATAGTTTGAATATAATAGCATGTATCATCTGCAGATTGAGGTTGTTGCATTGCTCTATCAACTGAAAAGGTAACACTCTCGTCCTCTATACTTAGGGTCAGTTTCTTACCGAACACGTCTATCATTGCTTTAGCCGTGTTTAAGAATGGTCTTCCTAATATGAGAGGAACTTGAGAATCTTCTTCCATGTCCAGAACAACAAAATCTACTAGAAATACTAAAGTACCAACTTTAACTAGCATGTTTTCCATTATCCCTCGAGGATATTTTATTGATCGATCGGCTAGTTGTATGCTTATTCTTGTTGGTTTCAATTCTCCAAGGTCTAGTTTAGCGTATCTTGAATACGGTATTAGATTTATACTAGCACCTAAGTCTGCCAATGCTTCTATTGAACTAAGACTACCTAGAAAACATGGAATTGTGAAACTTCCTGGATCAGATAGTTTTTCTGGTATCTTATTCAACAGCACTGCTGAACAATTAGCATTCATAGTAACGGCCGAGAGTTCTTCCATTTTCTTTCTATTTGTGATTAGATCTTTCAAGAATTTAGCATATCTAGGCATTCCTGAAATCACATCAATGAAAGGAAGATTTACATTTATCTGTTTAAACATATCCAAGAATTTGGATTGCTCGGCTTCAAGTTTCTCTTTTTTCATTTTACTCGGGTAAGGAAGTGGTGGTTGGTATGGTTTAACATAAGGTTTATCCTTAACTGTGTTATCTTCATTAACCTTTTCAACTACCGGTTCTGTTTCCTTATCTTGTTCAGGTTGTAGTTCTTGTGGAGTAGGAATAGTTTCATCAGAAGTTATAGGTATTTCAGGTGGTTTAAGTGTTGTACCACTTCTTGTGGTAATAGCTTTAGCTGTTTCATTCCGGGGGTTAGCATTTGTATCACTAGGTAGACTTCCCGGTTTTCTTTCACCTATTAACCTTGCTAGGTTACTTACTTCTTGTTCCAAGTTTTGAATAGAAGCTTGTTGATTTCTAAATGCTTGAGCATTTTGTTCATTGGTTTGTTTTTGAGATGTGAAAAACTGCGTTTGAGTTTCAACTAGCTTCGTCATCATATCTTCTAAATTCGGCTTTTTATCATCGGTTTGTTGTGGTGGTTTGTTTTGAAAATTAGGTCTTTGCTGATTGTAAGTATTGTTGGATACTTGTTGATTGCTAGGACCTTGTTGGTTGTTGTATGGAATATTTCGGTTATAGTTCTGGTTTTGATTGTAAATCGGTCTTGGTAGTTGATAATTATTCTGATAATTATTTCCAGGCCTTTGGTTTATGTATGAAATATTCTCTCTTTGTTCCATTGTTAATTCAATACTGAGACAATCTTTTGTCAAATGTGGTCCTCCACACTGCTCACAACTAATTCGTATTGAGTGAATATCTTTAGTCATCTATTCCATTCGTCTCTCGACAGCATCTATCTTTGCGGAAATGGAATCTAAGTCATGGCTAGAATCGGCTCTAGCTGCTTTAGATGATCTAACGATATCTTTTTCTTGGTGCCACTCATGTGAGTGGGAAGCAGTGTTATCAATAATTTTGTAAGCATCAGTTTCGGTTTTCTTCATAATAGAACCACCAGCTGCTATATCGATGTCTTTCCTTGTAGTGATGTCGCATCCTTGGTAGAATATTTGTACTATTTGACAGGTATCTAAACCATGTTGTGGACATCCTCTTAATAACTTTCCAAATCTTGTCCACGCCTCATATAGAGTTTCATTCAGTTTCTGTGTGAACGTAACAATTTCTCCTTGAAGTCTTACGGCTTTAGATGCAGGAAAAAATTGTTTAAGAAATTTTTCAACTAAAACGTCCCATGTATCAATCGCCCCTTCAGGTAACGATTCCAACCAATCTTTGGCTTCTCCCTTTAAAGTCCAGGGAAATAACATGAGATATATCTGTTCATCCTCTACTTCTCGGATTTTAAATAGTGTGCAGATCCTATTAAAGGTACGTAGATGTTCATTTGGATCTTCCTTCGGCGCACCACTAAATTGGCATTGATTAGTCACCATGTGTAGAATTTGTCCTTTGATTTCATAATCTGGCGCATTAATATCTGGATGAGTAATTGCGTGACCTTGGCCAGTGCGTTTAGCTCTCATTCGGTCTTCCATACTTAAAGGTTCCAGATTCTCCATAATTGAATTTGTTGAATCAGAATCACTAGAGGATTCTGATTTAATGGTTCGTTCCTCAACAATCTCTGTTTGTATGATTGGTGGTTCCGGAGGAAAGTTTAGTGGTTCAGGATCTACGAATCGTCCCTGAATATTCTCCGGATTCTCAATTGTGAGGTCGGGTTCAAAAAATGGATTATCAACGGCGACAATATTAGTTAGATGTCTTGATCTAGTTACAGGTGGTGAACGTACAAAAGGTGATGAACGTCTTGCTCGGTGCATTCACTGAATATCCTATTAGTTTTTAAAAGGAAAGAAAAATTATAATAAGTTATCCAATCAATAGACTTTTCTGATTTTGCCCACGTTTCGAATAGCCAAAAGATGCAGCAGAGGGGCAGGATTCGTTTGGTCTCAATATAATTGAGGACTGTTTGGCTCCAATAACCCGGTCCACATACAAATCCAACTATTACTACGAACCAGAAAATTTTGATGTCTATCAATTTAACCACTTAAAATAAATTTTCGTAATTTTAAGAAATTTAGATAAGAAGTAGAATAAAAATCTATGTCCTAAAAACTAGAATGGCGAGAAATAAGAAAGAAAAAGAGTGCGTCGAAAAAGGTCGAAAAAGAAAAATGGTTGAAAAATAAAAGGTGACGGAAAAATAAAAGAAACTTATAAAACTTAAAAACACTTGACTAACCTAACCTTATTACTACAACTAACTTAAAATTATAATCGCAAATTGAAATTACTAATTGGAATGATAATTGATACATAGGTAAAAGGCGTCTAAAAATATTAAGGCTTATAGGAAAAACTATATTCCAAATGGCAATATCTTAAAAAGGTACTAAAACTTAAAAAGGCGTCGCAAAATTCTAAAGCACCTAAATCTTAATCTAAAGAAAAAGCACTTAAGGAATTTTACGGCAAAGCCTAAAATTCTAGATATAAAAATAACTATGGCAAAAACTATGAATTAAAACTAAATACGAGCGAAAAATACAAAAGTTACGCTAAAACTATTAAAAAGGGACAAAATATAAAAATATATAAAAAGTTGTAAAAAGTACAATTTTTATAAAAATATTATTTTTATATTATTTATTTAATAAAACTATTAATTTTAAACTTTAAATAAACTAATTAAACATAAAAATACAAATTAAATATAAAAACTAAATTAAATTATAAAATATATAACCCTAAATAGGTTTTTAGATTAATAATAAATAATAATACCCGTAATAAATGCTGGTTCAGTCAACTGTGGCGTGTCAGACGGGCTCATGCGATCGCATGAGTCCTAAGTTGCCCAGCCATGCGATCGCATGGGCTAGGGTTTCGGGCCACAGAATGGGCCGCTACAGTACAGGCCGAATTAATTTTTTTTTCTATTTTTGCTGTCAAATATATTTATAAAATATATTTATAAATTAAATAAAACTTATATCTTTACAAACTAAAAAAATAGAAATAAAGAAACTTTATAAAACTTAAATATTTACCAAACTCAAAAAAAAAAATTATATTTTTGTTTTTTTTTTTATATTAGCGTTGCGCTTCTGGCTTTTAAGCGTTTCCCCGGCAGCGGCGCCAAAAATAACTTGATGTTATGCGAGGTGTATATAAAATAGCTTTTAAATTTTAGAAGGAAATACTATTAAATACGATACAATTTTACACAAGATATTTATTTATTTATAGAATGGATATACTTAAACCTTGCTATAACACTTATAGGCAGTGTACCTAATCGTACAGTAGTGTAGTTTTTAGTAAGTCCGGTTCGTTCCACAGGGAAAATCTTTAAACAAAGCTTAACGCTATATTAGTTTACTTTTATAAAAATACAAATGTATATATAAGTAATATTATTATTATAAAGGGGGGTTTTTACCGTTTAATGACTGGTTTGTCGATTTTAAAACTTTAGTCGCAGTTAAAACCAAATGTAAAATATTAAATAAAAGACTTAATTTAAAGCGTAAAGTAAATAACGATAATGAAATTACGAATAATAAAAGTGCGATAAAATAAACTTGCGATAATTAAAAAGTACGATAATTAAAAGTGCAATTAAATACAATAACAATAAATAAAAATGCGATAATTAGAAGTGCAATTAAATATGAAATAAAGGAAATTAAATATGAAATAAAAGAATTATGCTTATTTAAACTTCCGTAATCATGATGTTTGACGTGTTGATTTTAGTTTTATGCCCATGGGTTAATTGTCCTTTGTCCTGGATTATTTAATATGTTCGTCTGATTTTTGTCCATAACAGTCCATCAGTCATAAATATAAAGTGCGAGTGTCCTCGTCAAATTATCCTTATACCCGAAGTTAAATATTCCAACTAATTGGGGACTTAAACTGTAACAAGGTTTTATTACTTTGTTTACAATTATGCCAAGTGTCCTTGTAAATAATTTCACCCCTGTTTTAATAATTCTAGTGGCTATTAATCCATTCCCGTGTCCGGTTAAATGAACGATTATTCGTACATATAAATATCCCGCCCATCGTGTCCGATTGAGTGTATATGGTTATTTATAGGGACGTCCAATTGTAAATCTTTATATTAACATTAACAAACTATCATTTAGTTAAACAAATATAAAGCCCATTAATAGCCCATAGTCTAATTTTCACAAGTGTCGTTCTTTTGTCCAAACCCCAATTATGGTACAAAGCCCAATTACCCAATTTTAGTAATTAGCCCAACATCATGATTACTTCGGATTAAATAAGCATAATAATAACTTAGCTACGAGACATTAAATTAAAAAGGTTGAACATAACTTACAATGATTAAAAATAGCGTAGCGTTACACGGATAGAATTTCGACTTACACCCTTACAACATTCGCTAACATACCCTTATTATTAGAATTATAATTAAAATTAAAATTAAAATATAAATTATAAATATAAATATTACGTATGAATGGAGAAGAGAAAAGATATTTTTTGCGTTCACCAAACTGCGAATTTATAGGGGATGTGGCCTGACTTTTCATGCCATGCGATCGCATGGACTTTCTTCTTCCTGGCCATGCGATCGCATGGCCAGCTGGGAGAGCTCACATGTTGCTTGTTTCCTTGTGCCGACGTTTTATAAATATAATATAATATATATATTAATTTTAAGAATTGATTATATATTATATTATATTCATATGCATAGTTGACTTGTAATTTTTAGTCCGTTGCGTCGAGCGTTGAGAGTTGACTCTGGTCCCGGTTCCAGATTTTTGAACGTCCTTGCGTACAATTTAATATCTTGTACTTTGCGTTTTGAATCTTGTACTCTTGTAATTTTGAGACGTTTCTTATCAATAATTGGAACCTCATTGATTGTATTTTGTACTTTTGAGCTTTTTGGTCGTTTGCGTCTTCAATTCGTTGAATCTGTCTTTTGTCTTCACCTTTTATTATTTAAACGAATATCACTTGTAAATAGAACAGTTGCAACTAAAAACTTGTCTTTCTTGAGGAATAATGCTATGAAATATATGTTCGTTTTTAGCATTATCATATTCGCAGTTCAAAATATATTTCAAAAGCATTTAATAAAGCAGTTGTAAAAACAGCGCATGTATTCTCAGTTCCAAAAATGTAAAGAGTAAAAGGGAGCAAATGAACTCACCATACTGTATTTTGTAGTAAAAATACATAGGACGACATTGAACAAGTATAGGGTTGGCTTCGGATTCATGAACCTATATTAATTGTATTTCTATTAAAACATATAATATAAATTTCTAAATTTCATTTATTAGTTATATAATTTTTATGTGTTTATAGTTATATAAGTTTTTATACTAAATTTTATTTATTACATATACTTTATTTATATGTATTATATCTTAAGTTATATGTTATATATATCTATGCTGTATATATACATTTAAAATACCTAATATTTATTCCTTCAGTCATATTAATATATATATATATATATATATATATATAATATATGTTTAGCATTATATTAAAAACCGATAATTTGTTATATGTAAGTATTTATATAAATAATGTTCATAATAATAATACTAACCTAACTGGGATTTAAATAACTTTAGTAAAAATGTTAATTTTTGATATAAAGGTAGTTTTAATAAAAATAAAAATAATAATAATAATAATAATAATAATAATAATAATAATAATAATAATAATAATAATACTTAAATGATAAAATTTATAATAATATTAATAATAAAAATACTAATGATAATAATATTTCCAATTCTTATAAATATAAATATGATATTAGTGCTACTATTAATTACAAGACTAATAATAACAATATTAATAATAATCATAATAATAATAATGATAATAACAAGAGTGGTAGTAAAAACTACCTCAAAGGAGTAGGTTAAAATAATAAACTGCCCGCGACAGGACTCGAACCCGTGACCTCCCGCTAACCAACACAACACCTTAACCATCTACTCTGCCCAGTTTTTCTGTATTACATCGTGATTCGATTTTATTTAACCCAACAGTCCGTTTCCTTCTTCTTCTTAAAGCCCAATCATACAAGTCTAATTGAAGCCCAATCCTACTTCGGCCCAAATGTTTATGTTTTGGATAAAACTAATTCATGAGCCCAAGAAGCCCAATTATAATTAATTAAATCCAAGAAATTAGATCCATTACAATGTTGGGTTTGTGGTACAACTTGATAACGCAGGAAACAAAGAAAACTTCAATATCTGTAGTAGCACATCACGACTCATTCCCCTAATCGAATCATCATACTCCCCGTCGTATCATCATCCACATCTCTTCATCATCTTCGTTGTATATTTCCTCCTGGTTTGTTTTGGGTTTCGGTCTGAATAAAAAGTAGAAACATGCAAGTTGCAGCAAAACTAACAAGTGGGGTTTGGTTGAGGGTTGTTCGAACAGGAGGAAAAAAAAAGAACCCAGTAGGTTTAATCGATTATGATTAGGAAAGAAAGAAAAAAAAGATTGCCGGTGATCTAATCTATCTTTCATCATCTCACGATTATCATTATTATCTCACCATTACCTTCCTCGAATCAAAATCATCATCATTAACAACGTAGTTTAACATCATCATCTATAATTTTTGTTACATATCATCACAGCCTAACATCAAAGCTCCATCATAATCGTCTTACCTTTCGTTTTCAATTTAAAAGAAACAAAAATAAGATGAAGTGCAACAGCAGTAAAGTAAAACAGTGACGATGAGTTGGTGGTGATTTGGATAGAAACAATAATAGGAGTAAACAATAGCAATAACAACGAGTGTCAAGTGGTGTACGAATAGAACCAGAAATACAGAGGCACCGCAGTACAGGTGTCAGTGGTTTGTGATGGTGGTGATTTAAGTGGTGGCGGGTGTATGCTAAAACAGAAATAATAAGTGGTTAACGAGCAGCAGCAAAACAAGCTGGTAACAGTTTGTTTTAAATGGGTTCAATGGTGGTGTTAGGCGATGAGGTAAAAGATGAGGGAGTTGGTGTCTTATCCGAAAAAAAAAAAATATGAAGGTGATGGTTGGTTGTTCACGAGTAAAGGAGTAACGAAGATGGTGTTGGTGGTTTTTTAAGGTGGTGCTCGATAGGTGGCGTAGGTGGCGGGAAAAAGGGGAGTGATTCATGGTGATGGTAGTTGATCATACATAAGATAGGGTACACTAACAAACAAGTGGGTATTTGTGATGTATTAATCAAATTAGAAATAGAAACAGAAATCATAAATATTAAGTAATCTTTCAAGTGGGTTTTTATGGTGGTCGTGGTGTTTCCCGGAGATCAAGGTGGCGGAGGTGATGTGAAGAAGGTGGAGGAAGAAAAGGGTGTTGGGTTCTCTCTTGAATATTCATTATATGTAAATGCTTGTAACATCTATATATGCATATAAGTTGCAGTTAAACAAACATATAATATAATATAATATAAATATTATAATATAACATAAATTCAAGTGGAATGAAAAGATGAAACAGTAAATCAAAATCAAACAGTAAAGCAGTCGAGATATTTGGTTTCTTCCTACCGACAGTTTATCACTGATGGCTATATCGTGTCCATTGCTAAACAGTTAACGTATAAAAGTGTTCCTAAAAATCCCAAATTTTTAGATTAAATATATTTAATTATTTCACTTATTAACTGTTTGAAACCTGATCAAAAAGGTTCGATAATTATTTATTTTATGTTCCAATTTATATGTACGGAGTACAAATATTTAAACTTAAAAAGGTAAAAATATTTTTAACAAATCTAAGATCTTCGCAATCAATTTACAGTTCAACTTTTATTTCAATCCCTCATGAACATGTACTATATCTATATTAAAACTAACAAAACGTCAACCGAGTGTTACTGACGTTTACTAATTAAGCTCAAAATTATTTATTTTTAATATATTCACATTCTATATATAAACAGTTTTAAAATAGCAAGTTTAATTACTAAAACAAATATATTATATATTTTTAAACAAATAGATTTAATATAACTTTATATATTTACATGTAATATTTATATACATAATTATATATATCTATATATTTCTAAATATAGTTTCCATTACATCGCATATTATTTTACATATTTAATTCTAACAGTTTAATCATATATTATTTCAATAATATCTATATGCATCTATTTATATAGTTGTTCGTGAATCGTCAGAAATAGTCGAAGGGTAATTGCATATATGAAATAGTTCAAAATTTTTAAGACTCAACATTACAGACTTCGCTTATCATGCCGAAATCATATTTAGATTAAGTTTAAATTTGGTTGAAAATTTCCGGGTCGTCACAGTATCTACCCGTTAAAGAAATTTCGTCCCGAAATTTGAGTGAGGTGGTCACGGCTAACAATAAAATTGTTTTCATGACGATTATGACTTGATAAATAGAGTTTTATCAACCTTGAATAATACGAATAAGACAATTCGATTACTCGAAGAGTATGAATGAAGCTATTACAAAAGATTGAGATAGAGATTTAACTTTTGACGTAGTCACGGTAGATTTTGAAAATAAGGTGCGTCTTAACTTTTGACGTAGAGGGTTGAATTCCGGAATTCAAGGGATTAAAGAAAATCTTCGAAGTCTAAAAGATTTGATTCTTCGGCGAATAAAAAAAATTAAGATCTCTATAATTAAATACGGTGATTTGCTTCGATTACTCTGCCCGGTATTTCCATTATAAATGTAACTCTTCCGTTCCATTATTCTCACCATCCCTATACTTTCTTCCTTAATTCATACTTCTAAATATTGTAACAATGCTTAACCCAGTTCTGATCCTTGTCCTTATCCTGGCTGTCGCATCAATCATTCTCCTTTTCCAACTTCCACCGGAGGATTCTGTTAACTTCTACTATTACCTTGGGGTTATAATGTTTTTCATTCTTTCGTGTATTTATGTTGCTATATACATTGATATACACGGTTTGTGATTTCGGTGTTGTTGTTGTTGTTATCGGGCTTTATATCTCCCCTTATATTTTAATGTCCATATTTATGTTTCCTATAATCATTGTCATCCACAGTTAATACTCTCTCCTATTTGCTGCGATTTATACTTCAATTTCTATTTCAGAGCTTTGTCCCTTCGTTTCTTCTTCTGGCGATTTGACATCTCTTGTAACGGTCCAGAATTCGCAGGTATAAGTTTCAGAATGAACATTGTTAATGTTCTAAATAAGAAGGAACGTAATAGCACGATTTGATTTGTCAAATTATCAGAATCACTGAGAATAGAACTATCAAGAATATACTTTCTTGATATGTTCAGAGGTTAAGCAGAATGAAAGAGTTGTGTAACATGACACATGATGATGTTATAATCTGTGAATCATCATGTTCCATTTAGAAACTCAGCATGACTTACTGTAATATAATCACGTTGATCAAATGTCATTATATTATACTAACGCATGCATCAGTTCCCAACATTACTTCAATAACATTCATATTTAAAGCTCGAAAGTTTACAGAATATAGAAACTAACAATTTCTATATGATGTAACACTGATAGCACGAAGAGATTAATGATTTCGGATAAGAATAGTTACAAAAATATCTTCAGAAATATCGAAGATATTTATGATGATATTTTGGGATTTCTAAGTTCAATGGTTGATGAAGAAAGATTTTACGCAAGATTTTAACATGAATAAGGAGTAAGATATTCGTTGAAGACTTCATTGGATCCAGCGTTACCTGGATTCTTTGAATATAGAATTTGGTCCTTGTATTTGTCCTTGGTCTCCTTCAGGGTTAGTTCAATCCGTTTTTCAGTACCAAATTTTCTGAGCTTTTTCAACATACTATTCTTTATCATTAAACTTTCGACGATTAAGGTCGTTTATGGTTGTCTACAGTTTCTGCTGCTTCATTCAGCTTTTTCAACATTCAGAGTATAGATTTGTAGACTGAGTGCTTTTCAAAACTTCAGAATGAAAGATCATAATTCTAAGAGATGAATGTTATACGGATACATATAACTGTTGATGTGGAAACGTTGCGAGACTCACAATACAGATTTACTGATTCCCGGTAACTGGTATGGCAATTCTTGTTACAAGATGCGGATGAGTAGATGATGGGGTTTCGATAAATATAATGATTTTTCAGAAAAAATCAAAGATCAGTGGAGTTGTTGGTAAGTTTATTGCTAATGTGGTGGAACATCAACAGTTCCCCGGTTACGATGGCGAAAGGGCAACGTATATATCAAGGTTATAATAAGGCTGTTTCGACTGAGAAGTCGCAGTTGACTTACTGGAGCTGTGAAAAATTGTCTACTTTGGAAGGGAATTGAAAATTATTTTTGGTAATAACACGCCAATGGATCTAGCACATATACATGTTAAACGTTTACTCAGGTTCGGAGTGTTTTCAGATGTATAACTATATGCATCAATCTTTTCTTCCGTAGATTGAAGTGCGGTTGGTTCATCCTCTCGATTGAGATGTTTTCAAGAATCATAAAAGGTTTGAATGCAGATTGTAATCGTCAAGATACAAATGAGGTTTTAGAATGAAATCAAGTGGCAAACTTGAAGAGATGTTTAGTTTCATATGGTATAATCAATATTTTAATTCATTTTAATTGTCCAATGTCATTAGTCCACAGTTCATAGTCCACAGTTAACAGTCCAATAATTCATATATAGTTTAATATATAATATTCGAATTAATTAATACGTATCGTGACCCGTGTACGTCTCAGACTCGATCACAACTCGAAGTATATATATTACTATAGAATCAATCTCAACCCTGTATAGCTAACTCCAGCATTACTGCATATAAAGTATCTATGGTTATTCCAAATAATATATATAGATGCGTCGATATGATATGTCAAAACCTTGTATACGTGTCCCGATATTTAAAGTGCGTAAAATAAATAACAGAAATTAAATGACGATAAATAAAGTGCGTAAAGTAAATAACAGAAATTAAATGACGATAAATAAAATTGTGAGAATTTAAATTGCGATAATTAAATTGCGATAAATAAAAGGTAATACGGAATTAACAGTTAGCTAGGAACAGTTAGCGTGGATTCTTAACAAAATTTCTCATAGTTAATTTGTCTGTTTCTAACAAATTTTATTTTGTCATATGTTTTCTTCATTATGCCACTTGTTGAATTTTGATAGGTCAAAATCCAAATATGAAATTTAATGAAAAATATTTATTCTACGGTGAACGGATACGTATATCGGTGGTTGTAAGTAGGATAGTATATGACTATTGAATCAGCTTCAACGAATGTACAGTGTAACTTATTAAGGTGAAATCTAAATATTCCTCGGGTATTACCTACCCGTTAAAATATTTTCACCATTAACAGTTTGTACAAAAGAATTTTTAATTACAATAATTATGAAAACATATATGCGTATATATTTTCTTCAAATGTAATCATAGATTGAATGAGTTATTATGATATTAAACTCATTTGGTTTACGTTTAGATCTAGAGTACATAATCTCTAAAACATTAGAGGTTACATAACCATCAGGTCGAACGAAGATAAATGATGTAGAGTGTCATGTTGAACGGTGATTATTCTCGAGGTACAGAATGAGATGTTGAGGCATGTGATGTTGAAATTTGGGTTGTTGGTGGTACTGTTGGTGCCGGTGATGTTGCTGAAGCTGGTAAATTTTGCACCATATTCTCTAAATTTATTTCTCGAGCGCGAAGTTTGTTGACTTCTTCTATTAGTCCGGGATGATAGTCGGTTGGAACGAGCGAATGAATAAGGTTTAGAATCTGAGATATTATGTAATCATGACGAGATATTCAGGAAATGAGGGTGAAAATGATATTTCGGACTGGTTCACTATAAGTGCTTCAGGTTCATTGCCAAGAGATGAATTCGGTTGGTGGAAAGGATCGCCTTCTTCGCATTTCCATTAATTAAGTCGACTACGAATCCATCAGATGAATTGGGGATGTATGATTGGTTGATTCATTCTGGTGACGCTGTTTTCGGAGCTTAGGTGAAAATCCATATCAGAATAGCTGTCGGAATCCGAGGAATTCGAACTGGTTAAGGGATTCATCTCGTAAGATCAGATGAAGGATTTTCGATAAGAAATAGATTATTGGATGTAGATTAGTACCCTACAATACATAATTTACATATGCATATATAATACTAAAATCCCATAAGTTATGGAGGAATCTACGGAAGCTGTCAGGCAAAGTCTACAGTAACAGATATGCTAAGATATGAATTAGCAGATACGCTAAGATACGAATTTTGTCTATACACTATTCATGCAATCATTGCAGTAAGATGTGTCTAGACTAGGAATGATAAGCAGGTAATTTCCTAAGGATGATAAGCAGATGATTTCTGACTATAAATGATAAGCAAAATTTTTGACATGTAGACACGGTCGAAGTCCAGACTCACTAATGCATCCTAACGACTTATCAGTTATACACACTAATGCAGACCTGGTTCACTAAGACCATCGCTCTGATACCAACTGTCATACCCCGTCCTAATCCATCTGGATGAAGTCATCAACATTTGATCCCAGAGCGATGATTGACTCCAAGTAATGTCCTTAAAATGAGCAAATGCACAGCGGAAGATTTCTTTCATACCTGAGAATAAACATGCTTTCAAGTGTCAACCAAAAGGTTGGTGAGTTCATACATTTAACTTAAAACAATAAAATTCATCATTTTGATAGACCACAAAATTTAAATGCTGCATGGTACAAATGGGCCCGAATCCTATACCTACCTGTAATGTACATGCGATATCTTTTAAATACAGTACACCTTTCTCGTGTACGCAATCATTTTTCAAAAATCTTAGTAACCGTACACATATCTCGTGCACAAAAATAACATACACATAACATGTGTATAAAATCATTCTCTCGATATATAACATTCATATCAACTGGTGGCAATTATCATGTCCACATAATTCAATGGTGGTAATTATCATGTCCACATAATTCAATGGTGGCAATTATCATGTCCACATAATTCAATAATAATCTGCAGAACTTCTGTCTGCATAATAATTCATTTGAGGAATGTTTTGCTTGTGTCTATCTCGTCAAACATTTATAAAAGAATTTCATGTATTCGCAGCTCAAAATATATTTCAAAAGCATTTAATAAAGCAGTTGTAAAAACAGCGCATGTATTCTCAGTCCCAAAAATGTAAAGAGTAAAAGGGAGCAAATGAACTCACCATACTGTATTTTGTAGTAAAAATACATAGGACGACATTGAACAAGTATAGGGTTGGCTTCGGATTCATGAACCTATATTAATTGTATTTCTATTAAAACATATAATATAAATTTCTAAATTTCATTTATTAGTTATATAATTTTTATGTGTTTGTAGTTATATAAGTTTTTATACTAAATTTTATTTATTACATATACTTTATTTATATGTATTATATCTTAAGTTATATGTTATATATATCTATGCTGTATATATACATTTAAAATACCTAATATTTATTCCTTCAGTCATATTAATATATCTATATTTATAATATATGTTTAGCATTATATTAAAAACCGATAATTTGTTATATGTAAGTATTTATATAAATAATGTTCATAATAATAATACTAACCTAACTGGGATTTAAATAACTTTAGTAAAAATGTTAATTTTTGATATAAAGGTAGTTTTAATAATAATAATAATAATAATAATAATAATAATAATAATAATAATAATAATAATAATAATAATAATAATAATAATAATAATAATAATGATGATGATAATAATAATAATAATAATAATAATAATAATAAAACTTAAATGATAAAATTTATAATAATATTAATAATAAAAATACTAATGATAATAATATTTCCAATTCTTATAAATATAAATATGATATTAGTGCTACTATTAATTACAAGACTAATAATAACAATATTAATAATAATCATAATAATAATAATAATGATAATAACAAGAGTGGTAGTAAAAACTACCTCAAAGGAGTAGGTTAAAATAATAAACTGCCCGCGACAGGACTCGAACCCGTAACCTCCCGCTAACCAACACAACACCTTAACCATCTACTCTGCCCAGTTTTTCTGTATTACATCGTGATTCGATTTTATTTAACCTAACAGTCTGTTTCCTTCTTCTTCTTAAAGCCTAATCATACAAGTCTAATTGAAGCCCAATCCTACTTCGGCCCAAATGTTTATGTTTTGGATAAAACTAATTCATGAGCCCAAGAAGCCCAATTATAATTAATCAAATCCAAGAAATTAGATCCATTACAATGTTGGGTTTGTGGTACAACTTGATAATGCAGGAAACAAAGAAAACTTCAATATCTGTAGCAGCACATCACGACTCATTCCCCTAATCGAATCATCATACTCCCCGTCGTATCATCATCCACATCTCTTCATCATCTTCGTTGTATATTTCCTCCTGGTTTGTTTTGGGTTTCGGTCTGAATAAAAAGTAGAAACATGCAAGTTGCTGCAAAACTAACAAGTGGGGTTTGGTTGAGGGTTGTTCGAACAGGAGGAAAAAAAAGAACCCAGTAGGTTTAATCGATTATGATTAGGAAAGAAAGAAAAAAAAGATTGCCGGTGATCTAATCTATTTTTCATCATCTCACGATTATCATTATTATCTCACCATTACCTTCCTCGAATCAAAATCATCATCATTAACAACGTAGTTCAACATCATCATCTATAATTTTTGTTACATATCATCACAGCCTAACATCAAAGCTCCATCATAATCGTCTTACCTTTCGTTTTCAGTTTAAAAGAAACAAAAATAAGATGAAGTGCAACAGCAGTAAAGTAAAACAGTGACGATGAGTTGGTGGTGATTTGGATAGAAACAATAATAGGAGTAAACAATAGCAATAACAGTGAGTGTCAAGTGGTGCACGAACAGAACCAAAAATATAGAGGCATCGCAGTACTGGTGTCGGTGGTTTGTGATGGTGGTGATTTAAGTGGTGGCGGGTGTATGCTAGAGATGGTGGTGCGTGTTGTTTCGAACCAAAACAGAAATAATAAGTGGTTAACGAGCAGCAGCAAAACAAGCTGGTAACAGTTTGTTTTAAATGGGTTCAATGGCGGTGTTAGGCGATGAGGTAAAAGATGAGGGTGTTGGTGTCTTATCCGGAAAAAAAAATATGAAGGTGATGGTTGGTTGTTCACGAGTAAAGGAGTAACGAAGATGGTGTTGGTGGTTGTTTAAGGTGGTGCTCGATGGGTGGCGTAGGTGGCGGGAAAAAGGGGAGTGATTCATGGTGATGGTAGTTGATCATACAGAAGATAGGGTACACTAACAAACAAGTGGGTATTTGTGATGTATTAATCAAATTAGAAATAGAAACAAAAATCATAAATATTAAGTAATCTTTTAAGTGGGTTTTTATGGTGGTCGTGGTGTTTCCCGGAGATCAAGGTGGCGGAGGTGATGTGAAGGAGGTGGAGGAAGAAAAGGGTGTTGGGTTCTCTCTTGAATATTCATTATATGTAAATGCTTGTAACATCTATATATGCATATAAGTTGCAGTTAAACAAACATATAATATAATATAATATAAATATTATAATATAACATAAATTCAAGTGGAATGAAAAGATGAAACAGTAAATCAAAATCAAACAGTAAAGCAGCCGAGATATTTGGTTTCTTCCTACCGACAGTTTATCACTGATGGCTATATCGTGTCCATTGCTAAACAGTTAACGTATAAAAGTGTTCCTAAAAATCCCAAATTTTTAGATTAAATATATTTAATTATTTCACTTATTAACTGTTTGAAACCTGATCAAAAAGGTTCGATAATTATTTATTTTATGTTCCAATTTATATGTACGGAGTACAAATATTTAAACTTAAAAAGGTAAAAATATTTTTAACAAATCTAAGATCTTCGCAATCAATTTACAGTTCAACTTTTATTTCAATCCATCATGAACATGTACTATATCTATATTAAAACTAACAAAACGTCAACCGAGTGTTACTGACGTTTACTAATTAAGCTCGAAATTATTTATTTTTAATATGTTCACATTCTATATATAAACAGTTTTAAAATATCAAGTTTAATTACTAAAACAAATATATTATATATTTTTAAACAAATAGATTTAATATAACTTTATATATTTACAAGTAATATTTATATACATAATTATATATATCTATATATTTCTAAATATAGTTTCCATTACATCGCATATTATTTTACATATTTAATTCTAACAGTTTAATCATATATTATTTCAATAATATCTATATGCATCTATTTATATAGTTGTTCGTGAATCGTCGGAAATAGTCGAAGGGTAATTGCATATATGAAATAGTTCAAAATTTTTAAGACTCAACATTACAGACTTCGCTTATCGTGCCGAAATCATATTTAGATTAAGTTTAAATTTGGTCAGAAATTTTCGGGTCGTCACAATTTAAGCTTAATTCACATTAACACTATACAACTTTGGGGTCCTAAAAATCTCCCCCTTAGTGTTAAATGTGAACTTTACAATATAATCCTATCCAAAACATCTAAAGGAACTTTGTTCCTCTGAAGTGAACTTTAGATTTGAATCCCTTGAGATTCTCATATCTTCGTATATTCACTCTTGATTTGAGACGACTTTTCAATCTTGTAAGAATGCACTTGACAATCTCATTATCTTCAGTTGAATAGTAGTTATTAATCAGTCTCCATCTCATGTATTTGAAAGCATACATCAACGTTCCGTCTGAGTATCTTCTGAAATCTGAGACTCTGATGAAGATCTTTGTATAGTGAGAATTGACAAAAACAAACCCATATGGATAATCGCTCAATTCAAGTAAGGACATATATCTAAGCTCTTCAATCACTTGATTTGGCGGTTTGATTCCGAGCTTTTTGTGTCCAGATTCCAAACCCATTTGAAAATCATGAACAGACATCCATCTCATCGAATCAAGAATAAACCTGTAGACTGCCTTCATTGCAGTAGCATGATAAATTGTTGCAGATTCATTCAAGTTAATCAAATAATTGTAAATGAAAATAATGTCGTCCATCTTCAGTTTATCAAAATCTGCTTATGAAAACTGATAATCCTCATCATCCATTCTTGTAACTTGAAACAATGGCATCTTCACTTCATCCTTATTAATCATCAAAATCTTATTTATGCTTTTGATCTCTGAATTCCGCTGAATTTGAAGTTTCTCTTCATTCTTCAATTTGAATTTATTGCGAACACTCAGATAAGCTTTGAGATATTCAGGCTTCTTATGATATTTCCATGCACCCAGAACACTCATTGATGCAGAAAGGACGAGATCAGAATTACCATAGATTCTATACGCTTGTTGTTCAATGAATGGTGAACGAATAATATTTTTCTCTTCATCCTCACTTAGTTGGTAATCAGCATCACGGTCAAGAACAATCTCTGCAGTTTGAAATGGAACATTCAAATCAGGAGGAGTTGTAGTATCTCCTTTGCCATTAGAGAAAATCTCCTTTTCGAAGTGAATTCCAAATTCATCAGTTGGAGAAATCAAGTTAACAAATTGATGATCATTAAATTCATTGGCGACACTTGATGACCCCTTTAAAATATCTTCAATGTTGTTAATGTTTTGATTGTTCTCTTGAGATGACTTATTCTCTGATTGATCAGCTGTATCCATAATCATTAACATCCCTGAGTCACCCTCTCTCTGACTTTCTGATTCATCTAGAAAACTTTCACACTGGATTTCCTCAATTTCATCACTACCGGAATCAGATATATCAACAACATCTTTATTCTTCTATTGACTAGATGTACCAGCTTCATAACCACTGGACCGATGACCATTTTGTCTATTCTCCCCCTCATGAAGATTGCCGGGATCGAAATCATCATGATCAGGCATGTGAATTGGTCCAGGTGACTTGCATGGAGAGAAAGGATACACTATCCTTGCTTGCTCAAGATAAATCATCATAGTCTCGCGAATTTCATCAAGATCAGTCCGTTTAGCAAACTCATCAAGATAGAGCTCCTCAACTTCATTGTTAGAGAGATACTGTAATCCATATCTATTTGAAATCCGAGAAGGTGACCCAGTTGATGAAACAACAGTGTAACCATGAACAAAAGCAGCATCAGAAGCATCTGTTGAAGGCGATGTCGATGTCGATGGAAGTGTATGAGTTGCCGTAAGGTCAGGTAAGGATGATTGTGCGGTATTATTCTTATATGTAGGGCTGTACATACTACAAGTCAGATTCGTGATATCCCCTTCTGATGGAGGTTGGGTAACTACTGGAGTTGTCACCGGCTAAGTTTCTTTCAAAGCATCCGCCTCCATGACTTTGGTCTCATGAGACTCTGACAAAGTAGCAGAACTACCCGTCGGTTTAGCTCTCGCAGAGATATTGCTATCTCCGACTCCTGAAATCATTGATATACCATGAGGTGGTAAATCTCTTTCAGTTAAAGACTCTTCCTCCAGACCCTGAGATTCAGAATTTGGAAGAGAAGTGGTTTGATCCAATGAATCACTTTCATGAATCAAGGGATCAGTCTGCTGGAAGTCTGATAAATATCCCAAAGGATTGTCATGTTGACTCGTTTCCATGGGACGCGGCAGATCTTCCTCATCAAGATAAGCCGGACCTCGAGACCCTGTTGTATGTTGAGGCACAGGAGGATTTCCAGCCGATACGCATGGTGCCTTTTCAAGACTTTTCGGCTCCCCTTCGGCCGTTCTGGACTTCAATGATTGAGTTTCCTCAATCGATTGAGTCAATGCAGACTTTACTGCAGAGGAAGACTTTACTTCCTTAGATGCCGAAGCACCTTGCTTTGTAGGATTTATTATTAAGTCCTGTTTAGATTGGATGGGCTTAGTAGCCTTTTTACCATCCGTGCATTTAGATCTCTTGCCTACCGAAACTTGCGCTTCATTTAGCGTAGGGCTTACTGTTATTATTGGATGTGATACGGAGATGGGTGAGGGTGACATAATTAGTTCTAGGTCTTGGTCCGTATCACCAATGGTAGTAGTAACTGTTTGGCGGATGATAGGTGTCGAAGTCCTAGATCTACTTACTCGTTGGGTTGGCGGAGTCTGAATCATCTCATCAGGTATATATCGAGTTCTCTTAGGAAAATGTTCGGGAGATGATTCAGATGCTGTTGCTGAAGTGTCAGTGTCACTGCTCACTTCGGGTGTTGTGGAAAGGGTTGGTTCAATCCTAGTTGGACTAGGTTCCCTGATCCTCAAGGGTTGAGCTTGGTGTGCTGCCCTAGATCATTTAAGGTTCACCCTAAGTGGAGGATTAGTTGGCCCAGGTGGTTGAACTACAGGTTCCCCTACAACCTCTAGGGCTGGAACCGCGGCAGGTTCAACTTGTTCTTGTTGTACCGGGTTCGAAAGAGGTATTCCTACAGCCTCAAAATAAGAATGCATATGAGCGTCTTGGGGTTCAGCTAGCTTCACTAGCCAATTTAGAATTGGCGCAGTGAATTGATTATCAGACACCATCGGGTATTCATCTTCAGCTCCCCAAATCATTTCATCTGTAATCCATGTGTACCTGGTACAAATGTATTTGCATTTCTGCAAGCATTTATAGCATCATGGATAAAGATATAGAAAAACCTTTCGCAAGGGATGTATGAACCCCTTGGCTTATCAACTTGAGCTTGAACCAGATCCCATAAAAGCTCAGCATAGTCAGGAGCCTCTACTCTTATTAAAGAGTAGAATACTTTCAGCATTGGCACAGTCAAGCTATCGGATCCACTCCTTGTCATCAGCAAGCATCTGTTGATGATTAAGAAGATCACATACCACCTTGAGTGCAGATATTTCTTCTGAAACTTAGCTGGTGGAACATTGGTAGCTCCAACATAACCAAGATCAAAGACAGAAGTCATCATTTGCTGAGTAGCAGGAAAAGCAGGAGCATTCTGCACAACAGGAAGTCTGAATATCCTCCTAAAATCAGCTTTAGTGATACTCCTCCTCCCTTGAACTCCTCTCAGTTGAAATTCAAAATGAGCTTGTGTTCCCTCTGGATTTTCAATAGTAGGTTGTGTAGCTTCCACAAACCTAATTATTCTGTTAAGTAACTCCAGATCTGTTACAGCTACACTGGCAGTAGTACTGAGAGCAGGCCATAGTGTGTGCCTCTCTAGAATTGCTATCCAGTAGTTGCAGGGAATACTGGTTTCAGAGTTGATGAAGTGATTGTTCGCCATTTAGCTGTACAAATAAGAAATAGAAGACCACAAGATATTCAAAAAGCATATATCTCTATTCTTATTTGTCTTTGAAATCCTTTGTATATGTTTTATCTTTTCTATTTTAAGATTTTTATGGTTTTTCAAAAATATAAAAATCTTTTATTCTCAAATATGATCAAATAATTGACAATCATGACATTCATATGATATTCATCACAATACAAATTTATCATGCAAAGTCAATTATACTACACAAAGAATCAGAACAACACTTAGTCAATTTTTAAACACATTTCAAGCAGATTCGGTAGTCATGAAAACTTGAGATTCTGTAACCAAATAAGCTTGAGTTTTCAGATCAGAAAGATATAGAATAAACAAGTTAAGTGTTTGAAGATAAAAATCAGAAATTTTCAAGGTACCAAAAGTCAGATTCGGTATCAAGAGAAGCACAGATTCGGTATCTCCAAAATTAACATAAAGACACTCAAACATGCATATTCTATCATGTAAAATCACAACCATAATCAATTAACCAATCAATTAAAGCATAGCAACATGTTAATTGTATGAACAGACTCGGTACAATAGATAGAACATATTCGGTAGATACAGAATCCATCAAACAATCAATTAAACATGTAATCAAGCTTGGTCAAATGATAGATCAATCAATATAACTCAGATTAGACAAGAATTCATGTTAATTAACCAAATCGGTTGAGTTTAATCAAGGATTAATAGAATACGACTCAGACTCGGTAAAATCAACAGAATTTCAAAATTGAGAGTTAAAATCCAGTTATTTTGATCTTTTCTGGTTGATAGACACATAATTATCTCAGATCTATAAGTATGTTAATTAAAATGAACATTTACCCAAGAATTTGAAGATACAGAGAGACGGACTCGGTAGATTAGGCAGATTCGGTATAATCAAGCAGACTCGGTAGGTAATTAACAACAGTAAATGAGTAAGTTTGACTTTGACCCTCCTTTTATAGATACCGAAGGTAAAATACCGAATGGGCTTTACAGAATGGGCCTATTATACCAAATTCAGTCCAATTTTCAAAACTTTATCAATTTAACTTCAAATCTTGACAAATTGACTTTTTCTCTCAATATTCATTTCAATCTTTTTATGAAAAATATTTCTGAGATAATTTTGAAAATTTTGAACTTACCGAATCTGTACTGTTGGATGTCAGATTCGGTATAATGCTAAAAATAGCATTTTATCCAGTAAAAAACAAATATTTTTGGATTTTATCTTTTCTAATTTTTATGAATTTTCCAAAATAAGATTTGTACTTAAAAGAACTTTGAATTTTGTGAACAAAGTACAAATCTTCAGTGATACCAATTGTTAAAACGGGTTGCATACTGAGATGTATACAAGCCTTAGTGAATTATTTCAGATATAAAACAAAGAATTTATGAATTCACTTTTGAAAAACAATATTTTTAAGTAATTTTCTCATTTTCTCCCTTTTTCTCCCCCTCAAAATGTGATATACAAGAACGTAAATCAGCATTTTGATAAATTACCCTAGAAAATGAATTAACTCCCCCTTGAAATATGATATCAATGAGTTACCTCCCCCTTATATAACCATTGAACAATTATATCTAGGAAGTTATCATAAATCTAAAGGCTCCCCCTTAAAAGATGATATCCAAAGCATATGAAAGTAGTTGCTCCCCTAGAAAGTATCTACTCCCCTTAACACAAGATCTCAAGAATAAGTCCCAACAGATCTAAGGAATATCAAGCACTATACTTTACCATGCCAATCTCTTTGATCAAGAATTTTAGCCTAAGTTCATCTAAAGGCTTAGTGAACATGTCAGCTAATTGCACTTTGGTAGGCACAAAGTATAACTCTACATCCCCTTTCTCTACATGGTCCTTAATGAAATGATAGCAAATATCTATGTGTTTAGTCTTAGAATGCTGGACCGGGTTGCTTGTAATTGCAATAGCACTTTGTGAATCACAGTAAATCGGGGTCTTAGAAATCTTAAAGCCATAGTCTAAAAGTTGAGTTTGCATCCACAAAACTTGTGAACAACAATGAGCTGCAGCAATGTACTCAGACTCAGCTGTTGATAAAGACACACAGTTCTACTTTTTGGATGACCAACCAACTAGCCTATTCCCCAACATCTGAATTGATCCAGATGTGCTTTTTCTATCAACATGGCAACCGCCATGATCCGCATCAGTGTAAGTAGTGAGATTGAAATCGGATCCATGAGGATACCAGATCCCAAGGTTAGGTGTACCTTTAAGGTACTGAAAAATCCTAACAACCGCTTTGGAATGAGATTTCTTAGGGTTTGACTGAAAGCGGGCACAGATAGTTACAGCAAGTGTAATGTCGGGTCGACTTGCAGTCAGATACATTAAAGAACCAACCATGCTTCGATAAAGTATAACATCAAAGGGTTCCCCATTAGCATCAGCATCCAGTAAAGTCCTCATTGGGGTTGTCATTGGTTTTAAAGCAGTCATTTTAAAACGTTTTAGCATATCATTGATATACTTTGTTTGACTGAGAAAAATCCCGTTTGGTAATTATTTTACTTGTAACCCCAAAAAGAAATTTAACTGGTCAAGCATGCTCATTTCGAATTTGTTGGCCATAAGATCACCAAATTCTTTGCATAAGGCCGGAGACGTGGAACCAAAAATAATGTCATCAACGTAAATTTGAACCAAGAGAATGTGACCGTGGTTTTTACGGATGAATAGCGTTGTATCAATCATTCCACAAGAGAAGCCGTTGTCCAACAAGTACTTTGTTAAGGTCTCGTACCATGCACGCGGTGCTTGCTTCAGACCGTATAAAGCTTTCTCCAAGAAGTAGACGTGATTTGGATTAATGGGATCGACAAAGCCTTCTGGTTGATCGACATAGACTTCCTCTTGAAGATGACCGTTCAGAAAAGCAGTTTTGACGTCCATTTGAAACACCGTGAACTTCATATGAGAAGCAAATGCAAGGAAACGATGAATAGCCTCAATCCTAGCAACCGGAGCAAACGTTTCATCATAATCAATACCCTCTTGTTGTCAATATCCCTTGGCCACAAGACGTGCCTTATTCCGAACCACAATTCCATCAGAATCCTTCTTGTTCTTAAAAATCCACTTAACCCCTATTGGTCGTTGACCAGTTGGTCTTGGAACCAATCGCCATACTTTCAACCGTTCAAATTGATTGATCTCTTCTTGCATTGCAACCACCCAGTTCAGATCTAGTAAAGCTTGAGCAACCGTTGTTGGTTCAATCTTACTAAGAAAGGCAGTGTATAGACACATATTCCAAGTAGCCCTTCGAGTTGAGACTGGAGCAGATGCATCACCAATAATAAGATCCATTGGATGACTTTTAGTCCATCGGTTGTGTGGAAGAGGTTGTACATCAATGGTGTCCATTGAAACATCAACCGTTGTTGACGTTGAGCCTTGATCCGCTTGATCTGATGTAACGTTATCTAATGGATTCAATTGAGTATCTGGAGAAACAGCTGGAGTTGTATCAACTGATGAATCTTGAATTAGTTCAAGATTATCAGTAACAGGAGGTGGTAGGGAGGATGAAGAAGCAACAGGTGAATCAGTTGGTGTTGTATCTTCATCAAAAAGACTTTGTTGAGTCTCCATAGTAGTTGACTGTGAAGGTGTAACCGGTACGGTTTGAACATTTGAAATCCGTTGAGGAGCATAAAGACTATCAAACAAGATATCCAGTTACTCTGATGTAACCGTAGGAACACCAGAAAATTGAGTTTTGCGCGGAAGAAGAAGTAGCTAGGTTAGAATCGGGTTTTGAACTGAGTTGTTCAAAAGCCATTCCCGAAAATTCATCGAACTTGACATTGATGCTCTCTTTAATCGTTTTTGTCCGTTTGTGATAAACCCGATAAGCAACTTTGTTCGACGAATAACCGAGAAATATGGCTTGATCGCCATTTGGATCAAACTTTCCGAGGCTGTCAAAGTTGTTAAGCACATAGCATATACAACCAAAGACACAGAAATATTTGACATTCGGGCGTCTACCATATAATAACTCATATGGAGTTTTATCAAAACGTTTATTAACAATACAACGATTTTGGGTATAGCATGCAGTTGAAATGCCCCCCCCCCCCACATTTTTGGAGGTAGTTTGGAGTAAGCAAGCATCGTTCGAGCTGCTTCGCATAACGTACGATTACGTCGTTCGACTACTCCATTCTGTTGGGGTGTCCGAGCAGCAGAGAACTGATGTTCAATGCCTTGGTCTTTCAAATAACTATCAAGCAGGTCATTCTTAAATTCCGTCCCATTATCAGTTCGAATGCTCTTAACATGTTTGTTAAAAGAGCGTTGAGTCTTTTTAATGAACTCAATGATAATGGCGGGGGTTTCTAACTTAGTTCGCAGAAGAAAAATCCATGTAAAATGAGTATAGTCATCGACAATGACAAGCACATGTTTCTTGCCACCGAGGCTTAAAATACGCACGGGTCCACATAAGTCCATATGCAATAGTTGCAAAGACGATGAAGTACTGGGGTTTTGCTTAAGCGGATGATTAGTCCGTTTCAGCTTACCCATCGCACATGATGAACACACATGATGCTTATCATAGTGAAAGGTAGGAATACCATCAACTAAGTCTTTGGAGACTAGTCGATTGATACCCTTGTAATTCAGGTGTGACATCCGATGATGCCATAACCATGAATTTTCTTTGGTAGAACGAGTGGCCAAACACATGGTTGTATGTGAAGGTGCATCATTGAGGTCAATAGTGTATAGTGAACCACAACGTTTACCAACAAGAAGATCATTTCCTTCGGTGGATTGCACCGAGCATTGTCGACGTTCAAACAGAACTTTAAGATCTCCATCGCAGAATTGACTCACACTAAATAAACTGCACCCTAAACCTTCAACATATGAAACCCTTTTGATTGTTATGCCATTTTGCACAAAATCTCCGTAACCCGTTATCGCTGCAATTTCATCATTTCCATAAGTAACCGTTCCTAGGAATTTGTCAATGAAGTTGACAAGCAAGGATTTATCGCCCGTCATGTGTCGAGAACAACCGGAATCGATATACCAAACACAGACTTCAAAACCCTGTAAATGTGAATTTCCAAGAGTTTAGGTACCCAAAGTTTCTTGGGTCCTCTACGGTTAGTACCAATAATAAAATTTGGATCAACGACAAGATAACCACGTAAAGCATCATGCAGTTTAGACAATAAATCATCATATAAAAACACATTACATGAAGCATCATACGCAATATCAAGTTTTACATCGTTATTAAAAGTCTTAACACACAACTTATTCCAAGTAGATGTTTTGTTCACAGACGAAAATTGAAAAACATGAGATGATTTCCTAGGCTTACTAGCAGATTGCGTTGGTTTGGTTGTTACTTTCTTAGTCGTGGACTTAGGAACCCATACAGATTTGTAATTCAAGTTTGGATTATGACATGTGACACGAGAAACACCTTTGTTAGTTAGACGTCCAAACTCTTCAGTTGACACATGAGATGATTGATTTTGCAAAATTTCCAATTTGATTTTACATTCTTTTGCATCATACTCACTTAAATCAGGTTTAGGACTTGTGTATTGTGTGGACTTAACTGATGTTGTTAAAAGACTCGCTTTTGAAATTTTTGTCATTGGAATCATAGGAATCTTTTCAGTTGACACAGAACCATCACGAGAATGAACCTTTTTGACAACAAATAGAGTTGTAGAAACAACTTTTGAACCACGATTTCCAAATTGAGAACGGAGAGGATTTTTAAGAATAGTAATGGATTTTACATCCTTAGATGTTGACATTCCCTTTCCCTTCTCAGTAATCCCACCAATACATTCAAGCACATTGGTTTCAACATTAGACGATTGCTTAAGTGTGTTAGCCTGTTTTAGTTGAATTATCTTTTGTTTTAAGCTTTTAATCTCAAGACATAATTCTTTAGCAGAAACTATCACTTCACCCTCCTTAAAAGCATAGGAACATTCTTTCTTAGGCAGTGAAGGCAATTTATCACACAGGGCAAGCATTTGTTCTAATGATTGGCACTTAAGTTGCAAGTCAATATTCTCCTTTTCTAGTTGAGCCACTATACAATTGAAATTCAGTACAGCAGGTAAATGTAAATAATAATCGTGCAAAGGATCAAGTTGACTTTCAAAATCTATCAAAGGTTCAATGATCGGTACAGTATGAGGTTCTACTTTTTCATCTAAAGAATTTTGACCTAGAGATTCTGTCTCAAAGAAAACAGTTAGTTCATGTGCTAGGTCTTCACGGAAAACATTATCAGAACATGCAGGTAAAGCAGGTAGAACTGGTTTCACATCAAAAGTTGGTTCATCAAACACCTCATCTATGTTAACAATGCTAGAACTAGGTTTGTTAAACACGTCATTCTCAAGCATTAAAATGTATTTCTCTAGCATGAGTGTAGGAATGTAAACCAATCTACGTGTCGGCACATAATTAGCACATTGCACATTCTTTTCATTTTCAACAAGTTCCTTCAAGAAAGCAGGATTTGATTTACCCATTTTTGCATTAATTTTCTCATACATTAAGCTAATTTGATGGTATTTTTTAGATTTATGATTAACAATAATATCATCAAAATCAGCATCAGAAGAATACACAAAATGCGGTGGTAAACCAGCTTGAAAGTAATCAGAATGATATAATCCTAGAATTTTTTTAGAAGCTCCATCTAAGATCTTAGGATCTTCAAAACCCAACCCCCACTTTTCACCATGAATCGTTTTTGGTCTATTCATGAAAATCGTTTGTTTTGAAAGTTCCATATCCATGATAGCTTTGGATTGCTCTGTTCGATAGAGTTTTTCCTCATATCGAGCAAGTTGAGCTTTCATTAGAACAGACTCTTTTGATAATGAAGAGATTTCAGTGTCTTTTTCAATTATTGCATTTTCCAAATGAATAATTTTCTTGTTTAGCTTTGAAAGTGTGGCTTCATGTTGGTTTTTTAAATCAGAAAGATCTTTTTCAAAGAATTGAACTTTTTCTGCAAGTCGTTCAGATTTTAAACGATAATCAGTTCGTTCGACTTTAATCGGATGAATTGTCTTTTTAAGATTTTCCAACTCAGATTCCGAGGAGCTGAGTTGGACGGTCAACTTTTGCAATTCCGATTGTAATTTGGATGAAGATGGTTTGGTCTCAGAAAGTTTGATTTTGTCTTTTAAAATCTTTTTTTCAGATTTTAAGCCTTTGACTTCTTTTGACATTGAGACCAGATTCTTCATCAAGTCATTTTGCATTTTTATAAAATCAGGTGAGATTTCAGTTGATTGTACCTCATCGTCATCAGATGTTGAGTCAGAATTCTCCAATGCTTCCTTAGCTTTGATGAGCTTGGTCACCTTGCAAACATTTGCATGTTCCACCTCTGAGTCTGAATCATCAGTCCAGTTAAACCAAGTATCATCAACCGGTTTCAGCTCTCCCCCAGTTTCCACAATCTTAGCCATCAACATTTTCTTCTTGTAGTAAGCTGCGTCCTTCTTCTTAGGCATTTTGCACTCAAGAGAGTAATGACCAGCTTTGCCACAATTGAAACAGATTGAATCTTCCTTCTTGGAATCATCAGCACGTTGTTGTTTGGATTGATCAGCTTTCTTGTAGTACGAGGAAGATGATGAGTGTTTGCATTGATTGCTTGATTTACCTTTAAACTTGTGTTTGTTCAAGGCGTTTGTGAACATGGCTGCCATTTTGACTAATTTAAGGTGTGAATCATCAACATCAGAAAGATTCAAGTCTTCAGAATCAGTTGATTCTTCAACAAGCACTTTCTTAGACAAGCTTTTGGAAAATGATTTGCTCTTCTTTTTGGCAATTAGAGCAAGAGGATCACTTGGATATGACTCTTTCCTTCCTTCTTGAAATTTAGACACCTCAGGTTGGTAATGCATAAGAACTCCAACAAGCTCATGAATAGTCAACTTGTCAATCTCTTTGGTAGATCGAACAATAGTTCCATAAGGAAGCCAATCAGCATTGAGCTTTTTGAGGAATTTCATGTTGACTTCAGCATGTACTTTTACAATCTTACACCTTTTCAACTCATTGAGAACACCATTGAAATGATGGTAGGTATCCTTGAGTAGCTCTTCTGGTTCCTGCTTGAAATCTTCATACAATCCCAGAGCCTTATTCAATTTAGTAACGTCTGACATGTCATAACCTTCTTGTTTTCGTTTGATCTCATCCCATATATCTTTTGCAGTAGTGTTGCTATCAACATTTTCAAATAGCTCATATGAGATAGCTTGCATGACAATATTCTTAGCATCTATGTCACCCTGAGCTCTTTCACATTTATCACCAGAAATTTCATAGACTGAATTGGCATACTAGTATCCGGATGAAAATCAACAACTGGACCATCTCTCAGAGAAGCCCAAATATGTTTAGCTTTCTCACCCTTATAGTCTATGTACTGAGTAATACGATGAAGCCACTGAGTGTACTTGCCATCAAACAACACTGGAGGTCGGGAATCTGATCCAATGATAAGAGTATCTTGAGTAGACATCTTAAATTAAGGTAGATTCGGTATAGATTCGGTATTAAACACAATCTATGATCAGGGTTCAGTATAAAATCTAACAAGAATGTCAGATTCGGTAAAAATTTGGTACAGTAGCAGATTCGGTAAGTGGTTCGGTACTGTAGCAGATTCGGTAACAATTCGGTATACCAGATTCTGTATCAGAAACTGATAAGAATCACAAGTAACACACCCAAATTTGGTATGGATTCGGTAACCACACAACTTGAAGCCTCAGAATACTTAAAACCAATGGATTAAGTGATACAGAAAATCAGATTCTGTATCTGACTCGGTAGTCAGATTCTGTGTGAATTTGAAGTTCAAACTCAATTCAATCCCTTTGAATTAGATTCTGTAACCTTGCTGCACAAGGAAACAAGTTAGTATCACACAAAATATCAAAGATACCGAATGTATAGAATACCAAATGTCAACTGTAGCAGTTGACAATACCGAGCCTAAGTCTAAAACTTAGAAATATAACAGAATCCTTTCTCAAACCACACTAATTAGCTGCGTATGATCAAATCGAATGTGATAGAATCACAAACACACCACAATCTGCAACACTTAAGATGAATTTGTAGTAATGAAGCAGATTCGGTATGACAGTTACGATACCGAATGTTGATCAAATCTTCAAAACTTGAAGAATTGAAGAAATTGAACCGACAGAAATGTGATTTAACACCTCACGAACACAACTGAATCTTTAAATCTTTACAAAACACCAGAATCAAGCTTGAATTAAGCAATACCGAGAGTTTTAGCCACAAACTCTAAAAATCAACTTGATTCTCCATAATTGAAGTTAAAAAGCTGTAATGATGATCGAAACTCTTTCTAATAGACCTAATACACCTTCGTTGAACTTATCACAAGAATCTGAACATCAGATTATCAAATTCAATAATACCGAATCTAATTCAATATACCGAGAGTGTTCAGATTCTGTAAACTACAATCTCTGGATCGATATAGTGATGTAGAATCACTTCCTGGTAGCTCTGATACCAAATGATAGGTCAAATCATGTTGAGATTGAGAGAAATGATAAGATAGAATGAGATTCGGTATGTAAGAAGGAGACTCGGTACTAGAGAGAATCGGTACAAATTAAATTCCACAGCTTCTAGAACTCGGTTACAATACAATGGCTATCTAATTAGGACTACATAGGTTCCTTATATAGCCCTCTTCTAAGGAACCTTCATTTAAGCTTAATTCACATTAACACTATACAACTTCGGGGTCCTAACAGATTTCATTACTAAATTGCCAAGGACTACAAGTGGTTATGATACTATTTGGGTAATAGTCGATCGTCTCACCAAATCAGCGCACTTTCTACCAATGCAAGAAGATGATAAAATGGAAAAGTTGGCATGACTATACTTAAAGGAAGTCAACTCCAGACACGGAATACCAATCTCTATTATCTCTGATAGGGACGGTAGATTTGTTTCAACGTTTTGGCAAACGTTACAACTAGCATTGGGAACTCGTCTAGATATGAGCACTGCCTATCATCCATAAACTAATAGGCAGAGTGAAAGGACGATACAGACTCTTGAAGACATACTACAAGCATGTGTTATTGATTTTGGAAACAGTTGGGATCGACATCTACCGTTAGCAGAATTTTTCTACAACAACAGTTACCACTCGAGTATTGAGATGGCACCGTTTGAGGCACTTTATGGCAGAAAGTGCAGGTCTCCGATTTGTTGGAGTGAAGTGGGAGATAGATAAATTACGCGTCCAGAAATTATCCAAGAAACTACCGAGAAAATCATTCAAATTCAACAACGGTTGAAAACCGCCCAAAGTCGATAAAAGAGCTACGCGGACAGTAAAAGAAAAGATATAGAATTTGAAATTGGTGACATGGTCATGCTTAAGGTATCACCTTGGAAAGGTGTTGTTCGATTTGGTAAACGGGGAAAACTGAATCCAAGGTACATTGGACCATTCAAGATTATAGACCGTGTCGGACCAGTAGCTTACCGACTTGAATTACCTCAACAACTCTCCAGCGTACATGATAGTTTTCATGTATCGAATCTGAAGAAATTCTTAGCCAAAGAAGATCTCACTATTCCTTTAGACGAAATCCAAATCAATGAAAAACTTCAATTCTAAGAACCCGTCGAAATAATGGATCGTGAGGTTAAAAGACTTAAGCAAAACAAGATACCAATCATTAAGGTTCGATGGAATGCTAAGAGGGGACCCGAGTTCACCTGGGAGCGTGAAGATCAGATGAAGAAGAAATACCCACACTTATTTCCAGAAGATACGACAACACCTCCAACTGCTTAAAATTTCGGGACGAAATTTATTTAACGGGTAGGTACTGTAGTGACCCGAACTTTTTCATGATTTTATATTATATGAGATTAATATTTACATGAATAAATTTTTCCAACATGTTAAGCAATCAAACTTGTTAAGACTTGATTAACTGAAACGGATTTAGTGTTAACGTTTGACCACCCAGTTTGCCTGATGATTCACGAACGTCATAACTTATGATAATTATATAATCATTTTATTTATTTTATGATATAAGTTTTTACTATATATGTATATAAGAAGAAATACAATTAAATCAAAGATGTACAGTAAAACACTATTTGCTACAGTAAAACACTATTTACTACAGTAAATTTTCGCTTGCTACAGTAAAAAACTATTTGCTACAGTAGAATACTATTTGCTACAGTAACTATTTGCAACGGTAAAAAACACTATTTACTCGTATTCAATCCGTATTCGTACTCGTACAATACACAGCTCCTATGTGTATATACTATTGGTATATACACTTCAATGATCAGCTCTTAGCAGCCCTCATTTAGACAACAAACATGTGGAACCAACCATTTGGCAACTAGCATGAAATATCTAACAAAATTACAAACTGAATGGAGCATATAATGACATGCTAGTTCACGTTTTTTTTCCCCATCACATACACTTGCATTTTTCAATTTTCTTTCATCCATTTGAACTCTCTCTTGTTCCATGATGATGTTCTAAGTGTTCTTCATCATTTTCATCAAAATCTACTTCAATCTAGCTCATAAATCCAACCTTTAATCAACCTACAAAACAACTACTCAAGAACACTTCAATAACACTTTCAAGTTTACTAGTTTACTTCCAAGCTTTCAAATCCATTTCAAGTAATCATCTAAGATCAAGAAACCTTTGTTATTTATAGTAGGTTATCTTTCTTAATCAAGGTAATATTTATATTCAAACTTTGATTCGATTTCTATAATGATAACTATCTTAATTTAAGTAGAAATCTTACTTGAACTTGTTTTTGTGTCATGATTCTACTTCAAGAACTTTCAAGTCATCCAATATCCTTTGAAGCTCTAGATCATTTCTTGTTATTTCCAGTAGGTTTACCTACTATACTTGAGGTAGTGATGATGTTCATAACATCATTTGATTCATATTTATAAAACTATCTTATTCGAAGAATATAACTCGTAATCACTAGAATATAGTTTAGTGAATTCTAAACTTGTTCGTAAACAAAGTTAATCCTTCTAACTTAACTTTTAAAATCAACTAAACACATGTTCTATATCTATATGATATTCTAATTTAATGATTTACAACCTGAAAACATGAAGAACACTGTAAAACCGGACATACACCGTTGTAGTAAAACCGGGGGCTGTTTTGGGTTGGAAAAATAAAAACTATCTTAATCTTTGAATTTGAAATTTGTTTTCTGGAAAAATGATATTTCATATGAAATGATACTATATCCAAAAATCATGGTTAAACTCAAAGTGGAAGTATGTTTTTCAAAATGGTCATCAAGATGTCGTTCTTTCGACGGAAATGACTACCTCTTTCAAAAACGACTTGTAACATGTATTTCTGACTATAAACTTATATTTTTTCTGTTTAGTTTCATAAATTTCAGTTCATTATGAAACCATAGCAACTTGATTCACTCAAAACGGATTTATAACGAAGAAATTATGGGTAAAACAAAATTGGTTAGATTTACTAGTTTAGCTACGAAAATTTTATAACAAATCTATACTAACCATAACTTAACTAACTTATAATGTATTATACATGTATTCTAACATATATTATGTAATCTTGATAGACCATAGACACGTATACAATATTTTGACATATCATATCGACGTCATCTATATATATTATTTGGAATAACCATAGACACTCTATATGCGGTAATGCTCGAGTTAGCTATACAGGGTTGAGGTTGATTTCAAAATAATATATATACCTTGAGTTGGGATCGAGTCTGAGACTTGTATACACTGGGTCGTGGATTGATTCGAGATAATATATATTGATTTATTTCTGTACTACTAACTGTGGACTACTAATGTTGGACTGTTAACTTAACAAATTTAAATCGTTAAAACGTAATAAAAATGTTGTTAATATATTTCGATCATACTTTAAAATATATGTATATATTTATTATAGGTTCGTGAATCGACCCGTGGCCAAGTCTAATTCTCGACGAATTGATAATATGTGAAAGTGAGTTATAGTGTCACTTTTAAAATCTAATATTTTTGGGATGAGAATACATGCAGTTTTATAAATGTTTTACAAAGTAGACACAAGTACGTGAAACTACATTCTATGGTTGAATTATTTAACCGAATATGCCCCTTTTTAGTCTGGTAATCTAAGAATTAGGGAACAGACACTCTAATTGACGCGAATCCTAAAGATAGATCTATTGGGCCCAACAAGCCCCATCCAAAGTACCAGATGCTTTAGTACTTCAAATTTATCATGTCCGAAGAGAGTCCCGGAATGATGGGGATATTCTATATGCATCTTGTTAAGGTCGGTTACCAGGTGTTCACCATATGAATGATTTTTATCTCTATGCAGTTTGTGAAATGCCTGATATGAGATGGATATTTATGAAAAGTGAAATCTTGTGGTTTATTATTACAAATTGATATACATATAGGCTAAACCTATAACTCACCAACATTTTTGTTGACGTTTTAAGCATGTTTATTCTCAGGTGATTATTAAGAGCTTTCGCTGTTGCATGCTAAATTAAGGACAAGATTTGGAGTCAGCATGCTTGTATGATAATGTTTAAAGAAAAACTGCATTCGAAAAATAAATTGTTGTAATATATTATCGTAACCCATTATGTAATGGTCGTATGTAAACATTGTACTTTAGATTACCATTATTTGGTAATCTACGCTATGTCTTTTAAACCTTTATCGATAAACTAAAGGTTATGGTTTGTTTTAAAAATCGAATGCAGTCTTTGAAAAACGTCTCATATAGAGGTCAAAACCTCGCAACGAAACCAATTAATATGAAACGTTTACAATCGATATGAACAGGACATTTCAATATCCCCCTACTACTGGACTTGTAATGTTATCTGGCCCATTATATAAACCATCTAGCTCCTTGTTTGGCCCATTAACAGCAATAACTGGATCTTCATGGTTAAAGATACTATCCACCTCAGTTGGCCTCTTCATCTTCGGCCCATTAACTATCTAATCCATATCCATATCTAGCCTAATGGAACATCTACGTTAATATCACTATCCATCTTTTCTGGGCCCTTAATCACTGGCCCATTATCCGCCATTGGATTACCCGAAAGCCTATTAAATCATCTCCTTGGACCTCGTTCTCTGCATTGACACCGTTTAGGTTATTGGAATTATCCAATGACGGCTCCTCGTTTCCCACTTTATTGGTTTCTTCATTATCCTTATGATTACCTGTATTAAAAGAGTCCTCGATTTGCTGAACGAGTCTCTTGTTCCATGCATCTTGACCCTTGATTCTCTACAACTCCTCTTGCCAGAAAACCTTCCTTCTCCGTAGCTTTATTTTCCGGTAGACCTTGATCAGAGCCATGATCGTCGCCTGAAAAATCTGTTTCCCAGTCGCTATCATCTTCTTCTTCAATTTCTAATTGAATAATGTGTATGACTTCCTCAATTATGTTGACAAGGAACTCGTTTCCCTTATAATTAACTCGTATTAATTCTTTTATGAGATTTGGACCCCTTATTTAAACCAGCACTCTCCCATATGTTAAATTTTGATCACCATGAAGTGTGCAGTTTTTTAGGTCGTCGAGAAATCAGCTGGAAATTTTCCTGAAAGTTTTTTCATTCCAGCAAGATACAGGAACCCCCATGATGGATAACCATGTTAACCACCCATATGCTCGTGTATAACCATCCCACTTTTTGATTTCTTTGAACCATTTCTTTATTCCATGATTATCATCATTGATTATGTTGTTTAGCATGTCAGCAGACTCACAGAACAACATCACTTCCAAGCCTCCTAAAAACTTGATTTTGACATTGCTCATTCCTTCAACTTCACTGTGACAACCCGGAAATTTTTGACCAAATTTAAACTTTATCTTTAAATGATTTAACGTTTCTGACACGATAAGCAAAGTCTATGAAGTTGAATCTTAAAATTTTAGAACTGTTTCATTACATTTGACTGCTCTCGACGATTCATGAACAATTATATGTATGTATATATATATATGTACAAGTAAAAAACGACTTTCCTACAGTAAAACACTATTTGCTACAGTAAAACACTATTTGCTACAGTAAAACACTATTTGCTACAGTGAAACCGTATTTTGCTACAGTGCTACATTGATTTGCTACAGTAAACACTATTTGCTACAGTGACACTATTTGCTACAGTGACACTATTTGCTACAGTAAACACTATTTGATGTCGGCGAACTAGCAAACAAAATGGATAAGGCAGCCATGCGATCGCATGGCAAAAACACTGAAAACTAATGCGATCGCATGAGGTACTGTAGCAGGCAACATACTATAAAAGCTCGATTCATTCCTCCGTATTATTATTTTTTTATATTATTATTATTATTATTATTATTATTATTATTAATCTTATTATAATATTATTATTAGTAGTATATATACCTAAAATACTACGACGAGGTTATGAGCGTGTCACCTTCAAAATGGGTTTTTGAGCGGGATAGAGCTAAGGAAATTATGGGTTATTGCCAAGGAGGTTATGGGTAATGTTCGAGGGTATATTTGTGAATCAAATCTAGTGTTTATCATCTCTGTTGCGTCTACGTACTTTTCTACAATATTGAATCACAATATTGATACGTAAGCACTCATATTTTATCTTTTATACATTAATTATGTATCCATGTCTAGTGCTCGAGTATATATATTTATGCATGCTTGTATACTAAATTTTGTCGTTAAACAGTTATGATGAATCACGAAGTAAATACATATATTACTGATAAAAGATATATGATATGCATGTTTTTGGAAAGCTGGCGAAAAATCAATAACTTTTCATTTAGAAATTCGCGTAATTTCGGTGAACGAATTAAAAGATATGATCAATTGAATTATGATTGACATTGATTGAAATTGCTTTTGAAACTTGTTTGTAAGAAAGAAAAATTGGATTTTTGAATATTACCAGCCAAGTAAATGAATCCATATATAAGGCACGTCTCGTTTTGTTGAACTATTGTCAAAATTAACTTTTTGAAACGACTTTGGATAACTTTTGTATGTCGATCTCGAGCATTAGGATTGTTATACACTATGACCTGACCTAGCTTGATAGACATTTATTGACCAACATATGTTCTCTAGGTTGAGATCTACGGTTATTTGGTAATCTGAGTTTCGATCACATTTTGGTGAACGACTTTATATGCTGCTAAGGTGAGTTTCATTTGCTCCCTTTTTAATTGCTTTTGCAATATATATTTTTGAGCTGAGAATACATGCACTTTATTTTAAACGCAATGGATACAAGTACATACTAAATTCTACACTGAGTTTGAACCGAAAATTCCTTAGCTTTGGTAACTAGTAACTGCCAGTTATAAGAACTGGTGGGCGCGAGTAGTAGTATATGGATCCATAGGGCTTGATATCCCCGTCCGAGCTAGAGCGCTAGCCTTTTAACGGATGTATGCTATTTGAGAAGCGTACACGTTGGTTTGCATGTATTATTAAGATGATTATACAAAGGGTATAAAATATATATACGTTAAGTTTAGTTATCAGGGTGCTCAATTTCGTAGAATATTTTGATAAACGTTTCTGGATTGAACAACTGAAATCTTGTGATCCACCTTTATATACAGATTATGCGCAACATTAAAACTATGAACTCACCAACCTTTGTGTTGACACTTGTTAGCATGTTTATTCTCAGGTTCCCTAGAAGTCTTCCGCTGTTTGCTTATATGTTAGACAAGCTATGTGCATGGAGTCATACATGGCATATTTTTCAAGGACACGTTGCATTCACCAAATCATCACCATGTATCTTATTTTGACTGCATTATCAACGGAAGTATTATTTTAAATTATTATATTACGGTGATTGTCTATATGTAGAAATCATCAGATGACGAAAATCTTTGATTTAAATATTCATTTATGGTGTGCCTTTTCAAAAGAATGCAATGTTTACAAAACGTATCATATAGAGGTCAAATACCTTGCAATGAAATCGATGAATGACGTGTTTGTCCATACGGATTTGGAGCGATCGTCACAGTTGGTATCAGAGCGTTGGTCCTAGCGAACCAGGTCTTGCATGAGTGTGTCTAACTGATAGTTGTTAGGATGCATTAGTAAGTCTGGACTTCGACCGTGTCTGCATGTCAAAAGTTTTGCTTATCATTTTTTGTCGAAAATTACCTGCTTATCATTTCTAGTCTAGACACGTTTTACTGCATTGATTGCATGAATAGTGTATAGACAAAATTCATATCTTAGCGTATCTGTTACTGCAAACTTTTCCTGACATCTTCCAAAAATTTCTCCGTGATTTATGGAATTTGGTATTATATATACATATGTAAATTATGTATTGAAGAATACCAAACTAAATTCTATAATCTAATTCATATAAAAAAAATCATCTCCCTAATTATACAAGATGGATCCTGTATCCAGTTCAAATTCCTTAAACTCTGACAGTTATTCCGATATGGATATTCACCTGAATTCCGAAGACAGTGTAACCGGAATGGATCAACCAATTAGCCATCATCTATTCTGGATGAATTGGGGATGGGTTCGTAGCCTACTTAATTATTGGAGACAAGAAGAAGGCGATCCCTTCCATCCACCACATTGCCCTCTTGGTGAAAAACCTGAAGCACTTACCGGCGAACCTGTTCGTAATACCATTTTCTCTCTCATCTCCAGAATATCTCGTCATGATCATATACTCTCTCAAATTCTGAATCTTATTCATCTGCTCGTCCGAACCGCCAATCATCCCGGTGTAATAGAAGAAGTCAACGAGCTTCGCGCTCGGGTAGTGGCTTTGGAGAATATGGTGCAAAGGTTACAAGCACCAGCAGAATCTCCGGCATCAACAGTACCACCGACAACAACACCAACAGTACCATTACCACCACCAACAACATCCGCACCGCAAGCCTCAACATCACAATATGTACCTTGAACATCAACGTCATACGCATCGTAGTTACCAAGAAATACCAGCAACAATAACCGATGAAGTATTAACTTATTTCCCCTGTAGAAATTTTATGTATATTTAATATATTTGAATTTTGAAATCAAAATAAATCTTTTCGTACTAAGCTATTACGTGTGAATCTTAACTGGTAGGTACTACTCGGTTAGTTCATATTACTAATATGCAATGATGTACATCCTTCCTTAACAACTTAACCATTGTTAACTACAATCTCTGTTTCAACTTAATGAATTCCATTTCATAATAAACCAAGTGTATTATTCAATTACATAATTGATTTTACATTTTCATTTTCGATGTACTCGAAACTTTCCAGAAAACATCATCTGTGCCTTGAAAGGTTCACAAAGATTCCACAAGCATCAACATCCTTCACCGAGAAATAAGAATAAATAATGAAGTATCGATTACATTAGCGAAATACTCTGCAAAGATTATGTAATCTTTAATGTTTTAGAGATTAATCATTTCTAAGTCAAGTCGAAAATCAAATGAGCTTAATATGATATTAACTCATTAAATCTGTATTAGATTTGAAAAAATATACATACATATATTTTCATAAAGACGATAATAAAAATTCTTTTATACAAAGTATTAATTGTGAAATCTTTAACGGGTAGGTACTACTCGAGAAATATTTAAGTTCACAATTAATATGTTACACTGTATATTCTTCAATTTTGATTCAAAAATCATTAACTATACTCACTATCTTCACAATGATACACAATCATTTCATACAAATTCAATCACATATTCTGATATCGACAGATCAGAATCCAAGCCATAACTCTGAACCGGTGACATCATTCTTAGATCTCTACATCTTTCAAAGCTATACTTTGACTTCAAAACTATGCAAGCTCCTTTAGCATTGTTTTTACCAAAAATAACCTTGCAATTCCTTTTCAAAGTATCCAGTATTATCAACCATTCAACCAGTCAACGACGACCTTTCAGACTTGTAATTTTGATGTATACGTTTTCGTTACTGGGGAACCTTTCATGTTCCACCACATTAGCAGTAAATTTACCAACAACTTCATTGATCTTTGACCTTCCAAAAAATCCTTATACTCATTGAAACTGTATCATGTACTCATCCACATCTTGTAACAATAATTGCCATATCAACTACCGGGAATTAGCAATCAGTATTTCGAATATCGCAGTAATTCTACGTCAACAGTTATATATACATATAATGTCTATCTTCTTGACTTACATACTTCGAATGTGAAGTTTCTGAAAAACATCCCAAACTATGAACTAGTTCTCTGAAATTGGAACAATGCTGATGAAGCAGCAAAAACTGTAAACAACCTTAACAGTCAAAAGTTTAATGATAAAGAATAGTATGGTGGTAAAGCTGAGAAAAAGAGAAGATTTGGAACTGGAAAACGGATTGAGCAAAGTATGAAGGAGGCTGTGGATAAATCACAAAGACTGAACCTGCCTTCAAAGAATCCAAATGATTCAGTGTCTGCTGAAATCCTTAGTAAATACCTTGCTCTTTACTCTAAAACCTTTGCGGACAATATTCTTCATCATCATCATTATCTTAAATATTCTAAGATATCATCATATCTTTCATTATAAATATCCTCGATATTTCTGAAGATATTTTCATAACCATTCTTATTTGAAATCATTCATCTCTTCGCGCTATCTGTGTTATAACATAAAAGAAACTATTTTAGTTTCTAACATCTGAAAAATTCGAAAAAAAATTAATGTTTTGAAGTAGTGTTGGGAACAGAAGCATGAATTAGTATAATATAATGACACTTGATTAACGTGATTATATTACAGTAAGTCATGCTGAGTTTCTAATGAAACGTGATAAGGGTTCACAGATTCCACCCTCATCATGTGCCATGTTACACGACTCTTACATTCTAATCTCTAAACATATCAAGAAAATATTTTTCTTGATGATTCGGTCTTTTCCAGATATTCTGGTAATTTGACAAATCAAGATCGTGCCATTACAATTTCTTTCTTAGAACGTTAGTATTGTTTATCCAAAATTTAATACCTACGAATTCTGAACCATTATTCGCTTGACTTAAAGTCGGGAAGAGAAAACGAAAGCATGAAGCTCCGAAATATAAAGGAGAATATAAGCCCGATAACAACCCCGAAATTTACAAACCGTATATATCAATGCGTATAGCAATATAAAGACACGGGAGAATGAAAAACACTATAACCCCAAGGTAATGGTAGAAGAAAATAACTTTCTCTGGTGGCAGATGAAAAAGAAGAATAAATGATATGATAGCTAAGAAAATATCAAGAATCAGAACTGGATGAAGCATTTTCACAAATATTTTGTAAGTATGAAATAAGAAAGAAGATTATAGGAGTGGTGAGAATAAATGAAACGGAAGAGGTTAATTTATAGCAAAATATCAGACATAGCAATCGAGGCAGATTACGCATTTAATCAAAGGAAATCCTAATTTCCTTAAATTCTGAAGAATCAAATCTTATTTAAATTATGAAGATTTTCTATTCCTTAAATTCCGAAAATCAATCGTTACTACATCAAGAGATAAGACGAATCTCTATTATCTATTTCACTCTATTACGATAACTTCTCACATGCGCTTCGAGTAATCGGATTGTTTTATCCGTATTATTCAATGGTGATAAAATTCTATTTACCAACTCATATTCGTCATGAAAACATTTTTATTGTCAGCCATGACGACCTCACTCAAATTTCGGGACGAAATTTCTTTAACGGGTAGGTACTGTGACAACCCGGAAATTTTTGACCAAATTTAAACTTTATCTTTAAATGATTTAACGTTTCCGACACGATAAGGAAAGTCTATGAAGTTGAATCTCAAAATTTTAGAACTGTTTCATTATATTTGACTGCTCTCGACGATTCATGAACAATTATATGTATGTATATATATATATATATGTACAAGTAAAAAACGACTTTCCTACAGTAAAACACTATTTGCTATAGTAAAATGACTTTGCAGTAAAACACTATTTGCTACAGTAGAACACTATTTGTTACAGTGAAACCGTATTTTGCTACAGTACTACATTGATTTGCTACAGTAAATACTATTTGCTACAGTACACTATTTGCTACAGTAAACACTATTTGCTACAGTACACTATTTGATGTCGACGAACTAGCAAACAAAAACGGATAAGGCGGCCATGCGATCGCATGGCAAAAACACTGAAAACTCATGCGATCGAATGAGGTACTGTGGCAGGCCACATACTATAAAAGCTCGATTCATTCCTCCGTATTATTATTTTTTTATATTATTATTATTATTATTATTATTATTATTATTATTAAGATTAATATTATTATTATTAATCTTATTATAATATTATTATTAGTAGTATATATACCTAAAATACTACGACGAGGTTATGAGCGTGTCACCTTCAAAATGGGTTTTTGAGCGGAATAGAGCTAAGGAAATTATGGGTTATTGCCAAGGAGGTTATGGGTAATGTTCGAGGGTATATTTGTGAATCAAATCTAGTGTTTATCATCTCTGTTACGTCTACGTACTTTCCTACAATATTGAATCTCAATATTGATACGTAAGCACTCATATTTGATCTTTTATACATTAATTGTGTATCCATGTCTAGTGCTCGAGTATATATATTTATGCATGCTTGTATACTAAATTTTTTCGTTAAACAGTTAGGATGAATCACGAAGTAAATACATATATTACTGATAAAAGGTATATGATATGCATGTTTTTGGAAAGCTGGCAAAAAATCAATAACTTTTCATTTAGAAATTCGCGCAATTTCGGTGAACGAATTAAAAGATATGATCAACTGAATTATGATTGACATTGATTGAAATTGCTTTTGAAACTTGTTTGTAAGAATGATAAATTGGATTTTTGAATATTACCAGCCAAGTAAATGAATCCATATATAAGGCACGTCTCGTTTTGTTGAATTATTGTCAAAATTGACTTTTTGAAACGACTTTGGATAACTTTTGTATGTCGATCTCGAGCATTAGGATTGTTATACACTATGACCTGACCTAGCTTGATAGACATTTATTGACCAACATATGTTCTCTAGGTTGAGATCTACGGTTATTTGGTAATCCGAGTTTCGATCACATTTTGGTGAACGACTTTATATGCTGCTAAGGTGAGTTTCATTTGCTCCCTTTTTAATTGCTTTTGCAATATATATTTTTGAGCTGAGAATACATGCACTTTATTTTAAACGCAATGGATACAAGTACATACTAAATTCTACACTGAGTTTGAACCGAAAATCCCTTAGCTTTGGTAACTAGTAACTGCCAGTTATAAGAACTGGTGGGCGCGAGTAGTAGTATATGGATCCATAGGGCTTGATATCCCCGTCCGAGCTAGAGCGCTAGCCTTTTAACGGACGTATGCTATTTGAGAAGCGTACACGTTGGTTTGCGTGTATTATTAAGATGAGTATACAAAGGGTATAAAATATATATATACGTTAAGTTTAGTTACCAGGGTGCTCAATTTCGTAGAATATTTTGATAAACGTTTCTGGATTGAACAACTGAAATCTTGTGATCCACCTTTATATACAGATTATGCGCAACATTAAAACTATGAACTCACCAACCTTTGTGTTGACACTTGTTAGCATGTTTATTCTCAGGTTCCCTAGAAGTCTTCCGCTGTTTGCTTATATGTTAGACAAGCTATGTGCATGGAGTCATACATGGCATATTTTTCAAGGAAACGTTGCATTCACCAAATCATCACCATGTATCTTATTTTGACTGCATTATCAACGGATGTATTATTGTAAATTATTATATTACGGTGATTGTCTATATGTAGAAATCATCAGATGTCGAAAACCTTTGATTTAAATATTCATTTATGGTGTGCCTTTTCAAAAGAATGCAATGTTTACAAAACGTATCATATAGAGGTCAAATACCTCGCAATGAAATCGATGAATGACGTGTTCGTCCATATGAATTTGGAGCGATCGTCACATTCACAAATTAAACGCATTTGACGAAGTACCTCAGTGTTATTAACCTCACCAACCAAAAAACTACTAAGGATATCTTTATTATCCCATATTTTCATCCAGAATAACAATCCTCTCCATCACATTAGGGTTCTGTCTTTCCTTAACCTTCGGAATCTGCCTGTTATCTCCTAAGAACTCATCAGAATGGACATACTTTGAAGCTTTTGTCATAACAAAGTCCCTTCTTGCAAACCCACTATTGTGTGCCCTATTACCGACCACCTCGTTGTACCTCCTGCCATCAACTTGACCATTACCATTTGACCTTTGATTACCTTGGGCATGAACATAGCCTTTTTTGTCTTCAACGTGGGTGATGACTTTCACCTTCTCAGAACCCGTGTCAACCGGATTATGCTTCATCCCAACAACCTTTAATCTTTCAAAAGCTTTGAAGGCTCTCAATAAGACTCCATTAATCTTAATGTTGTTTAGTGTATGAAGAAACTTATCGGCATCTGATATCCCTTCAAACCTTAGAAACCCAAACATTTGACCATTTGAGAGCCTCTTACGGGTGATATAGACATCTTTAACAACCCCATACGTCTTGAATTAAAAGTCTCCAAAATTCAACCACTATCCACGATTCTGGAAAGTTAAAGATCATAAACGATGTAATTCTTGGATTGTTTGACCACATAAATCGATCCCTATTGTTAAAACCGTTGTACCCTTCTCGTTCATCTCTAGCCACTGCCTTGTGTGCACCATTTACCCTAAATTTTCTTTCCTTCTACGATTATTTGTTTGACTTTTTTTTAACCCCGTGATAACTTGTCTATCAAATTCCCCTTCTTTTTACAATTTCACCCTTAACATTCTTCATGATTTCAAAAAAAAAACATGAAAAATCATTAATGTGTTTGATTTCACTTCTAGGTAAAGGACGATTCTACTGCGATACCTCTTCTCATACCTACCAAGCACTATTACGAGTGAATCCAGATTATTTTTTTAAACACTTGTTAATCTGGATTTTAGAATTCAATTGCAGGTCTATTCGTTACTAGTTATGTTTTAAATGAGAATAAACTATTGTATATGCTTTTTGGTGGGGGTGCTAAAAGACACGGTAAGATAGTCATTAAAAAATTGAGTGAATTGTTAACTTTGATGAAATGTAAAATAGGAAAAGGGATACGATGGGTTTCATGATTTGTTAATAATTTTAAAGAAAACCAATAAGAAATGGCAGTGATCGTCAGAATGGTGTTCCAGTAATGGATCTAGGAATCGCAGTTAGGGTATCACTAATTAAAAGTTCAAAAAATCTAACTATCTAATGGTGTCACTAAATTTTTTTTACACAATTCAACGATATCACTAATTAAAAATGAAAAATTTTGTTCACTGCATCGCGTATTTCACGGGCTACCAGTCAATACATACTAGGTCCGCCCTTATTCCGTAGTGTGGTTGCTTGATTATAGATTTAGGTTTCGTGGAGATATTGAAGCGTGAATGGTAATTTATTATCTAATCATATATATACCGTCAAAATAGTCTATTTTTATTAAAGAGTGTATGAATTAAAATGAGGTAGGGAAGGATCACCTCCCAACTCCCATTCCTATAGTATAACTAAGATATAAGTTTTAGGAATATCTAACTTCGATTTTAATAAACTATGAATCATTTAACAATGTGAATTGTTTCTCCAATAAGATAACATAATCAATAAATTTGCATAATAAAAATCAGTTAGTTATTTAGTTTAATAAATATAGTTTATTGCATTTAATTAAGATTAACTTATGTCATATGAAAACATAGTAGTTGTTATAATTCAGTAGGTTTATAACTACCTTTAGTGATTTGATTCTTGATGTTATAATTCGGTAGGCTTATAACTACCTTTAGTGGTTTGATTATTGATTAAGAATGCTAATAATGAAGTGTAAGAACAAAGATGATAATGGAGAGAAAGAAAGAAACACTTTGTAAGTGTGAAAAAATGGTGCAAGTTTAATGCTTGCATTCATGGCTATTTATAGCAAAAATATCACAAGTTTAGGTAATACAATAATATTACTTTTGTGTATCAATAATTGACTATATATATATATATATATATATATATATATATATATATATATATATATATATATATATATATATATATATATATATATATATATATATATATATATATATATATTTATATATTATAACACTCCCCCTTGGATAGCAATTTTGTTTGTTGAAGATCAACTGTAAGTTACTGCCTCGTTAAAAACCTTGCTAAAGAAAACCCAGTGGGAAAAATAACTTTAGCTAAGGGAAAAAGAGTGCAGCATGGAGTTGACTCCCCCTCAAGTAGACATCGCTTCAGTTGTTACATCTTTTGAACATGTCTCATACCAATGTTATGAACGTGTGTTCTGAAAATAGCAGTTGGAAGTGCTTTCGTGAAAAGATCAGCAGAGTTTTTGCTGGATTGAACATATCTCATTTCAATCTCGTTGTCCTTAATGAGATTTTGAGTTTATGAGAAGAATCTAGGAGGTATGTGTTTGGTTCGGTCACTTTTGATATACCCTTCTTTCATCTGTGCTATGCAAGCTGCATTATCTTCATATATAATTGTTGGACTTTTATCGCGTTCTAGTCCACAAGAATCAGTAATGATTTGTGTCATTGATCTCAACCAAAAACATTCCCGAGTAGCTTCATGTAATGCAATCACTTCGGCATGATTTGATGATGTAGCAACAAGTGTTTGTTTTTGAGAACGCCATGATATTGCAGTACCTCCATTTAGGAATACATATCCAGTTTGAGATTTAGCTTTATGTGGATCAGATAAATAACCTGCATCAGCATAACTAACCAAATCTTGTTTTGATTCGTTAGAATAAAATAATCCTAAATCAGTAGTTCCTCGAAGGTATCGAAATACGTGTTTGATCCCATTCCAGTGTCTTTTGATAGGAGCAGAGCTGAACCTTGCCAACAAATTAACTGCAAAAGAAATGTCAGGTCTTGTACAATTTGTAAGATACATAAGAGCTCCAATTGCACTAAGATATGGTACTTCTGGTCCAAGAATATCTTCATGATCTTCACATGGACGAAATGGATCAGTTTCAACATTGAGTGATCTAACAACCATAGGAGTACTTAATGGTTTTGCCTTGTCCATATTGAAACGTTTCAGAATCTTTTCAGTATATGTTGTTGGATGTACAAGTAAACCATTAGGCATATGCTCAATTTGTAAACCAAGGCAATACTTGGTTTTTCCGAGATCTTTCATTTCAAATTCTTTCTTTAAAAGTTGAGTGGCTTCATGGATCTCTTTATTTGTACCTATGATGTTAAGATCATCAACATAAACAGCTATGATCACATATCCGGATGTTGTTTTCTTAGTGAAAACACAAGGACAAGTAAGGTTATTTGTATACCCTTTGCTTATCAAGTAATCACTTAATCGGTTATACCACATACGTCCCGATTGTTTTAACCATATAAAGATCTTTGTAATTTAATCAAATACATTTCTTTGGGTTTTGCATTTGATGCTTCTGGTACCTTAAATCCTTCAGGTATCTTCATATATATATCACTATCAAGTGATCCATATAGATAAGCAGTCACAACATCCATGAGATGCATTTCTAAATTTTTAGAAACTGCCAGGCTGATTAAGTATCTAAAAGTAATTGCATCCATAACAGGGGAATAAGTTTCTTCATAATCAATTCCCGGTCTTTGAGAAAAACCTTGAGCTACAAGTCTAGCTTTATACCTTGTAACTTCATTTTTCTCATTTCTTTTTCGGATAAAAATCCATATGTATCCTACAGGTTTCACATCTTTAGGAGTGAGAATGATGGATCCGAAAACTTTTCTTTTGTTGAGTGATTCTAATTTAGCTCGTATTGCTTCTTTCCATTGAGCCCAATCATGTCTATTTTGACATTTAACCATAGATGTTGGTTCTGGATCATCATCATTATTCATGATGTCATATGCAACATTAAATGAAAATTTCTCATCAAGATTTTTCATTTCATTTCGGTTCCATTATATTTTTGAATGTGCATAATTGATTGCAATTTCTGTATTGACATCATCAATCTCCTCTGCAGTAGGAGTACTGATTTGTGGTTCTTTTTGAACACTTTCTTTTACCTTATTATCAGCTGATTTTCTTTTTCGAGGATTTTTATCTTTGGAACCAACTGGTCTCCCACGTTTTAGACGTGGCATAGATTCTTGAGTGACTACATTATCAGTTTTCCGATTTGGAATCTCAACTCGAGCTGGAGTATTAACTGCTGGTATATATGATTTAGTCACCCTTTTTGTATCTGTGAATGCATCAGGCAATTGATTTGCAAGTTCTTGTATATGCATTATCTTTTGAACTTCTATCTCGCATTCTTTTGTGTGAGGATCAAGATACTTTAATTGAGGTTCACACCATGAAACATCATTTTCTTTATTTTTTATTTCTCCCCCTAATCTAGGAAACAATGTTTCATTAAAATGACAATCAGCAAAACGTGATGTAAAAACATCACCTTCATAGGTTCAATATACCTTATGATTGAAGATGTTTCATATCCAACATATATTCCCAACCTCCTTTGAGGACCTATTTTTGTACGTTGTGGTGGCGCAATTGGAACATATACTGCACAACCAAATGTTCTAAGGTGGGAAATATTTGGCTCTTGACCAAAATCAAGTTGTAGGGGGGAATATTTATGACTTGCACTTGGTCTGATGCGAATCAATGCAGCAGCATATAAAATTGCATGACCCCATATAGATACAGGGAGTTTTGTTCTCATTATCAATGGTCTAGCGATTAACTGTAAACGTTTAATCAGTGACTCAGCTAAACCATTTTATGTATGCACATGAGCAACATAATGTTCAACAACAATTTCTATAGACATGCAATAGTCATTAAATGCTTGAGATGTAAACTCACCAGCATTATCAAGTCTCACCTTTTTAATGATGTAATCAGGAAAATGTGCTCTCAATTTAAAAATTTCAGCAAAAAGTTTTGCAAATGCCACATTACGGCTTGATAACAGACAAACATGAGACCATCTACTAGATGCGTCTATTAGGACCATGAAATATCTAAATGGTCCACATGGTGGATGAATTGGTCTACAAATATCACCTTGAATTCTTTCAAGAAACATTGGTGATTCTTTCTCAACCTTAAGTGGTGAGGGTCTAGTTATCAATTTTTCAAGAGAGCAAGATATACATGGAACCATTATATCATGAAGGATTTTTCTATCCTTCAGTGGATGTCCATGTGTACATTCAATAATTCTTTTCATCATTGTTGATCCTGGATGGCCCAATCTGTTATGCCATAAATTAAATACACCAGGATCAATATACTTTTCTTTAATCACCATATGTGCTTCTGGTACATTTATATGTGTATAATGTAATCCAGAATTAAGTCTTGGCAGTTTTTCAATCACGTGATTCTTGTTAGTTGTCACGACCCGGAAAATTTCGACTAATTTTAAACCAAACTCTCGATACGATGCAATATTCTTGACACGATAAGAGAAATCTGTTAGGTTGAGTCTCAAAAATTTTGAACTGCTTCATATATGCAATTACCCTTCGACTATTTTCGACGATTCACGAACAACTATTTGTATTTAGATATAAATAAGCATATTAAAATAAATACAAATATATATATATATATATATATATATATATATATATATATATAATATTGTGATATAAGATTTAATTAATAAAATTTAATATGTAAATGATTTATGATATAATAAAAAGAGTTATATAAATTTTAGCTTTATTAAAAATATATTTAGAATCTATTTGATTAATTTTAAAAAATATTTAATTTTGAGTTGGGATCAAGCTCGAATGATAGCTCAATTTTTATGATCAATACTAAAAAAGTTTAAACTCGAATTTGTGAGAAGTTGAAATTAAACGTTGGTACATAATTAAGTATTATCAATTCTAAATTTGCTAAAAATATATTTAAATACCTCGAGCTAAGTTTTAATACTCCGTATATATTACTTGGAACTTAAAATGAATTTTTGACGAACCTTTTTGATCAGGTTTCAAACAGGTAATGCGTGAAATAATTAAATATATTTAATCTAAAATTTGGGATTTTTAGGAACACTTTTTATTCCGTAACTGTTTAGCAATGGACACGATGTTATACTCCGTGTAAATTGTCGGCAGCCTACTAGTTTATTATACCCGTGATCATTTGTATTATGAGTGAAAAGTACTGTGTTTGTTTTAACTTTCTCCACTTAACCTTAATCTCATATGATATATATATACATATACATGCGAGACTAATACATACATATAATCCTTATCATCTTTCACCACTCTTAACCCACCATCAAGTGTTACTGCACTTTTACTTTTGATTATGAAGGACGAGAACAAACCTAATAGCAAACGCACTTGTTCTCATGATTTTCTTCTGTTTCGGTCTTGTACGAACCCAAATCAACACCATAGCCCGTCGCCACCAAAATCACAACCATCATAAACCACTTGACACCACCTACCACCGAGGTCATCATCACCACCTTACAACCATCGCCACCCCCACCTAAACCCATCGCTAGCTTACGCGAACTACCACCGTCAACCACCAGTTAAACCATCACCTTCTCTCTCCCTCTCTATACAACTCGTTCCACTTATATTTTCTTTACTTCAGCTGTTCTTTTGCTCGCTGAACCACTGAAAACCAAACACCACTTTCATTGTATCACCGTCTGTTTTCCTGTTTTCACCAAGACCAAAACCCACCATTCGAGACCACCTGCATATTATGATTTTGTTTCATTTGAACACCATCGCCACCCTAACCATCAACCCATGATCATCACTCACTACAGCTGCAAATTGGTTACCATTTATGTTTCAGCTGAATACAACCACAAAACCAACCACCATAAATTGCCTTGTTTATGTTAAAAGCAAGTGACAATGAAAATTATTTAATTTGATGATGATGAAAGGCAGTGGAGATAATGGCGATAATGATGATATAAAAGTAGTGATAAAGAGGTTGAGTGCTCTTAAACAAATTGATTATGCTTAAAGTTCGATTAAATTAAAAAAAAAATCATGCACCGAACTCTTTCAAATAATCAGTGAGCTGTATTCGATTTTTTTTAATTATTATTTTAACACCAACACCCCATGTTTTATTTGGATTTCAAAGATTATACGGGGGCCTTAATTAAACTAAGTGTTGCTTAGTGGGCTTCCTAAGTTGATAATATTATCATAATAAAGATCATGCGTGAATTGATGATGAATAAGATGTCTAATGGCGATAATAATGATGATGCTTCATGATGATGATGTTAAAGTTCGATGATGATGCTTCGTGATGTTGGAAAAGATACATGATAGTGATGCTCGATATTATTATTAGCGCATAATGAGGATGATTGTCGAATGATTAAAAGATGTTAGGTAATAAAGAGGAAAATTGTAAAATGGATTTGTGATTTCATGAAATTAGGCGTCAAAGTAGAATTGGTTAGTGGGATGTGGGGTACAAGATAGGGATGTATTGGATACCAACTCCAATCCAACGATTTTATTTAAATCAAGTTCTTTACGTCGGATTGATTAGGAATGATTAATGCAATACAGATTCTGCAAGTGGGAGTAATGAAATTATTTGATGGCCGACCAAAATATATACTTTGGGATGTTTTGGTTTTAGTAAAATAATCATAACAATATTATGTGGAGCACTATCATAAAGGTGTTAGCGGGTGTTCGCGGGTTCAACCCCGGGCTTGGGCATTATTTTTAGGGCTACTTCCTTAAGGTAGTTATTTATCTTATTATTATTATTATTATTATTATTATTATTAGTATTATTAAAATTAATATTAAAAATATCATTAATATTATTATTAGTATCATTTTTATATAAAAAAAAACTATTATTTATATTAAAAGTATCATCATTACTATTATTATTATCATTATTAGAAAGATTATCATATTTATCAAAATTATTATTATTATTACTATCTTTATTATTATTTTGAAATTAATATTATTATTTTCATATTATCAATATTATTATCATAAAAACTATTATTATTATTATTATTGTAAAATAAAACAACTTTTAGTTATTATTATTATCAATATTATTTTGTCAAATAACAATTAGTTATATAAAGATATATTTACTACATATAACATAACTATATTAATATTTTAATAATAAATATTAATAAATGTAACTTATTAGGGTTTTAATGAAACACTTAATTAAGATAACAATTATATCACTATTAATATGTAAATTCGTCCGATTACAACTATATGTGTTAATATATATATAAATGATATAGGTTCGTGAATCCGAGGCCAACCCTACACTTGTTAAATGTCGTCATATGTATTTTTACTACAAAATACATTAGGTGAGTTTCATTTGCTCCCTTTTTAATTGCTTTTGCAATATATATTTTTGGGCTGAGAATACATGCGCTGCTTTTATAAATGTTTACGAAATAGACACAAGTACTTAAAAATATATTCTACGTTGAGTTGTACCATTGGCATACTTCCCTGTAGCTTGGTAACTACTATTTACATGTGGTATTGTAAACGCGAAACCTGTTGATAGATCTATCGGGCCTGACAACCCCAACCGGACTGGACGACCAGTATTCAACGGTTGCACAGTACTTCGCTTCGTTACCACACTTGGTACAGTGTAGGGAGATTTCATAATAAAGGGAATATGCGACGTTGATTAAATGTTAAGTATGATTACCAAGTGCTCAAGACTTAGAATGCTTTAAATACACTTGCGAGTGTATTATGTTTATGAATATAAAATCTTGTGGTCTATTAAAATATTGAAATGATTGTTATGATAAACCTATGAACTCACCAACCTTTTGGTTGACACTTTTAAGCATGTTTATTCTCAGGTACGAGTTAAGTCTTTCGCTGTGCATTTGCTCATTTTAAGGACATTACTTGGAATCGATCATCGCAATGGGACCAAATATTGATGACTTGGTCCAGGTGGATAAGGACGGGTCGTTTCAGGTGGTATCAGAGCTGGTTTAATGCCGTTTATGAGCGGGTTAATCGTAGAGGGGGTTCTCACAGTGTTACCTGTGAGGAAGCATTGGCTCTTACTCCTCGCGGTCCCTATTAGGGTTGGCTGTACTACCGAGAGGCGGGCCGTAAAATCAGTGTCTGAGGTACGCTCAATGGTCACAGGCGGTTAGCTGAGAAGGCACTGAGTGGGATGCGTCCCCAACTTTCAGGTGGTATCAGAGTGGTGGTCGTAGCGAACCAGGTCTTGCATTAGTGTGTCTAACTAGTAGTTGTTAGAATGCATTAGTGAGTCTGGACTTCGACCTAGTAGTTGTTAGGTTATATTAGTAAGTCTGGATTTGAACCTGGTCTGCACGTTAAAAGTTTTGCTTATCATTCATTGTCGAAATATATCTATCCATCGTTTTCAGTTTCGACACGTCTTATTGCAATTATTGCATAGATGGTGTACAGACAAATTCATATCCAATCACATTAAATCTTGTCTGATACATTTCCTTAATTCCCTCCGTAATTTACGGGATCTTCTGTAATATATATACATGTATTCTATGTAATTAGAATATCATCCGATATCCAAAAATCATCTCATATCGAAAATTCTTTATCTAACCGTACAAGACGGAACTCGCAACTAGTTCAAATTCCTTAGATTCCCACATCTATTTCGATATGGATTTCGATTCAAGCTCCGAAGATAGTGTAACCGGAATGGATCAACCAGTTAGTCATCACCAATTCTGGATGAATTGGGGATGGGTTCGTAGCCTACTTAATCATTGGAGGCATGAAGAAGGTGATCCCTTTCACCAACCGAATTCACCTCTGGGTGAAGAACCTGAAGCACTTACCGGCGAACCTGTCCAAAACACCATTTTCTCTCTCATTTCCCGAGTATCTCGTCACGATCATATACTATACCAAATTCTAGATCTTAGTTATCCACTCGTCCGAACCGACAGACACCCCGGTATAATAGAAGAAGTCAATTAACTTCGCGCTCGGGTAGTGACTTTAGAGAATATGGTGAGAAGGTTACAAACACCAGCAACAGCACCAGCAGCATAACCAGTACCACCATCAACAACATCAACAGTACCATCACCACCACCAACATCAATATCTGCATCCCACATCTCAATATCAAAATCTTTACCACAAACATCAACATCATACGCACCATATATACCAAGGAGTACCAACAACAATGAAAGATGAAGTATTGATCCATAACTTCATTGATATTCTGCGAAGAATATGTGGTTCCTAATAGTTTTAGAGATTACATATTATAGCTCAAACCAAAAATCATATGAGCTTACTATCATATTAACTCATTAAATCCATGATTATATCTGAAAAAAATATATATGTATATATGTTTTCATAAAGATTGTAATTAAAAATTCATTCGTACAAACTGTTAATGGTGAAAATAATTTAACGGGTAGGTAATACTCGAGGAATATTTTGATTTCACATTAATAAGTTACACTGTATATTCTTCGAATCTGATTCTACAGTCATTTACTATCCTACTTAAACTGATATATGAATCTGTTCACCACAAAATAACCATTTTCTTTCAATTTCATATTTGGATTTTGACTTCTTAGAATCCAACAAGTGGCATAATAAAGAAAACATTTGACAAAATAAAATTTGTTAGAAACAAACAAATTAACTATGAGAAAATTTTGTTAAGAATTCACGCTAACTGTTCCAGCTAACTGTTCCTAGCTAACAGATTACATTTATTTATCGCAATTTTATTTATCGTCATTTCTGTTATTTATTTTACGCACTTTAAATATCGGGACACGTATACAAGGTTTTGACATATCATATCGACGCATCTATATATATTATTTGGAATAACCATAGACACTCTATATGCAGTAATGATCGAGTTCTCTATACAGGGTTGAGGTTGATTCTATAATAATATATATAGTTTGAGTTGTGATTGAGTCTGAGACGTATACGGGTCACGACACGTATTAATTAATTCGAATATAATATATTAAACTATATATGAATTACTGGACTGTTAACTGTGGACTATCGACTGTGGACTAATAACATTGGATAATTAAAAAAAATTAAAATATTGATTATAACATATGAAACTAAATAATTCTTCAAGCTTGCCACTTGATTTCATCTTAAACCTCAATTGTATCTTAACAATTACAATCTGCGCTCAAACCTTTCATGATTCTTGAAAATACCTCGATCTAGAAGATGAACCAACCGCACTTCATCTACGGAAGAAAAGATTTATGCATATAGTTATGCACCTGAAAAACTCTTGGAACCTGAGTAAAGGTTTAACACGTATCTGCGCTAGCTCCTTTGGCGATGTTACTACCAAAAATCACTTTGCAATCCCTTTCCAAAGTAGCCAATTTTGTTACAGCTCCATCAGGTCAACTTCGATTTTTCGTTCGAATCAACCTTATTATATCTTTGATATATATACATTTGCCATTATTATTGCTATCAGGAAACTTGTTATATTCTACAATATTACCAATAGACGTACCAGCAACCTCGTTGCTCCTTGGCTTAAATCTCTCCGACAAATCACAATATTTATCTATTAAAGTCTTATCATGCACTCATCGACATCTTATAGTGATAGTTGCCATACCAAATACCGGGAAGCATTAATCATCAATTTTCGAATTTCGCAGCGTTCCTACGTCAACAGTTATATATCTATATATAACGTATATCTTCTGGACCACTGAATTTCAATTCGGAATCTCTGAATTCCTGAAAAACACTCTAGCTTGTGAATTAGATCTCTGAGTTCTGAAAATGCTGATGAAGCAGCAAAAGTTGTAGATGGTCTTAATGGCCAAAAGTTTGATGATAAAGAATGGAGTGTTAGAAACACTCAATAGAAAATTGGTGTTGGAAAACGAAGTGAGCAAACCATGAGGGAGACTGTGGACAAATCACAAAGAGTAAACATGTACTTAACGAATCCAGACGATTCAGTACCTGACCAAATCTCCAGCGAATATCATATTTCCTACTTATTTCAATTCTTTGCAGAAAAAGTTTCTGCATCACCCTTTAATTTCAAGTACTTTAAGAAATTCTAAGATATTATCGTATCTTCTGTTATAAATATCTTCGATATTCCTGAGGATACCTTCATAGCTATTCTTATCCGAAATTATTTATCTTTTCGTGCTCTCTATATTACATCATAAAAGAAACTATTTTAGTTTCTATATTCTGTAACAATCGAGTTTAAAATATGAATGATTTCCTAGAGAAGTGTAGGGAATTGAAGCATGAGTTAGTATAATATAATGACGTCAGGCCAACGTGGTTATATTACAGTAAGTCATGCTAAATTTCTAATGTAACGTGATGATGATTCACAGACCTTATCCTCATTATGTACCATGTTACACGACTCTTTCATTCTACTTAATCTCTAAGCATATCACGAAATTATTTCCTTGATATTTCTGTTCTTCCGTAATTCCAATATTTGCTAATAAATCGTGTTAACACATCTTCTTTCTGATTAGAAAATTTCCTTAAATTCCTTGAATTCCAGAAATCCACCATGACTACGTCAAAAGTTAAGACGAAACTTTTCACTCTTTTGTCATAGCTTCACTCGTACGCTTCGCATGATCGAATTGGTTTATCTATATTACTCAATGATGATAAAACTCCATTATTACCTCATATTCGTCATGAAAACATTTTTATTGTTAGCCATGACGATCTCGATCAAATTTCGGGGACGAAATTTCTTTAACGGGTAGGTACTGTCACGACCCGGAAAATTTCGACTAATTTTAAACCAAACTCTCGATACGATGCAATATTCTTGACACGATAAGAGAAATCTGTTAGGTTGAGTCTCAAAATTTTTGAACTGCTTCATATATGCAATTACCCTTCGACTATTTTCGACGATTCACGAACGACTATTTGTATTTAGATACAAATAAGCATATTAAAATAAATACAAATATATATATATATATATATATATATATATATATATATATATATATATAATATTGTGATATAAGATTTAATTAATAAAATTTAATATGTAAACGATTTATGATATAATAAAAAGAGTTATATAAATTTTAGCTTTATTAAAAATATATTTAGAATCTATTTGATTAATTTTAAAAAATATTTAATTTTGAGTTGGGATCAAGCTCGAATGATAGCTCAATTTTTATGATCAATACTAAAAAAGTTTAAACTCGAATTTGTGAGAAGTTGAAATTAAACGTTGGTACATAATTAAGTATTATCAATTCTAAATTTGCTAAAAATATATTTAAATACCTCGAGCTAAGTTTTAATACTCCGTATATATTACTTGGAACTTAAAATGAATTTTTGACGAACCTTTTTGATCAGGTTTCAAACAGGTAATGGGTGAAATAATTAAATATATTTAATCTAAAATTTGGGATTTTTAGGAACATTTTTTATTCCGTAACTGTTTAGCAATGGACACGATGTTATACTTCGTGTAAATCGTCGGCAGCCTACTAGTTTATTATACCCGTGATCATTTGTATTATGAGTGAAAAGTACTGTGTTTGTTTTAACTTTCTCCACTTAACCTTAATCTCATATGATATATATATATACATATACATGCGAGACTAATACATACATATAATCCTTATCATCTTTCACCACTCTTAACCCACCATCAAGTGTTACTGCACTTTTACTTTTGATTATGAAGGACGAGAACAAACCCAATAGCAAACGCACTTGTTCTCATGATTTTCTTCTGTTTCGGTCTTGTACGAACCCAAATCAACACCATAGCCCGTCGCCACCAAAATCACAACCATCATAAACCACTTGACACCACCTACCACTGAGGTCATCATCACCACCATACAACCATCGCCACCCCCACCTAAACCCGTCGCTAGCTTACGCGAACTACCACCGTCAACCATCGGTTAAACCATCACCTTCTCTCTCCCTCTCTATACAACTCGTTCCACTTATATTTTCTTTACTTCAGCTATTCTTTTGCTCGCTGAACCACTGAAAACCAAACACCACTTTCATTGTATCACCTCTGTTTTCCTGTTTTCACCAAGACCAGAACCCACCATTCGAGACCACCTGCATATTATGATTTTGTTTCATTTGTACACCATCGCCACCCTCACCATCAACCCACGATCATCACTCACTACAGCTGCAAATTGGTTACCGTTTATGTTTCAGCTGAATACAACCACAAAACCAACCACCATAAATTGCCTTGTTTATGTTAAAAGCAAGTGACAATGAAAATTATTTAATTTGATGATGATGAAAGGCAGTGGAGATAATGGCGATAATGATGATATAAAAGTAGTGATAAAGAGGTTGAGTGCTCTTAAACAAATTGATTATGCTTAAAGTTCGATTAAATTAAAAAAACAAATCATGCACCGAACTCTTTCAAATAATCAGTGAGATGTATTCGATTTTTTTTAATTATTATTTTAACACCAACACCCCATGTTTTATTTGGATTTCAAAGATTATACGGGGGCCTTAATTAAACTAAGTGTTGCTTAGTGGGCTTCCTAAGTTGATAATATTATCATAATAAAGATCATGCGTGAATTGATGATGAATAAGATGTCTAATGGCGATAATAATGATGATGCTTCATGATGATGATGTTAAAGTTCGATGATGATGCTTCGTGATGTTGGAAAAGATACATGATCGTGATGCTCGATATTATTATTAGCGCATAATGAGGATGATTGTCGAATGATTAAAAGATGTTAGGTAATAAAGAGGAAAATTGTCAAATGGATTTGTGATTTCATGAAATTAGGCGTCAAAGTAGAATTGGTTAGTGGGATGTGGGGTACAAGATAGGGATGTATTGGATACCAACTCCAATCCAACGATTTTATTTAAATCAAGTTCTTTACGTCGGATTGATTAGGAATGATTAATGCAATACAGATTCTGCAAGTGGGAGTAATGAAATTATTTCATGGCCGACCAAAATATATACTTTGGGATGTTTTGGTTTTAGTAAAATAATCATAACAATATTATGTGGAGCACTATCATAAAGGTGTTAACGGGTGTTCGCGGGTTCAAACCCGGGCTTGAGCATTATTTTTAGGGCTACTTCCTTAAGGTAGTTATTTATCTAATTATTATTATTATTATTATTATTATTATTATTATTATTATTATTATTATTATTATTATTATTATTAGTATTATTAAAATTAATATTAAAAATATCATTAATATTATTATTAGTATCATTTTTATAAATAAAAAAAACTATTATTTATATTAAAAGTATCATCATTACTATTATTATTATCATTATTAGAAAGATTATCATATTTATCAAAATTATTATTATTATTACTATCATTATTATTATTTTGAAATTAATATTATTATTTTCATATTATCAATATTATTATCATAAAAACTATTATTATTATTATTGTAAAATAAAACAACTTTTAGTTATTATTATTATCAATATTATTTTGTCAAATAACTATTAGTTATATAAAGATATATTTACTACATATAACATAACTATATTAATATTTTAATAATAAATATTAATAAATGTAACTTATTAGGGTTTTAATGAAACACTTAATTAAGATAACAATTATATCACTATTAATATGTAAATTCGTCCGATTACAACTATATGTGTTAATATATATATAAATGATATAGGTTCGTGAATCCGAGGCCAACCCTACACTTGTTAAATGTCGTCATATGTATTTTTACTACAAAATACATTAGGTGAGTTTCATTTGCTCCCTTTTTAATTGCTTTTGCAATATATATTTTTGGGCTGAGAATACATGCGCTGCTTTTATAAATGTTTACGAAATAGACACAAGTACTTAAAAATATATTCTACGTTGAGTTGTACCATTGGCATACTTCCCTGTAGCTTGGTAACTACTATTTACATGTGGTATTGTAAACGCGAATCCTGTTGATAGATCTATCGGGCCTGACAACCCCAACCGGACTGGACGACCAGTATTCAACGGTTGCACAGTACTTCGTTTCGTTACTACACTTGGTACAGTGTAGGGAGATTTCATAATAAAGGGAATATGCGACGTTGATTAAATGTTAAGTATGGTTACCAAGTGCTCAACCACTTAGAATGCTTTAAATACACTTGCGAGTGTATTATGTTTATGAATATAAAATCTTGTGGCCTATTAAAATATTGAAATGATTGTTATGATAAACCTATGAACTCACCAACCTTTTGGTTGACACTTTTAAGCATGTTTATTCTCAGGTACGAATTAAGTCTTCCGCTGTGCATTTGCTCATTTTAAGGACATTACTTGGAGTCGATCATCGCAATGGGACCAAATATTGATGACTTCGTCCAGGTGGATAAGGACGGGTCGTTTCATTAGTGATACTTAAATATTTCTCATTTTCTGCCGTTACTGACTGATAATCATATCCATTAAGGTATATGTCAGAAAAACTCAATAAATTTCTGCTTGACTTAGGAGAGAATAAGGCATTATTAATTAAAAATGTTGTACCGTTTGGTAATATGAATTTTGCCTTTCCTATCCCTTCTATCAAGTTAGCAGCACCTGATATTGTATGTATAGTTCTTTCTGGTTTCAAATCAATGAAATATATTTCAGATTTAAGTATAGTGTGTGTAGTACCACTATCTGCTATACAGAGATCTCCACTACTTGATTGATGTTGTGTTCCAGCAGAATTCATATTAAACTTCATATATAAGAAACAAACAGTAAGTATATAAATGTTACACAAAATGTTTATTACACACAAATAGATAAAACTGAAACATTTGACATACATAGAATTGAAACATCAAACATATAACTGGAACATTTAATAAAACATATAGAACTGAAACATTTGAGAAAACATGATGACAAAGGTTAAATCGTTTTATTTATAAAAGAAACATATTAATTTAATTCAATAAATCTTCATATAAATCAGATGGTTGCTCAGTGACTGTTGGATCAATATTATCCACAAAATTTACTTCCTTTTCTTTACCTTTCAGCGAATCCTGATACATCTTAACAAGATGTTTAGATGTTCGGCAAGTATTAGCCCAGTGGCCCATTCTACCACATCTGTAACAAGATTCTTCAGAATTTTTAGAAGAATTTTCTTCAACATCTTGTTTAGTGGGCTTGTTTTGTGGTTGATCTTTATATTTTCGTGGATTATTATTTCTTTGACCACCACGGCCACGTCCACGCCCATTCCCATTACCATAAGGATGGTTTCTACCATAGTTATGGCTTTTGGCATGATGATGGCGATGGTTATTATAACCACGACCTTGCCCGCGTCCTTGTCCCTGTTTATAATTATTTGCAGTATTTGCTTCAGGGATTGCAAGTGTACCAGTAGGACGTGATTGCTGATTTTTCATTAATAGCTCATCATTTTGCTCTGCAACCAAGAGATATGAATTAAGTTCAGGATATGTGTTGAACTTTAACATTCTCAAATTTCTTTGCACTGTGATGTTGGCAGCATTCATTGTGGAGAAAGTTTTCTCCAACATGTCTGCATCACTTATTTCATGTCCACAGAATTTAAGTTGTGAGAGTGTATTATACAGAGCTGAGCTGTATTCATTTACTTTCTTAAAGTCTTGGAACCTTAATGTTCTCCATTGATCCATAACAGCTGGAAGTAAAATTTCTCTTTGATTATTGAATCTGCTTTTGAGACCTTCCCATAAAACATGGGGATCTTCTACAGTCACATAATTATTTTGTAAGCATTCATCAATATGTTGATGAATAAAGCAACATGCCGTTGCTTGTTCTTTTTCAGAACAAGTGTTGTTTTCATTTATGGTTTCAAGAATGCCCATTGATTTAAGATGCATTTTTACTTTTATAACCCATGGCATGTAGTTGTTTCCCGTTGATTCTAAAGGAGTAAATTTAAGCTTTTCCAGATTCGACATTTTCTATTATCAAAAATTAAAACAAACAACATGATAAATTAGAGTCAATTTATATTCATAAGTATATAAACATTAAACATAAATTTAATATAACATAAATGATAAGTAGGCGACATTGTCGACCATATGTAAGCAATCATAAATAAATGTTATATAACATAAATGATAATTAGGTGACAGTGTCGACCATATAAATGTTAGATAATAGAAATATAAATGTTAGTAACATAAATGATAATTAGGCGACAGTGTCGACCATATATTATTCAGGTGGTATAACCGACCATATATCATTTAGGTGGCAGAGCCAACCATAATTAGTATTAAGATTATCGTGCTGATAACGTGTTATAATTCAGTAGGTTTATAACTACCTTTAGTGGTTTGATTCTTGATATTATAATTCAGTAGGCTTATAACTACCTTTAGTGGTTTGATTCTTGATTAAGAATGCTAATAATGAAGTGTAAGAACAAAGATGATAATGGAGAGAAAGAAAGAAACACTTTGTAAGTGTGAAAAAATGGTGCAAGTTTAATGTTTGCATTCATGGCTATTTATAGCAAAAATATTACAAGTTTAGGTAATACAATAATATTACTTTTGTGTATCAATAATTGACTATCCATTTATATATATATTTATATATTATAACAGTAGTTCAATTTTGGTGAGAGTATTACGTTTGTTCTTTATTTGCTAAACCTAGCTTTATTAAGGAAATAGTGGCGACATTTCAATAATGAATATAACACTAAAATAATTAATATATATAGGTCGGGGTGGACTTTCTTGTACTAACCTTGACATGTTCAAAGACTACGACAACATGTAATTCAATATCATCAAATCAGCTTGTTCCATCGACAATCTTGACATCAAATTCTCAACTTCTTTTATAAGAAGCTAGATAGAAATAGAAAGTTCACCACCAAAGCACTAGCATCCATGATCGATGTCCACAAGCTGCAATCAGATCACCTCCAATTGAAACATCATGCAACCCCGCTATCCCTCTAAAGGTTGAAATATTTACCTGGATATATAGACTTCAAAGACTACCCGTCGGGACCGAACGCGACAATGCGGTCTGGACCTAAATTCCCCAAGATGTCCACTATGCTTTGAACACCTTGAAACCGCTTCCGACATTTTAGCTCAGTGTAGCTACACCTCAACCATTTGTCGTGGTGGAGATTCAACAATATCAATATGGAGGAAGCCTTCTCCAATAATGAGGACCCCTCAAATTAGAAGGTAGCAAGATCGTTTGACAAGCATCAAAAATGGATTTGTGGCAACACTTGATGGAAATTCATAAACATTTAAGTGTTCAGCTAAAGTAGCTAAAGTTGGAACTTATACTTGTGAAATGACTATTTGTATAATATGTAAACTAATATAATAAAGGATATATTAGTAAATATATTTCTCATAAGCTCTTCTTTTTTTTAAGATGCTAGTTTCAAGAGCTTATTTTAATGGAGCTTTTTTTTTTTCATAAGCTTTACTTTTTGTTGTAAGCCAAACACTTGTGAATTCTAGTTTATTTAAATCATAAACTCAAGTTCTAATAAGCTTCAAAAAGCTCTTATAAACTTCAATAAACTCTCATAAATTCGTAGACCAATCACGCTACCTATAATTTTGTTCAATCACTACCTAATAACTTTCTCGTCCATTCTTAAATTTAAGAAATAAAGAAATCGTAATAAAGCTAAGCCCATTAAACGGGAAATGCTAGAACTATCTAAAACATATAAAAGCCGTCCGCCTATAATGGGCTCTAACTAGATCCATACTTATTTAAAAGTAAATAATGGCCCACCCATTTTTACTCGTTAGTTGATCATATAAATAAGGAAAAATTGTATGAAAATACATTGAACTTTATCAAATTCTTATTGTATGCATCCAACTTTCAAATCTCCTATTATATGCATTCAACTTTTAAATCTCATGTATTGAATTACCTACGACTCAGGTAGCAGGTCAATATGTAGAAATAATTACAGAATTAGTCCTTGTGATTTGCATAAATTATTTATTCCGTCCTTATGCTTCAAGATCATATCAAATTCATCTTACCTTTTTAAATTCAATCATCTTCATCTTCCAAATTATAACTTTTTTTTAAAAAAATCAAAACAATGCATTTTCAAATTCTCTAACTAATATGAGCAACAATTTTCCCAAATCAAAACCCATTTTCTTTTCCAGATTCTCTAACTACCAAAATTATATATACATCAATGATGTCAATCATTTCATCCTTTTGTAAAAAAGCATCAATCGGGACCAAGCAAAGTTCACCTTTTTGGCAATTGTTCCACCGTTTACTTGGATCTCCATAAGGTGGGCCTTCTTTTGTTTCAATCCCTTCATTTTCCGAATATGTACACAAAGAATTCATCCAGATTTACATTACTGACACATAAAGTAAGAAACGTATTCATCATCTCAAATGGCGAATGTCGTACTTCACCAAAAGACTTTCCAAGAATGAATGACAGAAGGGTAACACTAATCTAATAGTAGATACATCTATAGCACAGATAAGCTTCACATAAAAATGTTAGTAGAAGATATTTTGTGTGTTGTTCATGTTTTTGCCCTAAAATCACAAAAGTCGATTTCTTTTGTTTGAATCTAAAATTGATCAATGAAAAAGCTTCCCTAACATCATTACAAACGTTCGACAATCTTCATATCTCGTTTTTAATCCCTGTGGTGGCTTGAATCTAATGTTGTTTGTTCGAAATACGTTATCGAAAGGTGTAGATAAACATAAAATTTTGATGTATTTAAACGTTTTTTGGAAATATAGAAGTGTTAGTAATTATTGTGCGAAGTTTTCTGTAAATATTGGTTGCTTAATTCGAAGTTTTTGACCACCTCCACCTATAACCACCGCGCACCACCACCCTCTGCCGCCGGATTCTGGTACTGTATTCATCATTTTTCAACTTAAAACCAAGAACTCCACAGGTTTTAGATAAACAAAATTAGTATTAGTATAAAATTATAGAATTTATAGAATTAATCTTAAAAATGAGATAACAGTGGGTACACGAGAGGATTAAATTGATGAGGGATCGAATTGGTGAGGATTTTGGTTACTGTATGTCAGAATTTAGATTAAATTTTAGTTTTAATGTTTGATCTGAGTTTCATATTTTTTTTCTTTAGATATTACAAAGTACAAGTTTTTAAGCATCATGTACAAGTCGTGTTTTGCAAACCTAAAATAAAAACAAATGATGGATTCGATTAAATTTGTCAAGGGTCACCTTGATGCCAGGAAAAACACCTTTTAGTCAAGGGTCACTATTAAATTCGTCCATTTTTGCCAGTAGATGGATTCGAACTCGTGACCTCTCGCTTCATTGGGGCCTTGGTCGCCATCCAAGCTATGTCTGGATGGTTCTCATATTGTATTTAAGGCACGTGTGAATGGGTAATGTAATATGTATTGTATTTATGTAATTGTGTTGTATGTTATATACTAGTAATATTATTTAATTTAAATAATTGTGTGGTTGTATTACACATATCATGTTCTCTGTACAACACATTTCACAAGTAAATACGAACATGAATGAAATGATTTCATTAAATACAACACAAGTGTTACATAAATAAACACTGATAATGACTTAACCAAATAAATATTATTTTACTAGGACATATTTTTCTGTTATGACCAGTTGCATCGCAAACACGATATTTCGGTCCTTGATAGGTTCTGTTGCAGGCTCATCCATCTCATCTAGTATATGTCTTGCATTTCTCATTACCCTATGCGTGATAAGTCTTGATGAATCCGCATGAATGATCAAAGTTGGATCTCTCCAATATGCCTCGCCGATTTGTAGGTGAATGAAATGAATATGTGTATTGATTTCTCCTCCTCGTAGTTGTGTAATTACTATCACCATTAACCTTGAATCAACCTAGATGTCCACAAAAAGCAATGCCATGGGCGAAAGGAAATCTTTCGTGTTGCCATCTTAACACTTACATTCATTAAACTTCACAATGAATTCGGTCCCCCATCCCCAGCTCTTTCATAAGATGAATGGACCCTGTACACACCTTGCTCTATAAATTTAGTGGTGATAGAATGAATCGATTAAATTGAATTTTATTGAATAAACCTATCGACTATTTATATAGAGAAATCCAATACTGATAAGGAAACTAAACATATAAGGAAGCTGAATAAATTAATTCTAGTCCTATTCTTGAGGAGTAAGTCTCGTGATATATTCAGACTCTAATACTCCCCCTCAAGCTGGAGTATGAAGGTTTCAAGTGCCCAGCTTGTCAAGCAAGAACCGCAGCTGTTTAGCTCCTAATCATTTGGTAAGAAGATCAGCAATTTGCGTCTTCATGCCGATAGGGAAAGGTCGAATTTCTTTGGAATCAATTCGTTCTCAGACGAAATAACAATCCATTTCAACCTGATTTGTACGCTCATGAAAAACTGGATTATTAGCGATATGTCGTGCAGCTTGATTATCACAATATAGAGGAGTAAGTTCAATGGTGTGAATGTTGAAGTCTTTAAGAAGCCAACGAATCCACAAAAAATCACTTACCGTGGAAGCCATGGACCGATATTCCGCTTCTACTGAAGAGCGAGATACGAAAGACCGTTTCTTGGTTTTCTAAGAGATTGGAGCTCCACCAAGGAGAAGTATATATTCGGTTCGAGATTTCCGGGTGTAGGGGCAACCAAGCCAATCGAAATCACAATAAGCCGAGAGATCAAAACCACCATCACGTGGCAATGAAACCCCTTGAACTACTATTGTTTTTAAATAACGAAGCACCCTATGAACCGCATCCAGGTGAGGTTGTCTAGGATCATCGGCAAATTGTGAAAGAATATTAACTGAGTACGTGATATCGGGTCGTGTTGCTTGCAAATATAGTAAGTGACCAACCAAACGACGATAACTCTTAGCATCATTTTTTTGGAGAACTTTCACATCTATCAAGTTTATGATTTGCTCAATGGGAAAAGCACTAGGCCTACAACCATAAAATTTTTAGTCAGCAAGAATATGCAGGATATACTTCCGTTGACTTAAAATTAAACCTTCAGTAGTCCGCGCAACTTCAATACCGAGAAAATATTTCAAGTTGCCAAGATCTTTGATACTAAACCTTGAATTGAGATATTCTTTAGTTTGTTTCATCTTGTTAGTATCATTCCCAACTAAGACGACGTCATCAACATAAATTAGAGCAGCGACAAAACGTCTTTATGTCTATACATGAACAAAGAATGATCCGCCTCAGATCGACAAAAACCAAGAGCAATGAGCGCTTGTGTAAATTTGTGATACCAATTTCGTGAAGCTTGTTTCAAGCCATAGATTGACTTCTTTAATCGACACACACGTGTTTCTCCTTCTTTGGAAAATCCTTGCGGAATCTTCATATAGATTTCTTAATCTAAGTCACCATGTAAAAAAGCATTATTCACATCTAATTGGTGAATTTGCCAATCATTCTTGACTGCCACAGCAAGTAATGCTCAGTTTGGCTACCGGAGCAAAAGTATCGTGGTAATCAACACCCTCTGTTTGAGTGAATCCTTTCACAACAAGACGAGCTTTATACCTTTCGATGTCTCCATTAGGCTTGTATTTGATCTTGTATACCCATTTAGAATCGATAGCTCGCTTTCCTGGTGGAAGATTTTCAAGTTTCCACGTGCCATTTGCTTCAAGAGCATGAATCTCTTTCTTCATAGCCTCCTTCCACTTTTCACTTTTAACTGCTTGATAAAAATACTTAGGCTCATCATGTGAATCGATGGCCGTCAAAAAAGCTTTGTGAGTTTCAGAAAAACATTCATATGAAACTAAATTGGTAAGAGGATGTATCGTGGAGGAGCCTTGATGTGATGTTGTTTGTGCATTGTCGACCGAAGGGGGAAGATGAACCACGAAATCATTCAAGTATCGAGGTTGCATTTTAAGTCTCTTGGACCTAACACTTTGTTCCATTGATTCTTCCACGTTTTCTTCTTCCATGTCATTTACAACATCAACATGTGTATTTAATGGGATTTGATTTGAGTCTGGCCCCTCATTGTCAATATTAGTTGGCCCATCACTAATGGACTCAGGGCCCAAGAACTCATGATCAGTTTGAGGGTCGCTGGATCCACTCATTTGATGAGTGTTTTGATTTACTGGAGTATCACACATAAAAGGATCATCTAAGTCATTATCTTGACTTCGTATGTTCTCAAGTGAGGTTTGTTCAGTGATCTAAAAGGGGAACTTATTTTCAACAAACTTTACGTCTCTTGAGAATACGATTTTCTTTTCTTTGAAATAATATATTTTGTAACCCTTTATTCCTTGAGGATATCCTAAGAACATACATGGTCTCCCCCTCACTTCGAATTTATCTTCGTTGGTCATTGTGTTTTTGAAATAAACTAAACAACCAAAAATTTTCATTAAGTCATAGTTCGGTTTTTGATTAAAAACAATTTCGCAAGGAGTTCTATTTTTGATAACCTTAGAAAGAAGACGATTAATTATGAATGTTGCTATTAACACACATTCTCCCAAAATTTCTTAGGTAATCTAGCTTCAAACATTAATGCTCTAGCCGTGTCTAGCAAGTGTCGATGCTTTCTCTCCATAACTCCATTTTGTTGTGGAGTGTGTGGACATGTGGTTTCAAGTAAAATGCCATTTTCATTATAAATTTTTTGCATATCATTCGATGTAAATTCACCTCCATTGTCACTATTAATTCTTTTGATGGTCTTACCAAACTGGGTTTTTATCATGTTATGAAAATTCATCAAACAACTGCTCGCTTCATATTTGAATTTTAAAAGAAAAACCCATACGGAGCGACTAAAATCGTCGACTATAGTTAGGTAATAACTAAAACCTGACAAAGATGGAACACGATATTTTCCCCAAATATCACAATGTATTAATTCAAAACATTCATTAGTTTTAATGCTACTAACTTGAAAAGGAAGTCTAGTGTGCTTTGCCTTAGAACATGAATCACACATTTGATCAAAGGTACTATTATTAAGGAAACCCATGCTAGTAAGTTTATCACCAGATGCGTGTCCCAACCTTTTGTGCCAAATATCTGTAGTTGTTGCCATGACTTTCTTCCTTTCAATCATCCCCATTCGGTAAAGACCATTCCTCCACTCACCCGCACCAATCAAGTTTCTCGTGTAGAGTTTCTACATTACACAAAAATTAGGGAAAAAGGTTATAGCAGATTGGAGATCTTTGCATAATCTACTAACTGACAGTAAATTACAAGTAAATTTGGGAACATGTAAAACTCCTTTAATTCTAGTTTCACCCAGAAGGAGGCATTCTCCTCTTCCAACTACCGGAATTGTTTCTCCATTAGGAATAATGAAGGTATTTCAAAATGAATTTTAGATTTATTTTCAAGGATGTTTTCTTCGTATGTAATATGTTCAGTGGAAAATGTGACGCCCCGTACAAAATCATCGTGTACGGACCATCAACAACAGGATTATTACAAGGTCAAGCACTATATGCTGTTTAAAAATGAGTTTTGCATTCAAGAAAAGATAACATTTTACAAAAGATAACTTGCTTTCTACGAATAGAAAGCATAAACATAAGTATGTGACACAAAGGTCATTACAAAGCCATTGTTTAAAAATTACATAAGTTGTGAATGCAAGATAAAAGTTCCATGATTGAGACATCTCTAAACAATGCAGCGGAAGTCTAACACAGCAGGTCTGACAGCAAGTCTAACAGTGGAGGCAAAAATGTCTAAGCACCTGAGAAATAACATGCTTTAAAATATCAACACGAATGTTAGTGAGCTATAGTTTTGTAAACAATGATATAATGTAGACCACGAGATTTCGTATTAAAAACAGTATGAAAAGTATATGATAAAGTATATGCTTATCCATGGGCACCCGGTAACTAATTTAACGTAAAAATAATATATTACCCCCTAAAAGTACACTTGGCGAGTGCGTATGTTCTCGAAGTATTAAACACCCATTAAATGCTAGCGCGACTAGCCCGAGTGGGGATGTCAAATCCTATGTATCCATATCTAAGATTCGCGTCTACCGGTTCAAAAACCAATAGTTAAACGTTACCGTGCTAAGGGGAAAGTTTATGCCGTTATATAATGCACACATATATAAAGTTTAAGTACTCGTGTTTAGTAAGTAAAACATAAAAAGCGCATGTATTCTCAGTCCCAAAAATAGTATAAGTAAAAAGGGAGCTATAACTCACAGTGATAAATGCGGTAAAAGTCGATATGAAAAGTATGTAAGTAGTAAGTCGGTCCGAAAGGTCCTCAACCTAGGTCAAAGGTTACTAATTTAGTATATTATCCCAAAAGGTTTAAAAGTGAATAAATTGAGTCTTAAGTATCATCATGTAACACCCCATTTTCCTTATATATGATTTAAGGTGCGTACTTAATCTCGCAAATGTTTAGTATATTAACCATGTTTGATTGTGTATAGTTTAGATGTTAGAAAATGTAGAAAATGGTTTGATCAGGCTTTCTGTCGCGTTTCAATTAGCCTTATCGCGTTTGGATGCGTCGCGATACGCGACAGAAGATGTTGGGATGCGACGTCTTCATAAACCAGCTCATGTCTGATTTATCGCGTTTGAGAAGGGAATGTCGTGTTTGGGTAGTCGCGAACCGCGACACGTTGTCGCGAAACGTGACCTGGTTGCTGTTTGACTATTTTAGCCCGATTTTAAATGGTATCTTTGGGGTGTTTTAGTCTTTTTACATGGTGAACGGTTTGGGGAGTCTATAAACTGATCCAACCTCATCCTAACTTCATTTATCATTTCTTCAACCACCCAAATTAAATTTAGAGAGAGATAGAGTTTTAGTGAGAGAAAGCTCATTTTGGGGAAGAAGAAGAAGAAGAGATATTACTTGAGTCCGAGTTTTAAAGTTATTCCCTACGTCTCTAGCTACGTTGTGATTGTATTGGTAAGTCTTAACTCCGTGTTTTGAGTTTTAATTGATTTATGGCTAGGGTTTGTTTCATTTGAGACGTGTAAGACCCATTTAAGGGTTAAATGGTTAAGTTTGGGTTAAATTGATGAAAGGAAACCCTAATGGTTATAATCTAGGGGTTGGTCATGTAAATTGAGGTTGGTAAGTATTGCTTGTGTTGTTAGATCACTAATACACTTGTGTAAGGTTCAAAGGTTGTTAATGAGTTTAAGTTTGACCAAATTGGTAAGTCTAAGTATTTAATTGGGTCAAATGGGTAATGGTTGACCTAATTGGGTGTGATGGGTATGAAATACCCTAAGTTTGTGTTAGTTGGTGTTTGTAGACTTTAATCACTAGCTTTTAGTGATTAATGATGAGTCTTGGCCTTAAATGGGCGGCTTTGGGTGTAATTGGGTCATTTAATGCAATCGGGTCATTAAATGCCCAAGAGTTAAGTGTTGGTGGTTAGTTCCACTAGTTGTGTATTGAATGTGTACTTAATGTATTAGGTACTTTGCTTTGAAGCTTACGGAAGTGCTTAATCATCACCGACGTGATAAGGTAAGTGGAATAATTATGCGTGTACGTATATAATGTGTTTATTTGTGTAGCGTGAGATGTGAAGTGTCGACGTGTTAAGATACCACGTTTCACGTGATGAGTGAAGTGTCGACGTGTTAAGACACCACTCGGTGTGAAGTATCGACGTGTTAAGATGCCACTCCAAGTAATGTAACGAGTGAAGTGTCGACGTGTTAAGACGCCACTTGGGGAGAAGTGTCGACGTGTTAAGACACCACCCAGGGTGAAGTATCGACGTGTTAAGACACCACCCGGGGTGAAGTATCGACGTGTTAAGTACTCTAACGGTTGTTATGAACACCGACGGGAAATTCGAGTACCATTCCTTTGTACGATTGGTTAACCATGGCTGTGTGTTGTAGTGTAGCATATTACATTGTTCGTGTTATATGCTATTGTCATGCTAGCTTTTGTTGTCAGAGGTTAGTAGCATTATACTTGAGTTTGGTATGCTAATTGAATTGCTAGCTTGCATGCGGTATTGTTTTAGTAATTGCAAGTAAATAGATTATATATGTATATGTATAATTATTGCATTCACTAAGCGTTAGCTTACCCCTCTCGTTGTTTACTTTTTAGATGCAGGTGCGGAGAAGGGGAAGGGGGTTGTTGGACACTAGATGAAATGTCCCGTTCATATTGATTATAAACGTTCCATATTAATTGATTTCGTTGCGAGGTTTTGACCTCTATATGAGACGTTTTTCAAAGACTGCATTCATTTTTAAAACAACCATAACCTTTATTTTATCAATAAAGGTTTTAAAAACATTACGTAGTTTATCAAATAATGATAATCTAAAATATACTGTTTACACACGACCATTACATAATGGTTTACAATAGAAATATATTACATCGACATATGTTTCTTGAATGCAGTTTTTACACAATATCATACAAACATGGACTCCAAATCTTGTCCTTATTTTAGTATGCAACAGCGGAAGCTCTTAATATTCACCTGAGAATAAACATGCTTTAAACGTCAACAAAAATGTTGGTGAGTTATAGGTTTAACCTATATATATCAAATCATAACAATAGACCACAAGATTTCATATTTCAATACACATCCCATACATAGAGATAAAAATCATTCATATGGTGAACACCTGGTAACCGACATTAACAAGATGCATATATAAGAATATCCCCATCATTCCGGGACACCCTTCGGATATGATATAAATTTCGAAGTACTAAAGCATCCGGTACTTTGGATGGGGTTTGTTAGGCCGAATAGATCTATCTTTAGGATTCGCGTCAATTAGGGTGTCTGTTCCCTAATTCTTAGATTACCAGACTTAATAAAAAGGGGCATATTTGATTTCGATAATTCAACCATAGAATGTAGTTTCACGTACTTGTGTCTATTTTATAAATCATTTATAAAACCTGCATGTATTTTCATCCCAAAAATATTGGATTTTAAAAGTGGGACTATAACTCACTTTCACAGATAATTCCTTCCTCGGAAATAAGACTTGGCCACGGATCGATTCACGAACCTTATACAAATATGTACATATATATCAAAGTATGATCAAAATATAATTACAACCATTTTTATTATGTTTTAAAGATTTGAGTGTATTAAGTCAGCTGTCCTCGTTAGTAACCTACAACTAGTTGTCCACAGTTAGATGTACAGAAATAAATCGATATATATATTATCTTGAATCAATCCATGACCCAGTGTATACACGTCTCAGGCTAGATCACAACTCAAAATATATATATTTTTGGAATCAACCTCAACCCTGTATAGCTAACTCCAACATTACTGCATATAGAGTGTCTATGGTTGTTCCAAATAATATATATACATGGGTCGATATGATATGTCAAAACATTTTCATACGTGTCTATGGTATCCCAAGATTACATAATATATTAGAATACATGTATAATACAATATAAGTTAACTAGGATATGATTTGTATAGATTTGTTAAACATTTCCCGTAGCTAAAAAGATCAAAAATATCCAATCTTGTTTTACCCATAACTTCTTCATTTTAAATCCGTTTTGAGTGAATCAAATTGCTATGGTTTTATATTGAACTCTAATTTAAGAATCTAAACAGAAAAAATATAGGTTTATAGTCAAAAATTTAAGTTACATGTCAATTACTAAAGAGGTAGTCATTTCCGTCGAAAGAACGACATCTTGATGACCATTTTGAAAAACATACTTTCACTTTGAGTTTAACCAAGATTTTTGAATATAGTTTCATGTTCATATGAAAAATCATTTTCCCAGAAGAACAACTTTTAAATCAAAGTTTATCATAGTTTTTAATTATCCAAACCAAAACAGCCCCCGGTTTCACTACGACGGCGTATATCCGATTTTATGGTGTTCATCGTGTTTCCAGGTTTTAAATCATTAAGTTATCATATCATATAGATATAGAACATGTGTTTAGTTTAGTTTAAAAGTAAAGTTAGAAGGATTAACTTTTGTTTGCGAACAAGTTTAGAATTAACTAAACTATGTTCTAGTGATTACAAGTTTAAACCTTCGATTAAGATAGCTTTATATGTATGAATCGAATGATGTTATGAACATCATTACTACCTCAAGTTTTCTGGATAAAACTACTGGAAATGAGAAAAATGGATCTAACTTCAAAGGATCCTTGGATGGCTTGAAAGTTCTTGAAGCAGAATCATGACACGAAAACAGTTCAAGTAAGATTTTCACTCGAAATAAGATTGTTATAGTTGTAGAAATTGAATCAAAGTTTGAATATGAATATTACCTTGAATTAGAAATATAACCTACTGTAAATAACAAAGGTTCCTTGATCTTAGATGATTACTTGGAATGGATTAGAAAGCTTGGAAGTAGACTTGCAAACTTGGAAGTATTCTTGATTTTTATGAAACTATACTTACGGAATTTATGAAAACACTTAGAGCTTGAAGATGGAACTTGAGAGAGATCAATTAGATGAAGAAAATTGAAGAATGAAAGTGTTTGTAGGTGTTTTTGGTCGTTGGTATATGGATTAGATATAAAGGATATGTAATTTTGTTTTCATGTAAATAAGTCATGAATGATTACTAATATTTTTGTAATTTTATGAGATATTTCATGCTAGTTTCTAAATGATGGTTCCCACATGTGTTAGGTGACTCACATATGCTGCTAAGAGCTGATCATTGGAGTGTATATACAAATAGTACATAAATCTAAAAGCTGTGTATTGTACGAGTACAAATACAGGTGCATACGAGTAGAATTATTGATGAAACTGAACGAGGATGTAATTGTAAGCATTTTTGTTAAGTAGAAGTACTTTGATATGTGTATTGAAGTCTTTAAAAAGTGTAAGAATACATATCAAAACACAACATGTATATACATTCTAATGGAGTCGTTAAGTCTTTGTTAGTCGTTACATGTAAGTGTTGTTTTGAAACCTTTAAGTTAACGATCTCAATTAATGTTGTTAACCCAATGTTTATTATATTAAATTAGATGTTAAATTATTATATTATCATGATATTATGATGTATGAATATCTCTTAATATGATATATACATTAAAATATCGTTACAACGATAATCGTTACATATAAGTCTCGTTTCGTAATTCTTGAGTTAGTAGTCTTGTTTTTACATATGTAGTTCATTGTTAACACACTTAATGATATATTTAAATATCATTTTATCATGTTAAATATAGTGTATTAATATCTTAATATGATACATATGTATTTAGTAGACGTTATCATAACGATAATCGTTATATATATCATTTCGAGTTTCTTAACTTAGTAATCTCATTTCTTATGTATATCACACATTGTTAATATATTTAGTGAGATACTTACTCATCATAATATTATGTCAACCATATATATATATATATATGTCTATATATACCACAACATGTAGTTTTTACAATTTTGTAACGTTCGTGAATCGCCGGTCAACTTGGGTGATCAATTGTCTATATGAAACTTATTTCATTTAATCAAGTCTTAACAAGTTTGATTGCTTAACACGTAGGAAACATTTAGTCATGTAAATATCAATCTCAATTGATATATATAAACATGGAAAAGTTCGGGTCACTACACTAGATTGCCCTTATTGGATGCTTGTTGAAGCTTTTGGAAGTCGACTTAGAGTTTTGGGTAGTTTAGCCCCAAACCAAGCTCGGGTGTCGTTTAGATTAAAACTATCATGTTAATGGGTCGAACTTACATTACATTTGATTAAGGGCCTTCGTGCCTTCTTTGTAAACACTAAACTCGTGATATTGGTTTTAACGGATTGTATGGAACGGTTTACGTTATGTAACCATTTAATTGGGCGTTAATGGTTTATTAATTTTTAAAAAAAATTATCCGGTTGATTACGGGTTGGGTCGTTACAAGTGGTATTAGAGCATGGTCTAAGGGATTTAGGCGACTTGAGATAGGTGCCTAGACTTTGACTTATTTGTGCATGCGTTTTATGTGGGACTTGTAGGAGACGGGTCGGACCCGGTTTGGTTAGGGCATAGATTTATGTGAACTAACTTGCGCTACTGTTTTTGTGTTGTATTTGCAATCATCAAGCGAGATAGACATTGTACTAGTAAGTTAATGCGATGTGCTCGCTTAATAATGACTAGCTACCATTGTTACGGGTTTAAATCGTGTCAAACGCGCGATGTACGATGATTGTTGAGCAAGATGTGGCATTGTGGTGTGCGTATATCGTTCTCGTTTGTTCCGTTGTCTAATTTATTTCGTTTTATAGAATGAAGATGAGAAACGGGCATGATACCGAAAATGGAGGCCTGAGTGAGGATGCCGAGTTTACGGCCAAGGTTGTGGCCATTTTTAAAAGGCATCACACGGCCTTTCTTGAGGACGTTCGGAAGATGTTCTTAGATTCTATTGACGAGCAAGTAGTCGATCTTGTTAAGGAACAAATTAAGGCCGTTCTTCACGAAGATAATTGATAATGCTAAAAACGAACATATATTTCATAGCATTATCCTTCCAGAAAGACAAGTTTTTAGTTATAATTGTTCTATTTTTATGTAACAATCGTTTAAATAAATAAGTGCGAAGACAAAAGAAGAAAACGAAGATTTAAAGACGCAAATGACCAAAAAGCTCAAATGTACAAGATACAATTCAAATGGTTCAATTTACTAATGAGAAACGTCTAAAAATGACAAGAGTACTAGCCGCAAAACGCAAAGTACAAGATATCTAAGCATATGAAAAGGCGTTCGAAAATCCGAAACCGAGACATGAACCAACTATCAACGTACGACTCAACGAAGCTAAAATTACAAGTCAACTATACACAAGAATATAATATAATATATATATATAATTCATAATAATAATAATATAATAATAATAATAATAATTATATTAGGTGCATGAATTGTAATGAACGTATGATTGAAACTTTCAACTCATGCACAGTACTCCTAATTTACCTATAAATACAACATCTTACATAGAAGAGAGGGCACACCTTCACACTTATTTTCTTTCTTCTATAATCATAATATATATTTATAATTTTAATTTTAATTTTAATTTAAGTTTAATAATAATTGGGTTATTGTAAGGAATATTTTACGGGTTTTAAAGTCGGAACTCTGTTCGTGTAACGCTACGCTATTAATAATCACTGTAAGCTATGTTCAACCTTTTTAAATTAATGTCTCGTAGCTAATTTATTATTATGTTTATTTAAGCCGAAGTAATCGTGATGTTGGGCTAAATATTAAGACGGGGTTATTGGGCTTTGGACCATAATTGGGGTTTGGACAAAAGACCGACACTTGTGGAAATTAGACTATGGGCTATTAATGGGCTTTATAATTGTTTAACTGAATGATAGTTCGTTAATTTAATATAAAGATTTACAATTTGACGTATCTATAAATAAACACATACACTCGATCGGACACGATGGGCGGGATATTTATAAGTACTAATAATCGTTCATTTAACCGGACAATGGAATGGATTAATAGTCATCAATGGACTCATTAAAACAGGGGTGAATTATGTACAAGGACACTTGGCGTAATTGTTAACAAAGTATTAAGACCTTGTTACAGTTCGAATCCCCAATTAGTTGGAATATTTGACTTCGGGTATAAGGATAATTTGACGAGGATACTCGCACTTTATATTTATGACTGATGGACTTTTATGGACAAAAACCAGATGGACATATCGAATAATCCAGGACAAAGGACAATTAACCCATGGTAATAAATTAAAATCAACACATCAAAAATCATGATTACGGAAGTTTAAATAAGCATAATTCCTTTATTTCATATTTATCGCACTTTTATTATCGCAATTTTATTTATCGTCATTTTATTTATCGCACTTTAAATTATCGCACTTTTATTATCGTTATTTACTTTACGCTTTAAATTAGGTTGTATTTATATTTAATATTTTACATTAGGTTTTAATTGCGACTTAAGATATAAAATCGACAAACCGGTCATTAAACGGTAAAAAAACCCCCATTTTATAATAATATATATATATATATATATATATATATATACAAATATAGTTCAAAAATATAGCGTTAAACTTGGCTAGCTCCCTGCGGAACGAACCGGACTTACTAAAAACTACACTACTTTACGATTAGGTACACTGCCTATAGTGTTGTAGCAAGGTTTAGGTATATCCACTCTATAAATAAATAAATAATTTGTGTAAAATTATATCGTATTTAATAGTATTTGGTAGTAAAAATATAACTATTTCGTATATACCTCGCATAACATCAATAATGTTGGAAGGCGAGACTTTTTCTACAAGAATTTCAAAGATGCTCAACCTCCCACTTTTGAGGGTGAACGGGACCCACTTAAGAGTGCCCGTTGGATCTCCAATATGGAGGGGGCTTTTCGTACTTGTGAATGCCCTCTTGATAAGAAGACGAGGTATGGTTGTAGCATGTTAAGGGGCGATGCCAAGTTGTGGTGGGACGCGAAAATACAACTTTATGGTGAAGAGCAATGCATGGAATTCACTTGAGATGAATTCAAGGCGGAATTATTCAAAGAGTACCGAACTTCGGCCGATCTTACTAGACTTAAGGACGAGTTGCGTGCCTTGAGACAAGGGTCGATGGATTTGAACACTCTCAAATCCGTTTTCTTGTCAAAGACCCAATTTTGCCCGGAGTATGTCGGGAATGATAAAATGTTGAAGGAAGACTTCTATCGAATTTTAAATGACCACTATAAAGAGAAGATTAATGTAACCACGGTGAAGACTTTTGATGAGTTGTTCGATATGGCCAAAGGTTTTGAGGCGCTCATTTTGAGTAAGAGTGGCTTTACTTTTGGTAAAAGAAAATTTGAGGATTCGAGTAAATCGAAATTTTCAAGCAAGAAGAACAAGAAGGGTTCCGAAAGTGTTGGTAGTATGAAGAAGAGTGCTTCCAGGGGTTTTTTTTATTCGTGCTACAATTGTGGACAAAAGGGGCACATGGCTCATGATTGTATGAACCAATCCGATACAAACAAGTTCACTTGTTTTAATTGTAACAAAGAAGGGCACCGAAGGACGGAATGTCCCGAGTTGCGGGATGATCATGTTAAGAAGTTGGAGAAAGCGGTGGGTACGGCTTGGGGCAAAATTATTTAATGACTAATGACGAGGCCAAGCAATCCAACGAAGTTGTCTCAGGTACTTTCATGGTTAACTCTAATCCGGCAAGGATACTATTTGATAGCGGTGCTAATTTATCATTTATGTCTCCGCGTTTGTGTCTAAGCTTGATAAACCGCTAGCTAAGTTAAGTCATCCGGTAGATGTTGAAATAGCGGATGGTAAGACGGTGCTAGGGGTTGATGTGTGTAATGATTGTAATATTGTCTTTGGTGCCGAAACGTTTAAAATTGATCTCATTCCGATGAATTTGGGTGAGTTTGATATTGTCGTTGGTATGGATTGGCTCGATCATTATAGGGCCGATATTGCATGCCATGAAAAGTCTATTCGTGTGAAGACCCCTAGTAGGGGAGAGTTAATTATTCATGGCAAGAAACGTAGACGACTTGTGCCATTATGCATTATTGAACGGGTACGTCATTTTCTTAGTAGTGATGGTATGGCTTTTCTTGCCCATGTGGTTGATACTCGTGAAGAGCCACCATCCATTCGTGAAATTTCGGTGGTTAATGAATTAGAAGACGTTTTTTCTGAATGAATTATCGGGTGTTCTGGCTGAAAGAAAAGTTGAATTTCGCATCGAGTTGGTTCCGGGGGCTACCCCCATTGCTAAAACTCCTTATCGTTTAGCACCAACGAAAATGCAAGAGTTGTTAAATCAAACCCAAGAGTTGCTTGAAAAGGGTTTCATTCGACCGAATGCTTCGCCATGGGGCGCTCCAGTTTTATTCGTGAAGAAGAAGGATGGTAGTATTGGATGTGCATCGATTATTAGGAGTTGAATAAAGTGACGATCAAGAATTGTTATCCATTGGCCCCGATTGGCGATTTATCTGATCAACTCTAAGGCGCGACTTATTTTTCTAAAATTAACTTACGGTTCGGCTATCACCAAATGCGCGTCCGTGAGGAAAATATTGAGAAAACGGCTTTTCGAACGTGTTATGGACATTATGAGTTTGTAGTTATGCCTTTTGGTCTTACGAATGCACCGGCGGCATTCATGGACCTTATGAATCGAGTGTGCCAACCTATGTTGGACAAGTCAGTAATTGTGTTCATTGACGACATACTTGTCTATTCGAAAAGTATGAAGGAACATGAACGTTATTTGCGTGAAGTATTGAAGACGTTGCGGAAGGAGAAGTTGTATGCTAAACTTTCCAAATGTGAATTTTGGCTAAGGGAAGTGCAATTTCTTGGATATATTGTGAACAAAGAAGGTATTCAAGTAGATCCGGGAAAGATAGAGACGGTGAAGAGTTGGGAACGACCAACTACGCCTACGGAAATCCGAAGTTTTCTCGGATTGGCAGGTTATTATCGTCGGTTTATCCAAGACTTTTCTAAAATCGTTTCTCCATTGATGAAGTTGACTAGAAAGATCGCGAGATTTAATTGGAAAAATGAGCAAGAGATCGCTTTCCAATTGTTGAAAGAGAAATTGTGTCAAGCTCCGGTGTTAGTGTTACCGGAAGGTGTAGAAGATATGACGGTTTATTGTGATGCCTTATTAAATGGAATCGGGTGTGTTCTAATGCAAAAAGGTAAAGTCATCGCTTATTCCTCTCGACAATTAAAGGAGCACAAAAAGAGATAACCGACTCATGATCTTGAATTGGCGGCGGTGGTGCATGTGTTGAAAATTTGGTGCCACTACTTGTATGGTGTCAAGTGTACGATTTATTCAGATCATAGGAGTTTGAAACATCTCTTTAACCAACGAGATTTGAATTATCGTCAACGTAGGTGGATGGATGTGGTAAAGGATTACGATTGTGAAATACTTTATCATCCGGGTAAGGCGAATGTGGTCGCAGATGCGTTAAGTCAAAAAAGTTAACATCCGGCAATACGAGTAGGATCATTACGCATAATTATTACTAACGATTTTCTTGTAAAGCTTGGTGTGACTCAGATTGAAGCTTTTGTTAATTACAAGCATGAAGAACGAATCATGGGGCAAACGGAATCTATTACCTTAGGCCCGCATGGTTTGTTGTCCTTTCAAGGACGAGTGTGGGTGCCTAAAATGGGAGATTTCTGACAAGTGCTACTTGATGAAGCACATAAGTCAAAGTATTCCATTCATCCGGGTGCAACAAAGATGTACCTTGATTTAAGAAAAGAGTATTGGTGGCCGGGCATGAAACGTGATGTTGTAAAGTATATCGAATAATGTGTCACGTGTTTGTAAGTTAAGGCCGAACGCCAAAAGCCGTATGGTAAGTTACAACTATTGGAAGTCCCGAAATGGAAATGGGAGCACATTACCATGGATTTCATTACAAATCTACCAAAGACGGCGAGAACCCAATGTGATACGATTTGGGTGATAGTTGATAGGTTGACGAAGAGCGCTTTGTTTCTTCCCATTCGGGAAATGATATCGTCAGAGACTTTATCAAATTTGTTTATCAATGAGGTGATATTGAGACATGGGGTTCCTATATCTATTATTTCGGATCAGGATACTCGTTTCACATCCCGGTTTTGGAATAAGTTTCATGAAGATATGGGTACACAATTGAGAATAAGTACGGCGTACCATCCTCAAACGGACGGTCAAACCGAATGTACGAATCAAATATTGGAGGATATGTTACGGGCGTGTATTATTGATTTCGGTGGTAGTTGGGATGAGTACTTGCCTTTGGTGGAATTCTCGTACAACAATAGCTATCATGCTAGTATTGGAATGCCACCCTACGAAATGCTTTATGGACGTCGGTGTAGGACTCCTATATGTTGGGGTGAGGTAGGACAAAGAGAAATCGGGAGCACCGATTTGGTTTTAGAGATGAATAGTAAAATTGAGATGATTCGGGCTCGACTTAAGGCGACACAAGATAGACAAAAATCTTATATCGATAAACGAAGGCGACCGATTAAGTTTCAAGAAGGTAACATGGTGATGCTTAAGGTTTCGCCATGGAAAGGTGTTATTCAGTTTCGAAAATGAGGAAAGTTAGCTCCTCGGTTTATTGATCCTTTTAAAATTTTGGCTCGTGTTGGTGAAGTTGCGTATCGTTTGGAATTACCCGAAGAGCTTGCGGGGATCCATAATACATTTCATGTTTCCCATCTCCGTAAGTGTCTTGTGGATGATTCTTCATGGGTGCCATTAAACGAGATTGAACTAAACAACAAGTTAGAGTATGTTGAGAAGCCGATTGCTATACTCGATGAAAAGGTAAAGAGGTTGAGAAATAAAGAGGTGAGAACTTTTAAAGTTCAATGAAGTCATAGTAAAGGTTCTGAGTTTACATGGGAACCCGAAGAGTTTGTATTGGTGTATCTTCCGGCTTGTCATGCGGCTTGGATCGCGAGGACGCGCTCCGATTCAAGTGGGGGAGAGTTGTAACACCCCGTTTTCCTTATATATGATTTAAGGTGCGTAATTAATCTTGCAAATGTTTAGTATATTAACCATGTTTGATTGTGTATAGTTTAGATGTTAGAAAATGTAGAAAAAGGTTTGATCAGGCTTTCTGTCGCGTTTCAATTAGCCTTATCGCGTTTGGATGCATCACGATACGCGACAGAAGAGGTTGGGATGCAACGTCTTCTGAAACCAGCTCCTGTCCGATTTATCACGTTTGAGAAGGGAATGTCGTGTTTGGGTAGTCGCGAACCGCAACAAGTTGTCGCGAAACGTGACCTGGTCACTGTTTGACTATTTTAGCCCGATTTTAAATGGTATCATTGGGGTGTTTTAGTCTTTTTACATGGTGAACGGTTTGGGGAGTCTAAAAACTGATCCAACCTCATCCTAACTTCATTTATCATTTCTTCAACCACCCAAATTAAATTTAGAGAGAGAGATAGAGTTTTAGTGAGAGAAAGCTCATTTTGGTGAAGAAGAAGAAGAGATCTTGCTTGAGTCCGAGTTTTAAAGTTATTCCCTATGTCTCTAGCTACGTTGTGATGGTATTGGTAAGTCTTAACTCCGTGTTTTGAGTTTTAATTGATTTATGGCTAGGGTTTGTTTCATTTGAGACGTGTAAGACCCATTTGAGGGTTAAATGGGTAAGTTTAGGTTAAATTGATGAAAGGAAATCCTAATGGTTATAATCTAGGGTTTGGTCATGTAAATTGAGGTTGGTAAGTGTTGATTGTGTTGTTAGATCACTAATATACTTGTGTAAGGTTGAAAGGTTGTTAATGAGTTTAAGTTTGACCGAATTGGTAAGTTTAAGTATTTAATTGGGTCAAATGGGTAATGGTTGAACTAATTGGGTGTGATGGGTATAAAATACCCTAAGTTTGTGTTAGTTGGTGTTTGTAGACTTTAATCACTAGCTTTTAGTGATTAATGATGAGTCTTGGCCTTAAATGGGCGGCTTTGGGTGTAATTGGGTCATTTAATGCAATCGGGTCATTAAATACCTAAGAGTTAAGTGTTGGTGGTTAGTTCCACTAGTTGTGTATTGAATGTGTACTTAATGTATTAGGTACTTTGCTTTGAAGCTTATAGAAGTGCTTAATCATCACCGACGTGATAAGGTGAGTGGAATAATTATGCGTGTACGTATATAATGTGTTTATTTGTGTAGCGTGAGATGTGAAGTGTCGACGTGTTAAGATACCACGTTTCACGTGATGAGTGAAGTGTCGACGTGTTAAGAAACCACTCGGAGTGAAGTATCAACGTGTTAAGATGCCACTCCAAGTAATGTAACGAATGAAGTGTCGACGTGTTAAGACGCCACTCGGGGTGAAGTGTCGACGTGTTAAGACACCACCCGGGGTGAAGTATCGATGTGTTAAGATGCCACCCGTGGGGTTAGTGTACGACGGATTAAGTACTCTAACGGTTGTTATGAACACCGATGGGAAATTCAAGTACCATTCCTTTGTACGATTGGTTAACCATGGTTGTGTGTTGTAGTGTAGCATATTACATTATTCGTGTTATATGCTATTGTTATGCTAGCTTTTGTTGTCGGAGGTTAGTAGCATTATACTTGATTTTGGTATACTAATTGAATTGCTAGCTTGCATGCAGTATTGTGTTAGTGATTGCAAGTAAATAGATTATATATGTATATGTATAATTATTGCATTCACTAAGAGTTAGCTTACCCCTCTCGTTGTTTACTTTTTAGATGCAGGTGCGGAGAAGGAGAAGGGGGTTGTTGGGCACTAGATTCCCCTTATTGGATGCTTGTTGAAGTTTTTGGAAGTCGACTTAGAGTTTTTGGTAGTTTAGCCCCAAACCAAGCTCGGGTGTTGTTTGGATTAAAACTATCATGTTAATGGGTCGAACTTACATTACATTTGATTAAGGGCCTTCGTGCCTTCTTTGTAAATATTAAACTCGTGATATTGGTTTTAACGGATTGTATGGACCGGTTTACATTATGTAACCATTTAATTGGGCATTAATGGTTTCTTAATTTTAAAAAAAAATTTATCTGGTTGATTACGGGTTGGGTCGTTACACATCATCATCATCATCATCATTCGTAAAAGATAAAGTAAGTTTCCAACAAGAATAGAGATCGAAACAAAAGGCTGACTTCAGACAGCTGCTACGACCTTTATACAAACCGAAAAGACACGTGGTCAGTGGCCAAGACTCCGTATGTGAGTCCTCGTACCGCTGTCCAATTTTCAGATCCTAACTCAATGTCATTTGACCATGGCAATGGTTCAAGCGCGAGTAGGTCAGAAATTTCAGCACGTCATTACAAAGGCGTAGTGATTTTCGGAAGGCTATAAATCGTAAACCGTTTATCGGATTTAGGCCAGTCTTAAACGAAAAGTAATCTACTCGAACCAAACTATCAGAAAATCAATTTTCCAGAAGTCCCAGGTGTCTGATCATACCATTAAAAACAGTAAACAAGTGCTCCGGTGGGTTCCTTGGTGCTTGATGCTCATCACGGTTCTCATCCTTGATGCGTGTAAGCTTCAAGTGTACAACTCTTTGATGTTTTAGCATCACTTTGACCAAGTTTCAACCATCAACACACAATATCAAGACTAAGAAGTAATACAACTCACTTAAGAGTTTTAGAAGGATGATGAACCAAGGATACATCATGTTCTTAGTCTTAACACAAATACAAGTTCTATACAAGATTAAAGCTACAAACTTTGATTCAATACAAACAAGCAAGACATAAATTTGATAAATCAAAGTAATGGAACCCTAAGCTAGAGAGCTTGGATCCTTTAACAATTAATTATGAGATTTCAAAGCTAGAAAGCTTGAATCTTTTATGTTCTTGAAGATCTTTAAAGCAAGAAGCTAGATCTTCAAGTCTTATGAAGATCATAAACACAAGTTTTGATCTTTTATCAAAAACAAAGTGATCTTAAGCTATAAAGCTTAGATCCATCAAAGTAATGAAGATTCAAAGCTAGAAAGCTTGAATCTTTTATGTTCTTAAAGATCTCTAAAGCAAAATGCTAGATCTTCAAGTTTCATGAAGATCATAAACACAAGTTTTGATCTTTTTAACAAAATAAAGAGATCATAAGCTAGAAAACTTAGATCCAACAAAAGTAATGAAGATTCAAAACTAGAAAGCTTGAATCTTTCATGTTCTTGAAGGATTCAAATCAAAGTTTGAATCTACAAGATATAACAAGATCAAAAAGCTAAAAAGCTTGATCTTTACATGATGATGTCGTGATTATGAGAAGAAGAAGAAGAAGAAGAAAAAAAAAATTTAAAACTTACAATTTTTAGTGTGAGAAAGACTAGAGTGAAAATTAGAGAGCAAGTGTGTGTAAAATGAGAATGAGATCAAGTGTGAAATGGATGAAATAAGCTTGATATTTATAGTGGTGGGGGGTGGTGGTGGCCGTTGGTTTTGGGGGGACAATGGGACGACTTTTTACTTTTTGCATGGTGGTGGTCTAAAGGTGGTGCTTGTTGTTGGGATCTCATGCAACACGTGCGGTAATGGTTAATAAAAATGCTAGTATGTTGGCTCATTTTAATGAGTTTTTATCCTACTTCTTAATGGGTCATAATCCATTTAAAATTGGGCTAACTTAAGAGTCCATTAGCTAGAGTAGGGTGGGCTTAAGTCCAACAAGGTATAAAGTCCAATAAGACTGACTAACTAGTGTGCATTAGTAAATTACTAAGCGTAATTAAGCAACCAATAAGCCAAGTAATTGTCATTAAAAAATAACAATTAGTATTACGTAGTCATAATATTCCAATTACGACAAAAGTTAAACGTGTACCAAAATACATAGCTCGTTCTAAACGTCAAGTGACACTAACGGTCATAAAAGCATTCGGGGATCAAGTTAAGGAATTAAGCACTTAATAATACGTTCTAAGATATAACGAAAGTAATCAACATAAATAAGATCCCAGAATATAATTGATGTGTGCAGCGGTGTATACGAAATACTATTAAATACGATACAATTTTACACAAGTTTTATTTATTTTATTTACAGATGGGATATACCTGAACCTTGTTACAACACTTATAGGCAGTGTACCTAATCGTAGAGTAGTATAGTTTTTAGTAAGTGCGGTTCGTTCCACAGGGAGACGGCTTATTTTACACTATATTTTTATATAACTATATTTGTACAAAATATAAATATATATATTACAATTATTATTATTATAAAAGGGGGATTTTACCGTTTAATGACTGGTTTGTCGATTTTATATTTTAACCGAAGCGTAAAGTAAATGACGATATTTAACTAACGATAAAATAAATAACAATAATTAAAATGACAATAAATAAAAGTACGAGGAAATATAAAATAAAATATATTATGCTTATTTAAACTTCCGTACTCATGATGTTTGACGTTTTGATTTTAATTTATTATCCTGGGTTAATTGTTCTTTTTCCTGGATTATTTAATAAGTCCATCTGGTTTTGTCCATAATAGTCCATCGGTCATAATTATAAAGTGCGAGGGTCTTCGCTAAATTAACTTTATACCCGAAGTCAAATATTCCAACTAATTGGGGACTTAAACTATAATAAGGTTTTAATACATTGTTAATGATTACACCAGGTTATCGACTGCGTGTAACCCAAGGTTTTAATACTTTATTAACAATTACATCAATTTCCCTTGAATGTAATTCACCCCTGTTTTAATGAGTCCATTGACTATTAATCCATCACCGTGTCCGGTCAAATGAACAATTATTAGTATTTATAGATATCCCGCCTATCGTACCCAGTCAAGCGTATGTGGCTATATATAAATACGTCAAATTATAAATCTCTATATTAAATTAACAAGATATCATTTAGTTAATCAAATATAAAGCCCATTAATAGCCCATAGTCCAATTTTCACAAGTGTCGGTCTTTTGTCCAAACCCCAATTATGGTTCAAATCCCAATAACCCCGTCTTAATATTTAGTCCAACATCACCATTACTTCGGCTTAAATAAGCATAATAATAACTTAATTACTAGACATTAATTTAAAAAGGAAGAACATAGCTTACAGTGATTATTAATCGCGTAGTGTTACAGGGACATAGTTTCGACTTTAAAACCCGTAAAATAACCGTTACATAACCCAAACTAAACTAATATAAAACTAAACTATATTATATATATATATATATATATATATATACATATATATATATATATATATATACATATATATATATATATATATATATATATATATATACATATATATATATATATATACATATATATATATACATATATATATATATATATATATATATTATATTACTATTACAGAGGGAGTATAGATATATGATATATGTGTGTGTAAACTCGTCAAAATTCGTTGCAATTTATAGACCTGGCCTGCCTTTTGTGCCCATGCGATCGCATGGATTTAACTCTTCCTGGCCATACGATCGCATGGCCAGCCTGTCCAGCACCAATTGAGTTTAAAACATGGGCTGCTGTGATTTAAAATAATATATAATATAATATATATAATTTTATATAATTATATATATATTATATTATATTCTTGTGCATAGTAGACTTGTAATTTTAGCTCCGTTGAGTTGCGCGTTGATGCTCGGTTTATGTCTTGGTTCTGGATTTTTGAACGTCCTTTCGTACGCGTAGATGTCTTGTACTGTGCGTTCCGCGATTTGTACTCGTGTAATTTTTAGATGTTTCTCATCAATAAATGAAATCACTTGGATTGTATCTTGTATATTTGAGCTTTTTGGTCATTTACGTCTTCAAATTGTCGTTTTCTTCTTTTGTCTTCGCATTTATTTATTTAAACGAATATTACATAAAAATAGAACAATAGTAACTAAAAGCTTTACATATTGGAAGGATATTGCGACTAAATATATGTTCATTTGGAGCACTATCACATATCCACACACTTGAACGTTGCTTGTCCTCAAGCAATACAGAACTTGAAATAAAACAAACTTCACTCGAATCACTTTTTTATTCTCACACTTTATACATCAGTGATTTTGATACAGCGGTATACACAATGATAGTAACGATGTGGTTTACAGTCCCACATGACTATGAAAATGTAGATCCTTTAAGGAAATTGGATCTTTATGAAAACATTTGATCTTTTGAAAATTCATTCTAGCTTTTACTCTAGATAAGTTTTCAGGAATAACCCTTCACCGGTGTTTACAAAATGGTTTTGTGGGTTTTGGATTTTAAAATTTTAGCTCAAAACTTACGGTTTTGTGTCACCCACTTGCTAACCTTGTATTAGGAAAGCAACACATCCAGTATACTTACTCCGTATATTACCTTTCGGTAAACTACCATTCAGTTATAAAGGAAAGTGATGAACAAGCAACTGTTAAGGCAATGTCTAATGACATGCTTTTGATTATGGTCCACATTGTGTCGGATGCAATTACTATCCTTTGTAGGAGAAATAGTAAAGATCACCCTATAATTTTTCGGTCTGGCACAAGGTCCTGTCTTCGACCATGCTATGCAACCACCATTCTTACGGTTGAAACCTGATTTGGTTCAGGTGACCTAATGAATTCTGATGAATTCTCAGGATTTTACATTCAATGGTAATGAACGTATTGAAAATGGGTTTTCAGAAAACAAATCGGTTTTAATTTTGATCAAAATATTTTCTCGTTCAAGCTCGAGTTTAGATATCATCGAATTCCATGAGTTTGTAATTCTCAATCTTTTAAAGTCAATCTCAAGGATTGAGTAATATCAGTCTTAAAAGCTGATTTTTAATTTTTAAGGAGATTATCCTTTCTGGGGGTCTGATTCATTAGTCTTATCAAGATAATTTGCACGGCGCCCTCCTCATTTTACGAGATAGATCGTCTCATGGTTAGGATAAGTCTGACCACTTAGCAACCCTGTTTGATGCTGAGGTCCGTGGATTTCCAGCTGATTTTAGAGAAATCTTTTCAAGATTTTTCGTAGACTCTACAACTGGTTTGGACGACAATTCCTGACCTAAATCGAGAAATGCATGCCTTTTTCGGAAGACTTTACTTCCTTTTAATGATGGAATTGATTCATCGTGTAGATCCATCTTTCTTTCATTTATATTATAGTATATTGGGTAAAACTGATTAATATCGTCCAAAACAAAAGCACCTACAATAACTTTACAGAAATATGCGATAGATAGTTTTTAATTGAATAACTTGGTACATTCTCCCCACACTTGGCTCTTTTCATGCGTCTTTTTATTTCTAATAAATAAATTCAAGCGTTTTAGTTGTTTCTCAATTTATGTCCTCTTTTTAGGGTAACAATAATTTCGGTATTAATACCTAGTTTTATCGTTCATAAATAGATATAAACATGATTTTGAATTTATTTAGTTGAAAAATTTTCAAATTTTCATAAAATTTAGAAAATAAACCAAGTATAAATCTGAGAGAATTTATAACCCCTCCCCACACTTGAGATCATTCAATGCCCTCATTTGCATGAAATCAGACTATAATTATAAATTCATGAGGGTGATTAGTGTAGAAAAGTAATTAAAAATACCCAGTTTGTAATTACAAAGCTTGTCGAATGATAGATGGCGCTCCTCTTTGTTCATTACTTTTGTTGTTTTATCACACATATTTTTCTTCAAAAACGGTTGCTTTTCTGAACTGTTTGCTAATTTTTTGAAAATACGTCTTTTACCCTAATTTATCATGCATTTTTATTAACGAGTTATGCACTAACCCGAACTCCGAATTTAATGTTAAGTGGGGTTAGACTTCCCTACACTTAGCTGACGACATGTGAAGTCGGTAGAATAAGTTCTACGAATTAGAATAGTGAGCCAGTTATTTATATCTCGGGTGGTGTATAATATATCAATGGGTTTAAAGTTTAGACCCACCCGATCGTCACTACTTAATTCTTTTTTAAGAGTAGCTTTTAGTAAATAGATATGTCTCTTTTCTGGTTCTTGGTAAAATGGATCGTTATACACCGACATACATATTTCTATAGGGTGGACAATTCCTAACATTTCCTTCCGTTCATTCTCGGGATCAAAGGTTTTACCTCTATTACCCAATTGGGTGAAATTCGAGGTGTCATTATCTATTACAGCTCGTAGTTCATCTTCGGTAGATGACTCGTCTATTGAGAATATTGGGTTGGAAGGTTGTGGAATTGTGAATTTCGGGATCGAAGCAAATTCTTCTTCACTAACGGTCTTTATCGGTCCCACCACTTTGGTCTCGGGGGTAAAATTTTCAACGTTATCATTTTCCCAAGAGTTCCAATTTGTCACCCTTAATTCCTCTTCATCCATTGATGGATCCATGATTTCGTCGGTAGAGGCTAATGTGTCTTGGTAAAACTGAATATAAAGTATCATCGAGATAATTGGTGATTTCGGAGCTCTCGAATTTATCAAAATTTGATGATATGAGATTTTCTTGCATACTACACCTCAGATCAACAGGTGTGTAGTCTGAAAGAGTTTCAGCTTGCCAATTTACAAACTCTCTTATCTGCTCATTTTGAGCGTTAAGTTTTTCGAGTTTGATTTTCATATAATCTAAAAAAATTTCAGACACATAATTTTCCTCGACCTCTGGTTGTTGAGTTTGGATATATTCTTGAGAATAATCCCAATTTGAATTGTATTCCTCATAATTATTCCATTCAGGTTCTATGGATGCATAATTTTTCATAGGAACGTAATAATAACATTCCCATGTTGAGTGATAATCTCCACAGATTTCACAACCAGTTATTATTTCGTTATTCGTGATCCAAATTTGACCGAACGAATTTTCATCAACACTCGTTTGAGATTATTGATTCAATTGATTTTGCATGTCAAAAAGAGTTTTCAACATATTCTCGAAATTTTCCATAATACACTTATTTCCAAATTTTAGCTACAATGTGGTGCATTTACTAATTATCCTATTAGTTATAAAACTATAAAAATTATATAAGTTATCAAATTAATAGATTTTTCTGATTTTGCCCACGTTTCGAATAGCCAAACTGATGGACAGAGCGAAAGGACGATACAAACGCTTGAAGACATGCTACGAGCATGTGTTATTGATTTCGGAAATAGTTGGGATCGACATCTACCGTTAGCAGAATTTTCCTACAACAACAGCTATCATTCAAGCATTGAGATGGCGCCGTTTGAAGCACTTTATGGTAGAAAGTGCAGGTCTTCGATTTGTTGGAGTGAAGTGGGGGATAGACAGATTACGGGTCCGGAGATAATACAAGAAACTACCGAGAAGATTATCCAAATTCAACAACGTTTGAAAACCGCCCAAAGTCGACAAAAGAGCTACGCCGACATTAAAAGAAAAGATATAGAATTTGAAATTGGAGAGATGGTCATGCTTAAGGTTGCACTTTGGAAAGGTGTTGTTCGATTTGGTAAACGAGGGAAATTAAATCCAAGGTATATTGGACCATTCAAGATTATTGATCGTGTCGGACCAGTAGCTTACCGACTTGAGTTACCTCAACAACTCGCGGCTGTACATAACACTTTCCACATCTCGAATTTGAAGAAATGTTTTGCTAAAGAAGATCTCACTATTCCGTTAGATGAAATCCAAATCAACGAAAAACTTCAATTCATCGAAGAACCCGTCGAAATAATGGATCGTGAGGTTAAAAGACTTAAGCAAAACAAGATACCAATTGTTGAGGTTCGATGGAATGCTCGTAGAGGACCCGAGTTCACCTGGGAACGAGAAGATCAGATGAAGAAGAAATACCCGCACTTATTTCCAGAAGATACGTCAACACCTCCAACTGCTTAAAATTTCGGGACGAAATTTATTTAACGGGTAGGTACTGTAGTGACCCGAACTTTTCCATGTTTATATAAATTAAATGAAATTGATATTTACATGATTAAGTGTTTCCAACATGTTAAGCAATCAAACTTATTAAGACTTGATTAATTGGAATAGGTTTCATATAGACAAATGACCACCCAAGTTGACCGGTGATTCACGAACGTTAAAACTTGTAAAAACTATACAATGACATATATATGGTTATATATATAGTTAACATGATTTTATTATAAGTATGTATCTCATTAGGTATTTTAACAATGAGTTATATACATAAAAATGAGACTATTAAATTAAGAAACTCGAAAACGATATATATAACGATTATCGTTATAA